>NC_044254.1:2444782-2787282 GCF_003957555.1 Calypte anna | reverse complement strand
GAGAAAGGGGGTGGTTGGTAGCAGCCCAACATTAGAGACCTCCTGGCCTGGGGGAAGCTTGGCCATGGGGCAGGGGAGAGGCATTGCAGCTTTTCTGGGCTGAGCCTGCCCCAGGAATTAGCCAAGTGACCCCTCTGTACAAACACAACTCCCTGAGAGTTCCAAAATGCTTCATGGACCACGTTTGATGGCTGCCCAGGAGTTCATTGTCAGCTGCTCCATCACCCCCTGAAGCAGACTTCCACTATTTTAACAGGAATTGAGCTGGGGAGGGGTTGCCAATCCAGCTGTTTCACCTCTCCTGACTCCAACCACCACCTTTCTTTTCAGCTCGTACATCCCCAGACACCTTCTCCCTGCCCCACAATTTGCAGCTTGTGCCATCTCAGGTTCCATCAGCATCCACAGCCTTGGTGTTGGGCTTTGTGAAATGTGTGCAGAGTATCTGGGAATAGCTGCCAGAGGATTAGGTAAAAATCCAAAGATCTGGGTCCTTCTGCAGGGAAGCCTGCTTGGTTTTGGCATTTCTATGAGTCAGGCTGGAAATAGGGAGCTTGAACATGCTGAACCCTTTTGTACTGACACCAGTTCATGGAAAGGTCAGAAGGGTGCAGGGAGCACCCACTTGTGGCCAAGCCCCCACTCCAGCACCCAGCCCTGCATCTGCCTGGGCACTGGGCACTGCTGGAGGGTCCTGTGCCCTCTCAACAAGACCCCTCCACCCATGGCCTGTGGGTTCTCCAGGGCCACTGAAGCCCCTGCTCATGCCAGTGAGCATCACCCACTGCTGCTCCAGCATCCAACTTTCCCAGGCCATTTTCTCCAGAGGGGGAAAAAAAAAAAAAACCAAAATAAAACACGAGTCCTATTTGTGATGGTTTCCATCCTCCCCATCTCCCCTTCCCTGCCTAGAGATGGCAGCCTACTTCCTGCAGCTTGTGATGTGTTTTTCTTCATCACCATAGTGACAGCACGTAAATATTTGGGGTTTTGCTCAGGTTTTGCAAGTCTTGAAGAGGCTGGCAATCCCTCTGTTTATGTTACTGCATTTTGCATGGAGTCTCATGACTCCCAGCTGGGGTTGAGCAGCCTGGGGGAGCCTGCCTGGTCCTAGATGCCTCCTGTGAGCTTGGGCATTTGGGATTTTGCCCACATCTGCTGTGTTGCCATCTGGGCAAGCCAATCCCTGCATCAGGAACCATCCCAGGGAGGAGGAGATGGAAGGAAGGGTTCAGCACCTTTGAGTTGGAGCTGACCCCAGCCCCCCTTCCCCTTTGCCCTTGGGATTTCTTGTGTGGGTGAAGAGTGGGCTGGCTTTGAACCATTTGAAAAAGAGCTGGGCTTTTCCAGAGCCAAGGAAACACATCCTGGGCAGATAGGAGGAGACAGGAGAGATGTGGGCTACACTACCTCAGCAGTTTGCCATCTGTTCAAGAAGACAGGGGTTTATTCCTTTTTTTTTCTTTTCTTTTTTCTTTTTTTTTTTCCCAACGATGGTTTGGTGTTTTGTTTTGTGGGTTTTTTAGGGGGTGTTTTTTGTGCTTTTTTTTTCAATTGGATCTGAATAATTTAATTATCAGCTCCACACCCCCCCCCAGCCTGATTTTCCTCCCTCCTCTAATCGATGCTCCTTGACTGGGTTTGTGCAGAAGTCTCTATCACTTTGGCATGCCTACTGCAGAGAGAAGCAACTGGAAGAGGGAAGGGCTGTCTGGCTGCTGGGATCCATGCCTGGGATGGATCCAAGCAGAGGGCCAGACAGCAGTGGTGCAGAGGGCTTTGGGCAGGCACAGAGGATGCAGGCACAAGGGCTGCAGGCTCAGTGCATCATGGAAGGGGGGCAGAGGGAGCAGGAGGTCTGGGTTGCAAAACAGTCCTGGTGTTTTGGATCTTGTTTGGTCCTCTTTCCTGTCTTTGGAGTGATGCAAAAGAGGCTGTCCCATGGCTGCCCACCCATCCTGCCAGCCAGGAGCAACCTGCTGCTCCTGGTCCTGCAGCCACCTCTGCCATCCAGCCCTTGCTATGCCTGCTTTTTGGGACAACCTGATCCCAACCCACAGTGGACATACCCACCAAACCTGATCCCAACCCACAGTGGAGATACCCACCTGCCCCCCAGGGCTGCAGGATTGCTGGGTTTGGCTGGGAAGGGCAGTGTCTGGAGGGTGCCCTGTGCATCCCCAGGGAAGGCAGGAGGACGGAGAGAGTCTGGGCCAAGCTCAATCCCAACCCCACAGTGCCAGGGACACCCTGGCTGCCCCAAGGGCTCCCAGTGGCTGCAGGGCTGTGGATGCAGAGCCAGGGAGGAGCACCAGGGGTTTCTGTTAATTGGGTTTTCTGTGTGTGAGAGGAAAGAGAGGAAACAACAGGACATCCGATGCTCCAAAACATGGGGGAAGATGTTTAGCAACACCCCTGGGTGCTCTTTTAGGGTGGTATCAGGAAAGAAAAGAAGCTGCAGGAGGGGCAGGTGTTGAGACAGAAGCAATGGGAGGGAATGTGCCTGCAGGGAGTGCCTTGCCCAGCCCTGCTGCATTGCTACTCGATTAACTCCTGATACAGCTCTGAGCGCACGAATCTGGGCAGGGAGTCTTTCTCCATCAGGGCAAAGATCCTCTTCTGGGCCATGTCAAAGCTGCTGGGTGATGGCTCCACCAGGTTCTTTATGGTCACAGCCTTGGTGAAGTGGTCGATGTTCACCTGTCACAGGAGTGTAAGAGGGATGGGGACCTTGCCTTTGTTGGGGTGGGGGGGTGATGGCATCTCCCTCTGCTTACACCATCCCAGCAACAACCCCACAAAGGTTCTGAAGAGGAACTGGAGCAGGTTTACTTATCTGGAGGAATTATTGGTGACAAATCTGTGAGGGTGAACTCTGTCCTGCAGCAAAGCTAACTCTGGGAGGGGTGGATTTGTCATCTTTTATAATTAATGTAACCCCTTTGTGGGGAGAGGGGGACAGATGAGTGCTGGAGGCACCCGTGGCTGGAGGAAGCCCAGATGAGGCCGAGCATGCAAAGCAGGGCTCTGAAGGGTGGGAGTGCATCCTGTAGGGATGGAGTTGCCCCTTGCTGAGGGCACAGCCTCCTGAACCCTTTAGCCATGATCCAAGGTGTCCTGCCACCATCACTCTCCCCAGGGATGGAGGCCACCAGGTCATCAGATCCATCCCTCCTGGTCCCATCTCCTTCCCCGTTGCCACTGACCTCTTTGGGTGCCTCCGTCTGAATGAACTCCTCATAAATCTTCTTGGCTTTCTCCATCATCTTCACGGGGGACTTGGTTTTCTTGTAGTCCTCACAGGCCACCCAAAACTCAACATTCTCCTCGCTGAACTCGGAGCGCAGGAAGCTGTGGAAGCTGGCGAGCCCGTCTGGGGGATGGGGATGGGAAATGGGGATAGGGGAGCCCTTGTTGAACATCATGAGGGAGCCCAGGGAGGCTGAGCACCTGGAAGAGGGTGTAGGATAGCACGGTGGGATCACAGGAGGAGGAGGTGAACTCACAAGGGTTTTGCAGGAGCTTCTCCAGGGAGTCGCGCCACTGCAGAGCCTCCTCCGGAGATGGCCTGAGGGGGGCAAAGAAACCCGAGTTTGTGGATGCTCATCCCACAGAACCCCGGTCTGGGGTTCAAAGTTTTTAAATAATTCCTTTTGAAATTGGGGGAAGGGAGTAACGAGCCTGCTGGAGAGCAGGAGTGGTGCTGGAGCAGCCCCCGGGGATGCTGCTGCATCCCTTCTCTTGGAGAGAGCCAAGTGCCAGGTGAGGATAGGGACAGGGACAAGGACAAGGGGGTGACTTCCACCAGCTATTATCAGAGCCTGAACCCCAAAGTGAGTCCCCTCTGCAGCAGGGCAGGACTCTGAGGGTAGCAGGGAAGCAACCCTGCGTTTTCCTGCTGGGATAGGGACGGATGCTCCCCGCAGGGAGCAGGGGAGGAGGGGCCAGGTCCTTCCCCTCCCTGCGCTGCTGGGTTGGGGTCAAGAGCCCCGCACTCCCACGGCCGCCCGGCCCATTCCCACGCCCCTCGAGGGGCAGGAGGACACTGCCCTCTGCTTCCTCCCTCTCTCCCCACTGAAAACCTTCAGTGGCTTTCGTCTGTGGGACTCTTTTTTATTTATTTATTTATTTATTTATTTATTTTAATACCGTGCTCATTAAGGGACTAAAGCAGGTTGTGGGGATTTTAGTTTGGGCTATGGGGTTTTTTTTTCAATGTCTGAGCTGCTCTGGGGCACAAGGCTCCCACCTTGCTGCCCACCATGGCTGGAGGGGAAGCAGGACCCTCCAGAACCAACCCCTGCTTCCTACAGGCACCCAGTGGTGCTGATACCTTCTGGGTGAGCAGAGCATCCCATGGGATGGGGAGGGAGCAGTGGGCAGGACAATCTGTCAGCCTTGGGGGATTTCCTGGTGGCTCTGGGGGAAGCACTGGGACATACCCTGCCCTGCCCAGGTGGCTCCAGGGAGGAGAGAAGGGTAGAAATGCAAGGACAAGGGATCCAGTCCTCCCTTGCCATCAGATTGCCAGCACCCAGCAGTAAAGATGATGATGAGGGCTCTAATCATTCACTTCCTGAACCCAGATCAATGATCCATTTTCCTAAAGATTTATTTTCCCTCCCTTTAACTGCTAACCCTGTGGCACAGACCAAGCAGCCTCTCTACCTTCTCTTCTCCTTTGCTTTAGCATTAAAGCAGCTTGATTGGTGCTGGGGAGCAGAGGTTCAAGCAAGGTGAGAAGATGCCATTCCATGGAGGTGTCCAGAGCCAGGCATCACACTGGGGGGCTCCAGTTTGGGGACATGATGATGCCCTGAGGCCACCAAGCTGGCACCTGGAGGGGCCCAAGTGCAGATGGTCTCTGGCAAAAACTTTATCAAATAACATGAAATCTCATCAAAAGTAAATCCTGGGAGAAATCTGGGTTCCCTGAAGGTGTATTTATTGCCTGACACATCTCATGCTGCCCTGAGTCTCAGAGCCTGCACCAAGCTCTTCCATAAAGCCCACTGTGCCCAAACTGCATCCCAAAGCAGGGCTTCCAGCTCCTCTGCATCCCAAAAGGGTTTTTCATCCTTCCAGCCAGGCACAGGTGGTTGCACAGCCTGCCCTGGTGTGGTACTCACTTCTGGGCCTTGGGTGGCTTCTCTGGCTTCTCAGGGTAGGGGATGATGAAGTCGATGGCTGAGTCAGGCTTCTGGAGCAGTGTGCCCAGTTTGGTCTTGATCTCCTTGGCCCTGCAGGAGGGGACAAAACAGATCAGGCAGAGACATTGTCCCTGCCCTGCACCAGCACACACCCTGCCACGGCTGCTGGGGAGCTAAAAAAGCTGTGTGATTAATTCCAGCCAGCCAAATGAGCCCTGGAGCTGTAAAAGGGGGTCTGGCTGAGGCAGGGAAAGCTCTGCACTCGGAATTAGCGGCAGCTCTTGATCTCCATCTCTTTGCTTTGTCCCCATCTGTGGTCTGGATAATTGTATCAGTGGAGCTGGCAGGGCTGCTCTGAAGATGCATTAGGGGAGATGTGCAGAGCACTCCGTTTCTATAGTGATGGGCCCCAAGGAAATGCTGCTGAGGAGGTGGAGGAGCTCCCTGGGGACTGTGCTGGGCTGCATGGCAATGCCTGCCCCCCACCCTGGGCTGCACCCACCAGACCTGCTACAGCTCTGGAGGAGGGTGCCCTCCCCACGTCCTGCTCTGCAGCCATAGGGAGAAGGAAAGCATCCTTATCATATACCCTGAGCTCTTTGAGGTGACTGGCTCTGCCTTCAGTGGGCCCTAACTCACTCCTGGGTGCTGCTTGCCCCAGGCACAGGGGGAAAAAAGGCTTCAAGAAGTGGTCTGACTAGCAAAGGATCATCATCATCCTCTATCTGTCATTCTTCATCCATTTGGAGGATGCACAGACAAGAAGGGGCCTGGGATTTGACAGCAGAATGTGCCCTTCTGTGCAATAGGACTTGGAGTATGGTCCTGAGCATCCCAAGCCACCGAGGAGGCTCCACTGTGCCCCAGCTCAGCACTGGCAGCAAGAGCAAGAGCAGACTCAGGTTTCTTGCACCTGACTGAACACAGGGGTGCAAATGAACCCACTCCAAGCCCAGCTTCGCAGGGCAAGGCTGTTCCCTGGCACAGCAACATTTGGTGACTTCCAGGCTCACTGGCACAGTGTAGGGATGAGAGGAAGGGGACTTGTCCCTTAGGGCTGGCACAGCTGTGGGAGCCAGGCTGCGTTTTTGGGGGGTCATTGTGCTGCTTTTCTGCTGTTTATTTGCACAAGCTCCCTGTGCAAACACCTCCCTGCCTCTAGGCATTTCCATTTGGACATCCAGTCCTCCCTTGCCATCAAAATGCCAGCACCCAGCAGTAAAGGTGATGATGAGGGCTCTGATCATTCACTTCCTGAACCCAGATCAATTTTCCTAAAGATTTATTTTGCCTCCTTTTAACTGCTAACCCTGTGGCACAGACCAAGCAGCCTCTCTACCTTCTCTTCTCCTTTGCTTTAGCATTAAAGCAGCTTGGTTGGTGCTGGGGAGCAGAGGTTCAAGACAGCAAGGTGAGAAGATGCCATTCCATGGAGGTGCCCAGAGCCAGGCATCACACCCTCCTTTTCCATTCCTTCCATTTTTTTCCCTTCCCTGTAAAACTCTTTCCTTTTTTTATTTTTTCCTCCATCTGCCAGGCTCCATCACCCCATCATGAGTGACTTTTTTGAGCCCCCTGCCAGTGGTTCCCCACTTCTTCTGCAGGAGCAGGGCCAGGCAGATCCAGCAGCCCACAGCATGGGGTAGCAGAAGCTCAGAAAATTCAGCTGTTTGCATGGAAAATGGGCCCTGCTCCAGGGACACCTTCTGTGGTTCTGAGAAAACTTGGATTTCACCTGGCAAGACCAGGACCTCAGGCAGAGGGTGAGGATGTCCCCAGGCTCCCTGCACTCAGGTGTCTCTGTGACAGGGATGCTGCTCTGCACTGTTCATCCTTCTGGCTCTACTAAAGCAAATAAAATGTGTTTAAATGAGCTGTTTCCCACTGCCAGACACTGGGGTTGGTTTTCCTGAGCTGTGCAGAGCCCTGGTGGCCCCAACCTCTGCAAGTGACACAACTGCAGGCAGGAAGAAAGGGAGAAGGGGACAGGGGCCATGGCCAGGGGCACTTCTTTCCACGCACCAAACTATGGGGGTTTTGTCTGCCAGTCAGAGGGAAGGAGCTTCCTTGCCTTGGAAGCAAGGATGGGGGATGCCAGAGGGTCCCCAAAAACCAAACCTAACACATGATGACCCAAGGAGATGGGGAGAGGGGACCAGGACTCCATCACTGCCCAAGCAGAACCTGGGGACCAGAACCTGGGGATCCCCCTGCCCTGCTGTGGATGAGGCCAACACAGGCACAAGGTTTGCATGCAGTTGTTGGTAGCTTCATGCTTACACCTGGCTCAAAACCTTGCTGTCCTAATTTTCACCCTTTGACAGGGACTTAGGGCCTTGACCTGTCAGTCTGAAGGGCAATAATGAACTTTAATGGGCCTTAATGGGTCTTAATGGCCCCAGGTGAGCCCCATTCCCCACCCACAGCTGGGAGGGCTACATTTAGGTTCAACCCTGAGGCCATCTTCCCTTGGGCTTCTCCCCAGCCTGGTCTCCTGGATCGATGTGGGATCTGTACTGCAACCTCACCACCTCCTGCTCCCAAGGGGCTTCCCTGGATGGCTCCATCCCCACTGAATCCCATGGAGCTATGGATGGAGCAGCAGCAGCTGGAGCCTTACAGGTCCCAGGGTGGACCTGCAGCAGCAAGAACCTCCTCATCCTGAGCAAATCCTTGGCTGTGGGGGGTCCTACAGAGAATATATATATATTTATATATGAATATATACACAGAGAGCCTGCAGAGGTGAGGAAGCTTGTTGAAAAGAAGCAAGAAATGACAACTGAAAAGGCTGAGCTCTTGCAGGCTGCTGGAGGGGGGGAAGAACTATTTAAAGACATCATCCTGGCATCCTCCAGCAGATGCATCACAAGCTTTCAAGCCAGACTTCAGCAAAGGTTAAACAACAGGCTAAAAACGTTACAAACAAAAAGGCATCCTTTGAAACCCACCCCCCCCTCAGCTGTATCTGAGTGAGAAAAAGCAGGATGACTGTAAACTGAGGAAGGATAAGTGTGAGAACATCCAGGAGCAAGCCAAGGAAAAGTCTGAGAAACAGCTTCCAAGAAGCATTAAAAGAAAATACAGGCCCTGTCAAACACATCAAGAACAAGAAGGCTGCTGGGGAGGGCTAGGAGAGACTCCAGCTGTGAAAACAAAACACCCAAAAAAAAAAGAAACTTGAAGAAGTTAAAGCTGTAGCTGAAAGGCAATGCCCAAGGACAAGGAGGTGCCAGGGGGAATGTCCCTGGAGGGGAAAAACCAGCTCCAAGCAGGATTCCAGGAGCCCTAGGGATGTGGTACAAGCATCTCAGCAGTGGCTCTATCAGGCAGCCCTGGGGAGCACATGGACAAATATGGGCTATTGGAGAGGAGTCAGTGAGGCTCTGGCAGGAGGAAGAGATTCCTTGAAACCTCTCAGCCCTCTCTGAAGGGGCCAAGAAAGATGTGCCTGGGCTAGAGCCAGGGCTACCAGCCCCTTGGAGGTGCCCTCCAGACCTCAGGCAGCTGCAGGAGGAAAGGTGATGCCAGGAATGGGAAAGGTAGGACCTGGTGTGACATGGTGTGTGTTCCTGGGTGGGAAATTGGGTTGGAGCTGTTTAATCGTGCTGTATATATCCCAGGAGTGGGGAAAAGGGGGGAGCAGCAGATATTGTGCTGCTTGCTGGGGTACAGAGCAGCTGGGGGGGACTTCAGGAGGGTTTGGTGGCACTGGCAATGAAGCTGGTGGTGAAATTCCTCCCAGGAGAAAATACAGAAAGATGCATGCAGGACCAAGCCAGTGCTTAGTCCCTGTACAGAAGGAAAGGTGTCTTCAGGAATGAGGGTTTGAGGGCATAACAAAGGTCAGTGAAAGCATCAGCGTAGAAGAAATGGGGAAAAAACCCCCTAATTTACTATTTTTGTAGATTTGTCCATATAGCAGTATAATTTACTATGAAAATGACAGCAGAGCAGAAATAAATGGATCACCCACAGATGGAGGAGTACTGCTTGGCTGCCCAAGGTGCAGGAGGCTTGTGAGAGAGGGCAGGGAAGGTGAGCATGGGGCCACAAGGGTGGCAGAAAGTCTGTGATAGGACTTTGCCTTGGTTTTGAGCAATATCCCCCCTCAGCAGCACAGCCTCAGCTGAAAAAAAGGTGGATTTCTCTTGAAGAATTCCCTAATCCCTCCAGGACAGTGAATGCCACCCTCACTCCCATCTCTAAAACCCTTTTTGCCCATTTGCAACAAATCTTTGCTGGCTAATCCATGAAGTTTTCTCCTGGGGGGAAGGATGGAGCACCCTGCTGCACAGGCAGATCCCATGCAGTGGTCTCCTTTACACCTCTGGACCCCTCTCCAGCTCCCCAGGAGGACAGGACAGGATTTCCCCAGCAGAGAGGTCCCTAGACCAGAGGGGAATTTGGGATTGGTCTCCACTTGCTGCCTGATGGAGCCCCCTGAGCCCCTCCAGCAAGCTTCCACTCCCTCCTAGCTCAGAGATGAGTGATCCACATCCTCCTAAGATCCCTCCAGGATGGGGATGTGCTGGAGGAAGAGCATCCCTGTCCCCAACCCCCCCTGGCATCCCCTATACAGCCTGCCTGCTCTCACCTCTCCAGGCAGGTATGGGGCAGCGCTGCTAATCCTTTGCACATCTCGGCAGGTTGGAGTTTTCCTCGGCAGAGGGAAGAGTGGGAGCGACGGTCAGAGCAGGCAGGGACAGCTCGGTCTGCAGCCCAGCTCCTTCCTCCCCCTCCTATTATATAGTGCTGGGAGCTGGAGCCCTGCCAGCCCTCCCGCAGCAGCCAGCCCTGGCTTCTGGACAGCTTCTGGATTTTGTTTTCTCCTCTCTAAGCTCACACCGGGGGAAAAATGTTTTTTTTTTCCTTTTTTCTTTCCTTTTTTTTTTTTTTTTTTTTCTAGGGTGAGGTCAGGTAATCTAATTGGAAGGACCAAGGTGCTGCTGGGGCAGCTCCCGAAGTCCACAGAGTTTCATTTACATGATGGATCAGGCTCTGGGTGGACCCCACAGAGGATTTGGGTCCCCTAAAGGTCTTTAGGTCTGTCCCCTAAAGACTTTTACCTGTTTTACCTCTTTCTTGGGTGGGCAAATCCTCTGGTCCTGTGGTTCTGCCATAGCTCAGTGATTTCTTCCCCAGCCTTAGGGTGAGGGTTTAATGAATGCAGAGTATTTCAGTATTTAGAAGAGACAGGTAGGAAGGGTGTAGTCAGACGAGGTGGATTATGATGGAAAATGTCACTTTGGTAACAAAAGAAGTGCTTAGAAGTCTTGCTGTTAATTTAGAGACTGGCTAATGTCAGAATCTCCACACTTCAGTAGTGCCTGGTGGGTAAGAGAGACTTTGGTTCAGAACAAATTGCTTTTAATGCAAGCTTAAAAAAAAAAATAATCTTATCATCATAGAGAGTGTTCTGGTTTTAGCTGATAGCGACACTTTGATGAGACCCAAAAGGATTCCCATCCACAATTTGGTAAAATGGAAAAATTAGACCTTTTTCCCATCACTTCCAGAGCAGTAAAACCCATGGCAGAGCCCAGGGCTGTGCTTGATGTGGGATGTCAGTCCCTGCCACCCCCTGCATGGCTCAGCTCAGATGTCCAGCTGCACAAAAGCATGTTTTTTTCTCTTTGCTTGGCTGAGATCTCTCTGATTGCTCCCCTGAAAATCAGCAGTGACAGAGCCAGTGCCACCACGACACCTGTGACATGAGCTCCTGTGATGCTCAGCAGGGTTTGGAGTGAAGGGGGCAACTGCAGCCATCCCAAACATTTCCCTCCTGCCTTCCAACCAGGATGTCAAAGCCCATCCATGGCAGTGTCACCAGGCTCAGCACAAGGGGGACAACCCTCAAACACATCCAGGATGGTTTTGGGGACCTCTGCACCAACTTCTTTGGCAGTGCCTGTGCCATTACACCCAGAGGTTACACCCAGGGTGTGCAGCTCTGCTCTGCCTCCATCCCCCTCACCAAACCCCCCCAGGGCATCCCCTGAGCATCCTGCCCAGGGTTTTGGGCTCTGGAAATCTGCCACCTGCTTGTCACTGACCTCAGCTGTCTGAAAAACCTTGAAAATGGGCATCCAAGTGCTTTGTTTAACATCCACAGCTCGGAGCTGGGAATAGGAGACCTTGCTCCCAGCCTGGCTGCCCAGACTCTGGAAGCACCAATGGTCTCAGTTGTCCTTATCAGTTGTCCCACCTGCCACACCAGCCCAGGGCTATATTTAAGCCCAGCCCTGAGTGCTCTTTCACCTGCCAAGAGATGTCAGAGATCTGTCTCTGGCTCCCAAATGGACTTTGGATCTGTCTTGCAATCCTGTTTCCTACTGTTCTGGGATTACAGAGCAAATGACTCCTGTGTTTCTGTATGGGAGTACAGTGACTGGAAGGCAGAAGGCTGCTAGAAAACCAGCCAGGCCTCCCTGGGCTGCTTGGCTGAGTTAGTTACTGGTTTGAAATGGGCAGTGAGTGGAAAGAAAGGAAAGGAAAGGAAAGGAAAGGAAAGGAAAGGAAAGGAAAGGGAAAAAGAAAAACTACAACACTAAAATTCTAAAATTTCAGAGGATGAGATACTTGAATGACCTTTCTCTGCTTAGGTTTGTGCTGCTTAGGGCTCCCCAGATGCACCCAAGCAAGGTGCCAGAACAGGGAGCTGCCCCCCTTGTGTCTTGCAGAGGGGGAAAAAACCCCATGGCAGGTCCAGAGGATGGAGGGAGGTGCTTCACTCCATCCCAGCCTGCTATTATTTTGCCTTTTTCACAGGGGAAAACTCTGTTATTATTTTAGAAGTGCCTTGCCCAGAGCCCAGTAACCCCATTAAGGGTCAGAGAGCAAGGTAGGGCCATGTTTGCTAGCAGGGATGTCACCAGGGTATCCCGAGTGCTGTTTCAGTACTTCTCAGCTCAGTGGCCTTCCCAAACACACCTGGCCCAGAATTTTCCCCCCATGAGACCCCTCAGAGGAATTGGGTCTGTCCCCTAAAGACTTTTACCTGCTTTACCTCTTTCTTTGGGTCCTTTGGTTCTGCCATAGCTTGCTGACTGTAATTTCTTCCCCAGCTGGAGGGTGAAGGTTTAATGAATGCACAGAAGAAGCTGGGAAGGTCCAAAGCTTGATGTGAGAGGATTATAAGGAAGCTGTGCCCTGCTCTGGGTTTCCAGGTGTGCATTTTAGCAGCAATTTATCTGAAACACTGCAACAGAGCCCATGTGCCACGGAGTAGAGACCAGGGCTACCCAGAAATAGCTTGGGTTTTCAGCAGTGAGAAATATTTGCTTTGTGGATTTCAAGGCTTTAGAGTCCTAAGAAAATATTTCCAATCAGAAGCTCCCCAGGCCTTCCTTTTCTTCCCACGACAGCCTCATTTCTTTAAGAGCCCTTCTGGGAGAGCTTTTTCCAACTGCACTCCGAGGTCCAGATTGTCTTGTGTACACAATGGCTGTTTTCCTCCAAGAGAGCTCGAGGTTTGTAGCTTGCAACTTCCCCCACAAAAGCCATTTGGAGTCTCCCATTATACCAGATTTATCCTGGGCTCTGTTATTTCAGGACTTTATTATCCTAACAACTTGCCTTTTATAGAAGGCAGCCCCACTGCTTTGCAGTTTCCTGGTTCCCACTGGAACTTTTTAGGCATTAGCATCATATTTAACAACATTGCCTTTTTGATAGAGGGATCACTGTAATTCTCACCCAGGAGAGTATTTAGCAGTTCATCTGAGGGGTGAATTTAACCCTAAGTTCTAAAAATGGGTTAAAAATGTCTTTTTTTGGTTGTTTTTTTTTTTTCCCCCCAAGTGCCTTGGGACAGTCACACAAATGAATGTCCCTTAAGGAATGAACCCAGTGTGAGCTCCTTCATGGTAAAGGCCAAGGCAAGTAACTCACCAAGCTTTTCCATGGAGTTCTTCTAATCAAGCCTGATCATATCCTGGCCCTAGGGCTCTCTTTCTGCTTCCCAGATATTATTGATTTCCAAACATTTAGGATGCTTTCCTCAAATATGCCTTTCACCTGTAACTTTTCAGCTTTTGTATTCTTTTTTACTCTTATTTGTATGTAATTTTCACTTCTTTTAGGGTCTTGCCACTTCAGGTGTTTATTTCCACTCCCCTGTATGAGCACATCACCTTTTTTTTTACAGCTCATTTCCCTTTTTTGTTGGAGTTCACTGCTTTTGCTCTCACCAGGACATCACAGCTCTGTGGCCTCCCGTTTGCTGAAACCCTGTGAGTGGCTCAGGAGACCCTCAGCTAACACAGTGTGGGGCATCCACTGCTTCTGAGGTCCAGCCTGATGATTTCTGGAGAAGCAAAGGGATGCTGGATCCCAGCTCCCTCTGCTTGCTGCATCCAAAGTCACTGACACAGGAGTCACAGATGAGGCCGAAGAAAACCCTGGAAAGCTGTGTTACCCAGAGCACTGGGACTCCAGCCAGCTGGGAATCTGGGAGTCACGTAAGTCCTGCATCCCAGCTGGGGAGCCACCAAGGTCCTCGACCTTGGGCAGAAGGCCTGAGAACAACCAAGGACACAGTGGGGACACTGCAACTGCTCCTCAAGTCTTTGTGCCAGCACCAGGGATCTGCTTCCTTTCCCTGTGGGCAGCACAGGGCACGAGCAAGCCCACCCCACAGTGTTCACAAGCTCTGCTTCACTCCTGTTCATAAGAAAAGCCCAGAGGAGCCAAGAGGCATTTTTAAGTCAACACAAGCATTTGTGTGGCATTTTTGCTGCTGGAGGTACTAAAATGACAGCCTGGATCTAAAAAGAAGCATCCCTGCAGCAGCCTCTCTGCACCTGGAGCAGATGAGCCAGGACAAGGCACATGCTGGTGTTTGCAGAGCCCCTGGCACATCAGTGGTGCCGCTGAGCTTCCAGAACTCCACTATCCAAGTGACACTGGTGCCACCATGTGCTCTGTGGACTGCAGGCTCAGCACAGGCAGCTCCACACTTTCCCTGCTTCCCTGCATCCGTGTCTCCAGTGTGGTCACTTGCCTGCCTGCATTCCTTGAAGTGTCACCAAAAGAATTCATCTGTGAGCTGATGTTGGGTTGGCAAGGTGCAGGAGCCAAGCACAACTTCCACACAAAGTTAACACAAACAGACCAGTCAAAGGATTTTATTTAAGGCCTGAATTCAAGAAATTCCCAGGATTGCACCAGTTTTACTTGGATTTGCCTGCTGGATCCAGAGAGCAGAGCACATTTCTCCTTATCCACCAGCCAGCACCTGCTTTTTATCATCACTTGGGAGAATCAGCAGTCATGCAAAGAAGTGCACCTCTACCTCCACATTAGCCATGCAAGCACCCCACTCCTCATCCACAAACGTGTCCGTACTGGGCCCAGGAGACATATGAATGGTGAGCCAAGCTCTTTTCCTGCCCTTCCCTTTTGCTCTACGTGCCCTGCTCTGGCACTGCCTTTCCCAGCTCATGAATGGTCCCATTCTCCAGCACCTCCACCCTCCCCTTGCCTGGCTGCAGCACCGTGGCCACCATAGCCCTGGCCACTGTTTCCACAGGCACAGAGTAAGCAGTGGGGAAGACCCGAGCCAAAACACCCAGGAACTTCTGGACCACCCACTCCAGAGGGCGGGACTCCTGACGCTTGCACAGCAGCACCCTGCAAAGCAAGGAGGGAAGGTGAGTCAGGATGGAACCATTCCCCAGGGGAAAACTAGAGACTTTTTTCTCTTGCTCAACTTGCCAAACCCACATGGCACCCCTGGGGGTCCTTAAATGAGATCAAGGGGGTCCCTGGGACACTGATCTCCTTTCCCCACAGGGCAGCCAAACCCAGGATGTGTTCTTTCAGACAGCCTAAAGGATCCAGGTGAGTACACCCACTGCATAAGGTCAAGGTGTGTGCAGAGCTAAGCTTTGACCCAGGTCCCCCTTTCAACTCAGCCTCTTCCCCTGGCGTGGCATGTGGCACCAGCACTGAGATGGGCTGCAGGAAATTGCTGTGCTTGCTCCATGAAGCATTGGGAAGCAGCATTTTCCCCCTGGAGCTGCATTTCCAGCTGCTGGCATTCCCCACTCCCCTCCAGAACCCATTCCCTTCATGAATTATTTATTTCCATCTCCCAGCCTGCTGCCCTGACAACCCCAGCCCTGTGCCCTCCCATCCCCACTGCTACTCACGCCGGCCGGAGAATGGTGCAGCGATCAAAACCAACAGCCTGGACCAGGTTCTCCACTTCTCCCTGTCATGGGGCAGGATGAAAGGAGACAAGGGTGACTGCAAGGACTGCCTGGGCCATCCCATGACCTGGCTGGAGAGATGCTAACACAGAACTGGTACAGAGCACAGGCACCACTCGGGCAGCAAGCAGCTCTCCAGGAGAAGGTAGGGAAGGATGTGGCCATGCCATGGTGGGCACCCTGGCAACCATGGTGCTAACTGCAACTGGATGCTCCTGAGACAGCACCTGGACACAGAATCCAGCCTGGGGGTAACAGAACAAGACACTGGCAGAAAGCAGCGAGTCCAGCAGATGGTGGGGACTGCAGCACACAATATAAAGAGGAGAAAACTTCTGTAACAGGTGCAGCACCACCCAGGGAGCCTCTGGGCTCTCTGCCCCTGGATAGTTCACGTCTCACATAGACACAGCCCTGAGTGTCCTCACACAGCTGTGAAGCCATCCCGGCTTAGGGTCAGAGAGGCAGGGTTGGGATGGGGACCCCAATGGGTCTTCCTGGGGTTTGAAGAGGGGGATGGATGCTGCATGCAGCTGTGCTCTCTGGGATGAAGCCAGTTGTGCCGCTGTCCAGCCAGCTCCCTTCCCTTATCCCGCAGCACCGGGAGGAACCTCAGAGCCATTTGCACCTCTCAAGCACCCCAGAATTTGGTGACTCTTGTACCAGCATTGGGACCCTGCTCCGGCTGCCCCCTCACCTTCACACGGAGGTAGAGGAAGCGGCTGCCGGGGTCTGCCCCCCGGGAGGACTGCAGAACAAAGTGCTTGCAGCCCCCTGCCCGCGCCAGCTCTGCTGCCTGGGCCACGTAGTCCCGGTCCACACGGACAAAGCCATCCTGCAGGTAAAGGGGAGAGGAAGGTCAGCATGGCGGGGAGGGGGCGAGCGGGACCCCAAACCCCCAGGGTGTCCCCCTTACTGCGCCGGCCTTGGCCCTGGTGGTGCCCAGGCAGCAGAAACCGACGTCGTGTCCCCGGAAGGCAGCAGCGTGCTCGTTCAGACGCTCAAAGTCCACCACCGCCTGCTCCTGTGGGGAAGACAAGACTCAGCGCGTCCCCTCGGTACCTCACGGTTACCCCCGGTACCCCCCGGGATCTCCCCGTCCCCTCGCACCACGGTCGCTCCCGTCTCCTCGCTCAAGCTCAGCCGGCGCCGTCCGACCAAAGTCACCCGAGTGAAGAGCTGCCGGGCCAGCAGTTCCCGCAGCAGTACCCGGCCCGTTTCCCCAGAGGCACCCAGCACGAAGCAGGCCCGGTGCCTGCCGCTCTCTGCCGCCGCCGCCATGCTGAGGGCGGAGCGCTGGGTGCCGGCTGCGGAGGGCAGGGCAGGGAGGATCCCGGTAGCACCGGAGAGGAGGGCAGGGTCAGCATCGCTGCAGGCTGAGCGTAAAATAGGAGAAAAGGGCTTTTTGAGGCAGACTGGGGGGTCTGTCTCGGGGGCTGTGCTGGAAAGAACCCAATAGGGTGGAAGCAGCCGGTACCGCGCAGGGGGCGGCAGAGGTGACAGAATTACAGAATCATCTGGGTTGGAAAGGAGCTCTGAGAGCATCCAGTCCAACCCTTGATCCACTCCTGCTGCAGTTCCCAGCCCATGGCACTGAGTGTCACATCCAGTCTCTTCTTAAAAACCTCCAGGGATGGAGAATCCACCCCCTCCCTGGGCAGCCCATCCCAATGCCTGAGCACCCTCTCTGCAAAGAATTTCTTCCTAATATCCAACCTAACCCTGCCCTGGCAGAGCTTAAGCCCATGGCCTCTTGTCTGACTGATCTCTGCCTGGGAGCAGAGCCTGACCCCCCCCCTGGCTCCAACCTCGTTTCGGGGAGCTGCAGAGAGTGAGGATGCCCCGGGGAGCTGGGCAGGTTCCCTGGGTGGCTCTGGTCTGGGTGCCTTTGCTCTTTGCTTTGGGCAAGCAGTGCCTGCAGTGCTGTGGGGCTGCCCCTGGATGTGGCACACACCTGGGTGTGATGCATCCCTGGAGCTGCAGCCACCACCCAGCACCCACCCTGTGCCCCAGCTTGCTGCCTGGGATTCTCTGGGTGGGTACAGCCACATGTTTACTACCTACAACACAAGCAGGGAGGTAATTTCAGGGTTATCTACACCCCCAGCATCCTGTTTGGCAAACCCTTATCTGTGTTGTGCATGTGTTGTTGGTGCCATATGCCAGGGAGCTGGCAATCAGTGTGGGCAGGGGTACCTGGCTGGCAGCAGTACCCCCACCACTGCCAAAGCAGAAAGGTGTCCTGCAGCTCAGATGAAAAAAAACATCTCTGAGAGGGATCTTGTGGGGTGGGGAGGAGTGATTTGCCTGAAACTACCCTGTGCCTCCCCAGGTGCCATGGGGGCCCTACAGGTGAGGGTTGAGGGAGCCACAGCCCCTAGGCTGTCTTGGATGTATCTCTGTCCTAGCTTCAGATGATCCTTGCAACGCCCTCACTCTCTCTGAGCCAGTAAGCACTTGGATAATTCATCTTCCAGTGGCCAAACACTTTCAAACTGTGAGAAAGATTTTATTGATTTATTTATTGATTTTATTCTCTGCTTTCCTCTACAGCCATGTGAGGAGAGGCCGTCTGCCCAGGCTACGTGCCAGACATGATGCTGGGAGACATGCCCAAAGGCACCCTGCAGCTCTGGTACATCCTTTGGGTCAAATACCCCACTGGGGACCTGTGGTGGGTGGAAATCATCCCTTACCTGTGCAAAGGAAGAGCCTCCGAAGCCTCTGTTTGTGGGGCTGTTGCAAGAGAGGAGCCAGTTGAGGAGTTGGGCTACAGCATGGCAGGGTGTGTATCCTCCTGAGCACCCCACCACACCCCAGCAGGGATGCCACTGGGTGTCTCCTTGCTCCGGTGGGCTGCTGAGCCCTCCCAGCAGCAGGGTTGAGAGGGAGAATATCCCCAGGAAGGTGGCTGCTGGATGGATGGTGGCAGCTGAGTTGGGCAGGCTGTGTCAGGGTGACTCTGTTCCTCTGTGGTTTGCTGGGGGACATTGCACAAGGAGGGGGACAGGCTGTGCTGCTGTGGGGCAGAAGCCTCTGCCAAAAAACCAACAGCAGTGTGCATGGAGGGGGTGGTGGGGTGGGGTGGTGGTGGGAGATGCTTCTTGCACCCTCTGCCCACAGTATCTTGGTTTATCAGGACCTGAGCAAACACCCTCTGGGGAAAAAGTCCAGGTAGGGCTGTGAGAGGAGATCATGGCCTCCAGCTGTGGCTCTGGATGGGGGCATGGCAAAAGAGGCACATTTCATAGAATCCTAGAATTGGCTGGGTTGGAAGGGACCTCAGAGCTCATCAAGTCCAACCCTTGATCCACTCCCGCTGCAGTTCCCAGCCCATGGCACTCAGTGCCACATCCAGGCTCTTTGGAAATCTCTCCAGACACGGAGAATCCACTACTTCCCTGGGCAGCCCATTCCAATGCCTGATCACCCTCTCCAGAAAGAAATTCTTTCTCATCTCCAACCTAAACCTCCCCTGGCACAACTTGAGACCCTGCCCTCTTGTCTTGCTGAGAGTTGCCTGGGAAAAGAGCCCAACTGCCCCCTGGCTCCAACCTCCTTTCAGGGAGTTGGAGAGAGTGATGAGGTCTCCCCTGAGCCTCCTCTTCTCCAGCCTCAACACCCCCAGCTCCCTCAGCCCTTCCTCACAGGACTTGTGCTGGATCCCTTCACAGCCTCCTTGCTCTTCTCTGGACCTGCTCCAGCACCTCAATCTCCTTCCTGAGGGGCTGAGGGGCCCAGAACTGGACACAGGACTCAAGCTGTGGCCTCCCCAGAGCTGAGCACAGGGGCAGAATCCCTTCCCTGGACCTGCTGGCCACGCTGTTCCTGAGCCAGCCCAGGATGCCATTGGCCTTCTTGGCAACCATTCCACATTTCCATTCCAGATCCCCACAGAGCTCAGAGGGACTGTGAGGAGGTGATACACAGAAGTGCCTTCATTCTTGCTCCCTTGAGCCCCTGCAGAGTGAAGCCCTGGCTTGCAACTTGTGCTGTGCCCTCAGAGTGGTGTCCATTGGGACAGGATGCACCATCCCAGGATGTTCCTGAACTGCTCAGCCCTTACTGCAGGGGCAGCAGGAAACCCAGTGAGGAGCATGTGCCTCACAGCATCCTGAATCCTTCCTGGGCAGCCAGCCTCAGACACCAGCTGAGATGGGAAAGGGCTCCTGGTAAGTAGCCAGCTCCCAGCAGAGCTGATTTGGGTCTTCTCTCCCTGAGGCCACAGCACATACTTGCCCCAATACCTTTGAACTTGGCCACATTCTGCCCCTCGCAGCATCAGCTTCTGGGTCTCACCACCTTGCTTCTGTTTTTAAAGCAAAACCAGAAGCTATTTTTAGTTACAAAAATAAAGGTGGGAATATATTTTTTTTTCTACTGCCCTGCCCTCCTATGGCTGGTCTCAGCAGAAGTGAAAGTGGCAGGGGCACAGCCTGCTCCCCCCAGGGACCACGCAGCTCTGAGCACCTCTCTGAGCACCACATGGCAGAGGCAGCTTCTACCCTGCCTGGCTGAGTATTTGGGGATGCTCTCCTGCCCCAGCAGCTTCCCTTCTGCCTCTGCCTTCCTTTCCCATAATCACACACCCTCTGCTCATGAGCTAGAAAGTGTCCTGAATTACTGGACATAGAGGCTTATCCTCAGCAATTGCATAAAAATAGACTTTTGAAGTAAAATATTTTGCAAGGAAGATAACCAGAGACAGGAACTGAGTTCCATTTACACTGGCTGAGTGTAAAGTCATTGTAGCAGATCACAGCTTTTTGTGGGATGGGTTCCTCCTTTTGTCTGCCACGAGTCCCAGTGGAGCAGCATCAGTTTCTCTGGAACTGGAAAGTGCATGTGACCTGAATGGCTCTTGCTTCGGCTTTTGCTGGAAGTGAGCAGAGTAATTCCTGCAGAAAATCCTGCCAATATAATTTTAATTAGACATGTAACAGGGTAAAGAAAGATTTATGATGATTCAAGAATGACCCAAGGGAAGGTGGACACAATGAGGTGTGTTCCTGGAGCATTGTTGGAAGTCCATAAAGGATATTAACAGCTCAGGGGAAGTTCCTCTGGCATGTTCTTGGACTTTTCTCATCAAGACTTGAAGGCAAGGACAGAAAAATACATTGTGTAATAGCTGTTTAGAAGCCATATATGAAGATTCACAGACAGAGCAAAAAGCCTGTGAGTGAGGAGAGCCAAGAGGCTGCAAGCCACTCTCTTGTTCAGCCCATGCAGGAGCCCATAGCACCTCATCCCTCCTCTGATCTTTGACTGTGACATGGACATGATGGGTGCCCTGAGCACCATGGGCTGGGGCTGGACACTTCTGCAGCTCCTGGGGGCTCCAGCAGTCCCAGCTCACTGGTTCCCAGTGGGGAAGCACTCAGGTCCCATCCTGTGAGGCAGGTGATGAGCTGAGTCTCACCAGGGCCATGCCAGGGGCTGCCCCCACTCCAGCCTGGGTTCTGGGGGGTGGGAGAGCCCCATGGCAGGGGAGGCAGAGGTGTGGGGCAGGATGTGGGCTAGCAGAGAGGCTGGGTCGGGAGGGGAAGAGGCCAAGGGCAGGGAGTGATGCTCTGTGCACTGGGAGGAAGTGTGAGCACCACTGCCTGCCAGCCACCCCTGGTGCTGCCAGCAGCTGGACATGGTAGGTCCCACTCCTTGCTTTGGGGGGGTTCTGCCTGAAAAAGGGGTTCAGGGAAAGGCAGGAACCAGTGCTTCTGCCCCAGGCAGTGAAACTCTGCCAGGCACACAGGGCACTGCTGCTGCAGAGCCAGCCCCTAGCTGGGGGAGAGGGCTGGGGGGCACAGGGCATGCCTTGGATTTCGGGGCTCCACAGCAGCGCTGGCACAGCCTCTCCCACTGCCTGGGATGAGTCTCGTTGTGGAGGGGGGGGGACTCTCCCACTCCCCCCCTTGGGTCTCGTTGTGGGGGGACCCTTTCTGCATCAGAATTGTCCCCGGGCAGCTACTTGCCGGCAGAGGAGCTGGCACAAGCAGGGAAGCAGAACAAGGGCACAAGTCCGTGTGGCAGCAGGGAGGGTGCAGGGTGGGGGGTGTGAGCCCCCGCAGGACCTGGGTGCTCAGCGCTGCCTCCTCCCTTGGCACACAGGGAACGGGACCGCGCTCTGCCGGGAGGATGCGGGCTCCGGGCTCCCGCCGCATCTGCTGCCTGAGCATCGCTGCCATCGCATGGGGTAAGATACCTCCTGCCAGCTCGGTAAGCAATAATCACCCTGCTGCTGGGGACCCTGCGAGGCCAGGACATCGGAGAAGGACAGGAGGGGTCGTTTGGTGGCTCATCTGTCACATCCCAGGGCTGGGAGGGGGCTGCATCTCCTGAGGTCAGCTGCCTCCAGCCAAACCCATCGTGGGACTGGGATCCTTCAGGGAGGGGCAGGCTGTGTGTGTAGTCTCTGCAGGGTGTCTGCTTCCCAAATGCAGCCCAGCAGTGGGTACACGACACTGGGAAGTGTAGCAGTAGCTTTACCCCCTCCCCATGGCCGTGCTTTTTGAGCCACAGGACCCACTGGTGCAAAGCTGGGACAGCACCACGCAGGGTTCAAGCTGCTCATTGACATCAGGAGAAGAAAACAAGAGGAGAAATTAATTGGGGTTTGCTGCCTGGAGGATATTTCATTCCTATATTGCTCTGAGGAGAAAAAAAAAAGTGCAGATGATGCTGAGAACTGACCTGAAAGGAGGCACTGGTGGGGTAGGGGGCTGCCAGTGGGTTGAAATGCAGGCAAACAGCACCCACCTGGGTGTTCAGCTCCAGGGGGAGCAGAGAGAGGTAGCATAAAGTTGAGGGGAAGGAGTGGGAATGAGGGTGATAGTGCTGGCAGGTGAGCATGGGGAGGATGGGCATGGAGTGGATGGGGCCCCTTGCTCCTTCTTGGTTAGGGGATGGGGTGTGTGAAATTAGTGTGGCTGTTCTGAGCCATGCTGGAGAGGTAGGAAGGGCCAGGAGGTGGGGGACAGGGGCAGGACAGGCTAATGGGAGGTGTCCTGAGCTTCTGTTCTGCAAACTCAGACTCCCCAGGGGTAAAGAAGAGAGCTGCTGCTGAAGGCCATGTTTTCATAGAATCATAGAATCCTAGAACTGGCTGGGTTGGAAGGGACCTCAGAGATCATCAAGTCCAACCCTTGATCCACTCCCGCTGCAGTTCCCAGCCCATGGCACTCAGTGCCACATCCAGGCTCTTTGGAAAGATCTCCAGACACGGAGAATCCACTACTTCCCTGGGCAGCCCATTCCAATGCCTGAGCACCCTCTCCAGAAAGAAATTCTTTCTCATCTCCAACCTAAACCTCCCCTGGCACAACTTGAGACCCAGCCCTCTTGTCTTTCCTCAGCATGAGTTTTGTTGAACAAAGCGAATGGTTTGCTCTGGCACACAGAAAAGCATATAAATTGTGGTAATTTTACTTAGAAAAATGCATAATTTTTACCCAAACTAAAGCCCTAGGGGAAACCCTAGATTTTCACCTAATCCTTGGTCCCACACCTTTGCCTGCATCACCACAGTGTGATGCCCTCTCCTGAGAGACAGGGTACTCCAGGTCAGTTGTTTGGAGCAAAGCTTGATACCCAGCTCACTTTCTGGACACCCCCTATCATTTTATGAAGTTAGGGAGACACCTACTTCTGGGGAAGAGGGGAGGAATATTTTTTTTCTGTGGCTAAAACCGTTTGATTGCATCAAGTTGTGTGAAATGCTGTAAATAAGATCAGGGCTGGGTGTGGGTTCCTTTTAATCTCTGTCTTTCCACTGGCTGCTGGGCATGACCAGGATGTGAACTCGATTTCTGCAAGATGTTGTTTTGTAATACTGAGTTTTACAAAACACTTCAGAGCATCTCTGGCTCAGATGACCATCTTTTGGGCAGGATAGTGCTGCTTTCTCTGCCCTGCTCCAAGCTGACTCTTCAGTGTAAAGCAAGAAAACCCAAGTGATTGCTTCTGCACTCAAAGAAGGAACTGAGTTTAAAGAACCATCTTCATCTTGGGTTTTTGCCTTTTGGCAGGGGAGCAGGGCTGTGGGGTCTACACTTGCTGGAGGAGGGGTTGGCATCACTCTTTGGGGCTTTCTTGCCACTCTACCTGCCCCATCCTGTGCTTGTCTCTGTCTCAGCCTTCACCCTGTGCCACCTCCCTGTCCCACCTCAGCTCCTGCCATACCCGATCCACCCAGATCTCCATGAACTCTCTTAGGAATGTTTTCCCCCACATTTGCCCCTTCATTTTGCCCCCTCACCCAGCTGGTTGCTTGGCCCCCACACCAACCTTAGCCTGTTCCCCTGTCTCAAAGGACTCCATCCCCTAACCCAGTTCCCATCCTTTCCGTGATGATCCCAGACCCCATCCTTCTCTCTTGCAGGCGCCGTGATGCAAGTGGAGGTGGATGCCTGGACCTACCACTACAGTGACCAAGGGGACTACACGTGGGAGCAGGCCAGGAACTACTGCAGGACCTTCTTCACGGACCTGGTAGCCATACAGAACCAGGAGGAGATCCAGCACCTCAACCAGAGCCTGCCCTTCCACGGGCGCTACTACTGGATCGGCATCCGCAAGCTGGGTGGCACCTGGACCTGGGTGGGCACCAAGAAGGTGCTGACCAAGGAGGCAGAGAACTGGGCAGCTGGGGAGCCCAACAACCGCCGATCGAACCAGGATTGTGTGGAGATCTACATCAAGAGGCAGCAGGAATCAGGGAAGTGGAATGATGAGCCCTGCAGCCGGAGGAAAAAGGCGCTGTGCTACCGGGGTAAGGGGAGGGTGATCTTCATGGGGTGTGAATGTGGTGCAGACCTTTATTAAGAGGGGGGTGTGGGGACTTTGGGAGGGTGGCCAGTGGCTCCTGATGACCCATCCTCTGTCTGTGCAGCCTCCTGCCAGCCCTTCTCCTGCAGCCAGCAGGGAGAGTGCGTGGAGACCATCGGGAGCTACCGCTGCGAGTGCTACCCTGGCTTCCACGGCCCTGAGTGTGAGGATGGTGAGCCAGCCAGCCTCATGCCCATCCCCATGCCCATCCCACACTGCTGGGGAGCTCAAACCCTGTTCCTTAGGTTCCTAACATGCTGGTGGCACTGTCTCCCTCCCAGTTGTGCAGTGTGCCAAGCTCCAGCCTGAGGGAGTGCACATGAACTGCAGCCATCCCTTTGGGGACTTCAGCTACAACTCCACCTGCGTGTTCCAGTGCCAGGAGGGCTTCCAGCAGGAAGGTGTAAGCAGGCTCCAGTGCCTGGCATCCCAGCAGTGGTCAGCAGAGACCCCCATCTGCACAGGTAGGGCATGCCAAGGGCTGAGGGTCTCAAGGATGTGGCACTGATGCTTTGGGGAGCCAGCCCTGTGTGTCCAACATTGCTCAGGCAGGGAATAAGCTGGGTTCGCCATGGCCTTGCCCTCTGGGGAAGCTCCCAGGTGCTCCTCTGGTGCTCCATGCAGGAAGTGGTTTCCTGATGAGGTTGTGATGGGCAGAGCAGCTGTGAGCTCAGGATAAGCTCCTTGGTCTCTCTGACTGTCCTCATGCTCTCTGTCCTTGTCCTGAATCACATTGGGGTGTCAGTATCTTGGGTGCACCACATGTTGGGGCAGGATGGTGTCTTGGTACCTCCATCCCCACACTGGCACTGTCTGTTCCTCCTTAAGGCCACCCAGCTCCACCCTGGGGGGGTGTTCAGCATGTCAGGAGCTGCTCAGAGAAGAGCAAAGGGGGGCAGCTGTCCTGCAGCTGGGAAAAGGGCATATCCTGACAGGGTATATCCTGACAGGGTCAGACAGCTGCAAGTGGGGTGAGGATTGGTGAGATGAGGCTGGATATAAGCTTGGAGGGATAGAGCAGGGCACGAAACCTCAAAGGAGAAAAAGCTACCTAGGTATAATCTCATCCATCCTATCTCTGAGACCTGATTTCCTCTTGCAGCCATCACCTGCCCAGTGCTCAGTGCTCCAGACCAAGGAAAGCTGAACTGCTCCCATCTCCATGGGGACTTTGCCTTTGGCTCCACGTGTGACTTCTCCTGCCAGGTGGGGTTTGAGCTGAAGGGGACAGAGAGCCTGGAGTGCATGGCTACAGGGACCTGGACTGGGAATCCCCCACAGTGTGAAGGTAGAGCTGCTGTTGGACCCCATAGTGTCACTGATCCAAGGGACATCCTATTGTCACCCCAGCCTCTTGGTTCCAACTGCCTCACAGTCAATAGACTCCTGCTTGGTGTGTGTCTCTCCCTCTTGCAGCCATCACCTGCCCTGTGCTCAGTGCTCCAGACCAGGGAGACCTGAACTGCTCCCATCTCCATGGGGACTTTGCCTTTGGCTCCACGTGTGACTTCTCCTGCCAGGTGGGGTTTGAGCTGAAGGGGACAGAGAGCCTGGAGTGCATGGCTACAGGGACCTGGACTGGGAATCCCCCACACTGTGAAGGTAGAGCTGCTGCTGATCAAGGTGTCCCAGCCCTTGGTTTGATGCTGGGATGTTCCTGGGTGTCTTGATGCTCTCGTCCCAGCAGTTAATGCTGTGATCCTCAAGCTCCTACCTGAAGTGGTGTCTCTGCCCCTCCAGCTGTTGCCTGCCCTGTGCTCAGTGCTCCAGACCAAGGAAAGCTGAACTGCTCCCATTTCCATGGGGACTTTGCCTTTGGCTCCATGTGTGACTTCTCCTGCCAGGTGGGGTTTGAGCTGAAGGGGACAGAGAGCCTGGAGTGCATGGCTACGGGGACCTGGTCTGGAGATGCCCCACACTGTGAAGGTAGAGCTGCTGTTGGACCCCATAGTGTCACTGATCCAAGGGACATCCTATTGTCACCCCAGCCTCCTGGTTCCAACAGCCTCACAGTCAATAGACTCCTGCTTGGTGTGTGTCTCTCCCTCTTGCAGCCATCACCTGCCCTGTGCTCAGTGCTCCAGACCAAGGAGAGCTGAACTGCTCCCATCTCCATGGGGACTTTGCCTTTGGCTCCACGTGTGACTTCTCCTGCCAGGTGGGGTTTGAGCTGAAGGGGACAGAGAGCCTGGAGTGCATGGCTACGGGGACCTGGACTGGGGATGCCCCACATTGTGAAGGTAGAGCTGCTCTCCAAGGTTTCATTGGCCTTGGAGTGACATTAGGATGTTCCCTGGGCCTTTGTTCCCCAAAGAGTTTAGTTTTGTAGTCCCCAGGTTCCTGTTTGAAGTATATCTGTGTTCCTGCAGCCATCACCTGCCCTCTGCTCAGTGCTCCGGACCAGGGAGACCTGAACTGCTCCCATCTCCATGGGGACTTTGCCTTTGGCTCCACGTGTGACTTCTCCTGCCAGGTGGGGTTTTTGCTGGTGGGCTCAGAGACCCGTGAGTGCACAGCCACAGGGACTTGGACTGGGGATGCCCCACACTGTGAAGGTAGAGCTGCTCTCCAAAGTGTCCCAGCCCTTGGTTTGACACTGGGATGTTCTTGGGTGTCTTGATGCTCTTGTCCCAGCAGTTAATGCTGTGATCCTCAGACTCCTACCTGAAGTGGTATCTCTGTCATTTCAGCTGTTGCCTGCCCTGTGCTCAGTGCTCCAGACCAGGCAGAGATGAACTGCTCCCACCTCCATGGGGACTTTGCCTTTGGCTCGATGTGTGACTTCTCCTGCCAGGTGGGGTTTGAGCTGGTGGGCTCAGAGACCCGTGAGTGCACAGCCCCAGGGACCTGGAGTGGGGATGCCCCACATTGCAGAGGTACCTCTCCTCATCCCACCTGTGTGGCAGTGTCCCTCATCCCTCCAGCTCATCCACCCCTTCCCATCCCACTCCCACTGCTGTACTGATGCTGCCACTCTGCTTTCCCTTCAGCCATCAGCTGCCCAGAGCTGGATGCCCCCAGCAGAGGAGAGCTCAACTGCTCCCACCAGCATGGGAACTTCACCTACAACTCCCTGTGCACTTTCTCCTGTCAGGAAGGGTCTGTCAGGATGGGAGCAGAGGTGCTGCAGTGTGCAGCCACGGGGAACTGGACCAGGCAACCCCCAGTTTGTGCAGGTACCCCCAGCTCTGGGAAGGGTCACATCCTGACTGGGTTTGGATGGCACCCCTCCACCTGGGGTGCTGATAACTTTCTAACCTGTGGGTCTTGTGGATGTGTTTCAGAGGACCATGCTCCTTTCTTAAAGCAAGTCCTGGCTTACAGCAGTGGCACAGCTCTGGCAGTGGCTGGCATTGTGCTCTCAGGGACACTCATTGCCCTCCTGGCCAAGAGGCTCAGCACCAGAGGTACAGAAACACCTCTTCCAGCCCACTCTTGCTTTGGCCAGGGCAAAAATCCAATCCTGGGGGAAGGGGGGGATGATCAGAAGATGATCAGAAGATGATCAGAAGGGTCTGACATGTGTCCTGCCTGCTGTCAGTGCCATGTGTCCAGCAGCACCTCCTTGCCAGTTTCTCCAGCTGCAGATGTCAGCAGCCAGGTTTGGGGGGCAAAGTGGCAAATTCCTCAGCTTCCCCTCCCTGCTCCATGTTGTGCTTGTTCATTCCCATTCACTGGCAACCATTGCTGCTATGGTTTTCCCTCTACTGAAAAAAGATCTGCTTATTTCTTTCTTTCCTACCTGCTGCCCCTGCTCGGCACCATCACCAGAGGAGAAGAAGCAGCTCCTGAACTCCACCAGGTAAGAGTTGTGCTCTGTAAGAGGGTGGCTCTGCCCTGTGCTTATCACAGCCCCGTGGTCACCCTGCATCCCCCAGATCTGCTGGTTTTATTATCAGTGGGACCACTCTGGATGGCTGGGGCTGCACTGTCCCCTCCCCATCCCCAGATCTGCTGGTTTTACTGTCAGTGGGACCACCTTGGATGGCTGGGGCTGCACTTCCCCATTCCCATCCCCATATCTGCTGGTTTTATTGTCAATGGGACCATGTTTGATGGCTGGGGCTGCACTGCCCGCTCCCCATCCCTCAGCTCTGCCTTTTATTATCAGTGGGACCACCTTTGGTGGCTGGGGCTGCACTGCCCGCTCCCCATCCCCATATCTGCTCTTTTTATTATCAGTGGCACCACTTTGGATGGCTGGGGCTGCCCTATCCCCTCCCCATCCCCAGATCTGCTGGTTTTATTGTCAATGGGACCATGTTTGATGGCTGGGGCTGCACTACCCCCTCCCCATCCCCATATCTGCTCTTTTTATTATCAGTGGGACCACTTTGGATGACTGGGGCTGCACTGCCCCCTCCCCATCCCCAGATCTGCTCTTTTTATTATCAGTGGGACCACCTTTGATGGCTGGGGCTGCACTGCCCCCTCCCCATCCCCAGATCTGCTCTTTTTATTATCAGTGGGACCACTTTGGATGGCTGGGGCTGCCCTGTCCCCTTCCCACCCCCCCTCCCCATCTCCCCCAAGGTGTAATCCCTGTGTGTGTTTTCCAGTGACCTGGGATCTCCAGGAATCTTCACCAACGCAGCATACGATGCCAACTTCTCAGGTAGAGAGCCGGCAAATAGCTGGCGGCACCCTCAGCTCCGGGCTGGGAATCACGCGTGGAAAACTCACGCAGCTGGGCTTCGGGACACACACACATCCCGTGGGAAGGGAGGGGCAGAGCCCTCCCAGTGCAACACCCCTTCCACCTCTCCTTTTTTTCCAGCCTGGTCGTGAGCAGACCCCACCGTGTGGCCCAGCAGTCGGTCCCGAGGGGTGGACACAAAGGGACAGCTCGGCCCGGTGCTGCCCACGGTACCGAGTGGGGCGCGGAGCCTGCCGGGCACTGAGGATGCTGAAGAGCGGCGTGGCCGAGCGCCAGCCTCCCTCGGGACCATCTCCCGCGGGTTTTGTGTCTCAATAAACTCCTGTCCCACTCGAGTCGCCTCCGTGTCCCGGGATGCGTGGGGAGGGGGGGGGCACAATGCGGGCTCTGCCCTTGCGCGAAAGCGAAGCCGTGGTACCGCACTCGTGTGTCCCTCGGCGGCCGCCGTAGGCAAAGGGGGGCGTGGCCTCAGCCGGAAGAAGACGTGTGCCTGAGGAGGAAGGCGGAAGCGATGGCGGCGATGGAGGCGGAGTGGGAGCCGGCGGGGCTGCTGCCGGTACCGGGAGACGGCCTGGACTGGGGTGAGTGCGGCTCAGGGGGACGGGGAGCAACGCCGGGGAGGTTCCTAGCGGGGCCGGGCCGGCGCTGAGGCCTCTGTCTGTCCCGCAGAGGCGGTGCTGGGCGAGGAGCTGAACGAGCTGCTGAGCGCTGCGGAACCGCGGCGGATCCCGAGCGACGAACCCGAGGTGAGAACCGGAGGGAGGGAGGGAGGGAGGAGGGGGGCTCCCCGCGGGCAGGGGTGCTCCACGGTGCTGCTCGGGGTGGTGGGGCTCAGAGCGGGCCCTGTGGGAGGAGGCAGCGGAGTTTCCTGGGTATCCAGCCCCGAATTGGGGCCCAGCTGGGAGGGGGGGAGTTGTTCGTGGGGATAAAGTGGGGGTTTCAACGCCAGGATAAAGGGGAGAGTGTGGACTGAAAGCCTGAGGTGCTGTGGGAAGGGGGAGGTGGGTGCTGAGCTGCCCTGCCAGGCAGTGCTGAGGGGAAAGAGTGTCTGGAGGCACAGAATATATATATATATATCTCATTTATTTTGGGTTGGTGTTGTCCCTGGTGCTCCAGCCCCTCTCCCCCAAATGGTTGTGGTTGCACTTAATGTAGAAATTTTGCTTAACTTAAGTAATTCCTCCTTAATGTAGCAAATCACCAGTTTACAGGTTTTTTGCTGGAATGTGCACTCTAAAGCTGCTGTGTATTCATGGCTAAACAGCAGCCCTCTAAACAATTCTATCATCTGGTTATATTTATTTGTGTTATTAGGCTTTTGCATTTAAAGAAAGGTAAATGTTTATAGGAGTGTTATTTGTGTCAGGTTGCTTTTCATATATAAATTCCCCATTTCTTTAAATCAACTCTGAACAACTTAGAGTTTGTTAACTGGAGCTGTTTCATGCTTTGGATAACAAAGGCTGAGGGGGATAAAGATGTGCACCTGGGGCAGGGCAATCCCATGCAAAAATACAGCTTGGGAGGAGAAAGGGTTGAGGGCAGCCCTGAGGAGAAGGATTTGGGGTGGTGGTGGAGCAGAAGCTCAAGATGAGGCATCAGTGTGTGCTTGCAGCCCAGAGACCAACTGGCCTGGCTCAGGAACAGCGTGGCCAGCAGGTCCAGGGAAGGGATTCTGCCCCTGTGCTCAGCCCTGGGGAGGCCACAGCTTGAGTCCTGTGTCCAGTTCTGGGCCCCTCAGCTCAGGAAGGAGATTGAGGTGCTGGAGCAGGTCCAGAGAAGAGCAAGGAGGCTGTGAAGGGATCCAGCACAAGTCCTGTGAGGAAGGGCTGAGGGAGCTGGGGGTGTTGAGGCTGGAGAAGAGGAGGCTCAGGGGAGACCTCATCACTCTCTCCAACTCCCTGAAAGGAGGTTGGAGCCAGGGGGGGGTTGGTCTCTTTTCCCAGGCAACTCTCAGCAAGACAAGAGGGCAGGGTCTCAAGTTCTGTAATTTGAGGTATGTAGTCATAGAATCATAGAACTGGCTGGGTTGTCTTTTTCTATTGTTTCTTTTTCTGAACTTTTCTTTACCTGAACGTTTTCTTTCATTTCAGGAAAATGAGCTCTATAACTTTCACTTTGATTTGGATTTGATGTCCTGGGACTCAGATCTTTGGAACATTACAGGCCATGCTTATGAAGGTAAAACATGAGTTGTGTTGTGCAGGTGTGACTGTTCCCCTTCACTCCACAAGAGAGAGCTGTTGGAACTTTAAGATATTCATTTAGTGGAACTGTTTCATAGAATCCTAGAATTGGCTGGGTTGGAAGGGACCTCAGAGCTCATCAAGTCCAACCCTTGATCCACTCCCGCTGCAGTTCCCAGCCCATGGCACTCAGTGCCACATCCAGGCTCTTTGGAAAGATCTCCAGACACGGAGAATCCACTACTTCCCTGGGCAGCCCATTCCAATGCCTGATCACCCTCTCCAGAAAGAAATTCTTTCTCATCTCCAACCTAAACCTCCCCTGGCACAACTTGAGACCCTGCCCTCTTGTCTTGCTGAGAGTTGCCTGGGAAAAGAGCCCAACCCCCCCCTGGCTCCAACCTCCTTTCAGGGAGTTGGAGAGAGTGATGAGGTCTCCCCTGAGCCTCCTCTTCTCCAGCCTCAACACCCCCAGCTCCCTCAGCCTCTCCTCATAGGATCTGTGCTCCAGTCCCTTCCCCAGCCCAGTTGCCTCCTTTGGACCTGCTCCAGCACCTCAATCTCCTTCCTGAGGGGCTGAGGGGCCCAGAACTGGACACAGGACTCAAGCTGTGGCCTCCCCAGAGCTGAGCACAGGGGCAGAATCCCTTCCCTGGACCTGCTGGCCACGCTGTTCCTGAGCCAGCCCAGGATGCCATTGGCCTTCTTGGCCACCTGGGCACACTGCTGGCTCATGTTCAGCTTCCTGGCAATCCAGACTCCAAGGTTCCTCTCTGTCTGGCTGCTCTCCAACCACTCTGTGCCCAGCCTGGAGCTCCCCATGGGGTTGTTGTGACCAAAGTGCAGGACCCGGCACTTGGAACACTTCACCCTGTTGAAAAGTCAGGCAGTGTTTCTGTAGGATGGGCACAGCCCTATAAACTGGGCTCTTCAGTATCTTTAAGCTTGCTGGATTTTGCTGTGCCTTGCTTCAGGATTTAAGCAGCTGGTGTTGGGCAAGTGTGTTCTTATAGTAATCTCCTGCTTTATGAGACTTGAAGAGTAAAATTTCTTTATCTGCCTCTTGCAGGTGGAAATGTGAAGACAGAACCCTTATCACCAGCCTCTTCAAATTGTTCTGTCCCTTCTCCAGCAGCTGTGGACTCTCCAGTGCAGAACGTGCCTGTATGCAGAACCCTCCCTGTGACACAGATAGCAGTGACACAAAAAGCCCAGTGATTTACTGGTCATGACAGCAGAGGAAATAGTTTTTTTTTTCTTCCAGCCCTTGCAAACCCAACTCCCATTCAGTGGTGTTTTCCTTTTGCCCCTGTTGTGAGCCAGTCTAAAAAAAGCACCTTCAGTTCTGTTTCCTCAGGCTTTTGCCTGCTTGCCAAGCAAATGCCTCTTAATGTCTGGCAGCTGCTGGCCTCTGACACCCCTCACCCTGCTGATAAGGAGAGGTACTTGGGTTTTCAGTGGTAATTATCACAGGCTGGAATAAAGCTGCAGAACAAAACCTTTCTCCTGCTTGCTGAAGCAGCAGAGATGGAAGTCTGATAGACTCTGAGTTGCCAGTAGATCCTTTTATCTGTTTCTGAAGTGTTTCTTTTTCTGCCTGCAGGATGATGTGGACTTCAGCTGCAGCTCCCAGATGTCTCCCATCTCTCTCTACAGCAAGAGCTGCAAAAGCCCCCCCTCCCCTGAAGGAGATGGAGGGAAGAAGCCTGCTGGCAGCACCACTCCTCGCTCTGGTATGAAAGGTGAAGTCACTTTGAGAGGGAGTACACAGATTGTCCTGCATCTGGATGGTTGGCTGACAGTCACCAGCATATTCTGTCATTTCTGACTCATTTATGACCAGATGTGTCTGTTTTAAATATAGATGGGTAAAAAACCCAAACATGCAAACATACCCAAAACCTGAATCCTTCATTTTATGTCTTCTGCTCCAACTCTGACTCTTTTTCCTTCCCTAGCAAATAATTCTACAAAGCTCCTGAAGAAGTGTGGTCAGACAGCACCCAGGCCTTCAATACAACCCAAACCCCTTTTGCCTGCTGTACCTGAGGCTCAGCCTAACATTGGCATCCCAGCTAAAACCATCATTATTCAGACCCTTCCCACCCTTGTGCCTCTGCCAAAGAAGCCAGTAGTGAACATCCAGCCAGCACCCCCTAAAGGTAGGTGAATTCTCTTGTCTGAGCCAGGGCTTGGGGTGCAAACAAACACCCTGCCAGTTTGGGGTGGTCTCTAGAAGGAAGTCAGCATTGAAAGGTGAAATTCCATTTATGTGGAATGGAAGGCAGTACAGCAAAAGAGACTCTGCTGAAAACTGGCTGTTTCCCAGACAAAAGTGCTGATTTGGAAGGGTTTTTAGGGACTCTGCTTGTGAGGGCAAGTGGTGCTTAAGGTGACAACTCTTGTGCTGTTGTAACCAAAGGAATGGCCAGCAGAATCAGTTTGGATGGCTTGAATGAAGCTTGAGAGGAGTGATGAAAGCTTTTTACTTAGGTGAAACTCTGCTGTAGGATGGAGGGAATGTGAGTTGATGGCTTTGTAGCTCCCTGAACTGCATTAAATAGGTTGTTGGAAAATCTAGTGGGAGTTAAGAACAATAGCAGAGGTCAGAGTAGTTGCTTACAGCTGCAAGCTGATGGTAACAGTGATTTCCTGCCCACTTCATTCCTCCTCTTGCCCTCTAATAGTCTTTTGAAGTAGCTTGAGCCTTCATTTCTGAGTCCCAAGCCTTATTTCACTTCTCAGCTAAGGCAGGGGGGACATTAATGGCACTGCTGAAATTGCCATTAATTGCAGTTAAATTGCAGCTGCTGGTTTTTCCCAGCTGGTGGCTGCAGTCTCTTGTGGTTTGCTATCCAGGCACTAAGGCATGGAAGGAAAAGGAGATCAGTCCTTCAGGGGCTCTCTCTGCCTGCTGGATTTCTGTCTTGGGAGGCAGGGTGGGACTCCAAATGTCTGTTTCCCTCTCCCATTCCCTCATGTCCCTCAGCCTGACCACCTCCTCCTGGAGCTCCATCACTACCAAGAGTTCCTCCACCTGGACACACCTCCCAAAGGCCTGCAGATTTTTGCAGAAATTAGTACAATAGTGAAAAATTAGTCTTCATTACTAATTTTTCCTCCATCAGGAGTTAAGCCAAAGCTGGGGATGCTGACATTTGTTACATCATGCCTAAGATTGTTGCACTGCATAAGACACAGGTCAGCATGACCTAATTTTTATCCCTTCTGTTCCACCTGACAAAATACCATCTGGAATAATGAATGCTTGGGATATGGATTTTCTGGATAGCACTGAAGGCCTGATTCTCCTTTTTTCCTAGAGAAAAGTCAGAAGAGTATTTTCTGTGAGACACTCTAGAGGAAGTACTTTGGGGAAAGTATTTCCATGGCCTGTATTTATTTTAACTCACGGTGTGTTTAAAAATTCTTAAAATCATAGAATCACAGAACTGGCTGGGTTGGAAGGGACCTCAGAGATCATCAAGTCCAACCCTTGATCCACTCCCGCTGCAGTTCCCAGCCCATGGCACTCAGTGCCACATCCAGGCTCTTTGGAAAGATCTCCAGACACGGAGAATCCACTACTTCCCTGGGCAGCCCATTCCAATGCCTGATCACCCTCTCCAGAAAGAAATTCTTTCTCATCTCCAACCTAAACCTCCCCTGGCACAACTTGAGACCCTGCCCTCTTGTCTTGCTGAGAGTTGCCTGGGAAAAGAGCCCAACCCCCCCCTGGCTCCAACCTCCTTTCAGGGAGTTGGAGAGAGTGATGAGGTCTCCCCTGAGCCTCCTCTTCTCCAGCCTCAACACCCCCAGCTCCCTCAGCCCTTCCTCACAGCACTTGTGCTGGATCCCTTCACAGCCTCCTTGCTCTTCTCTGGACCTGCTCCAGCACCTCAATCTCCTTCCTGAGGGGCTGAGGGGCCCAGAACTGGACACAGGACTCAAGCTGTGGCCTCCCCAGGGCTGAGCACAGGGGCAGAATCCCTTCCCTGGACCTGCTGGCCACGCTGTTCCTGAGCCAGCCCAGGATGCCATTGGCCTTCTTGGCCACCTGGGCACACTGCTGGCTCCTGTTCAGCTTCCTGGCAATCCAGACTCCCAGGTCCCTTTCTGCCACTCTGTGCCCAGCCTGGAGCTCCCCATGGGGTTGTTGTGGCCAAAGTGCAGGACCCGGCACTTGGCCGTGTTGAACCTCATCCCGTTGGGATCATCCCAACTCTCCAGTCTGTCCAGGTCCCTCTGCAGAGCCCTCCTGCCTTCCAGCTGATCCACACTCCCCCCAGCTTAGTGTCATCTGCAAACTTGCTGATGATGGACTCAATTCCCTCATCTAAATCATCAATAAAGATATTGAACAGCACTGGGCCCAACACTGATCCCTGGGGGACACCACAGCCGCCATTTTGATGCAGCCCCGTTCAGCACCACTCTCTGGGCCCGGCCCTCCAGCCAGTTCCTAACCCAGCACAGGGTGCTCCTGTCCCAGCTGGGGGCTGACAGCTTTTCCAGGAGGGTGCTGTGGGAGACAGTGTCAAAGACTTTGCTGAAGTCCAGGTAGACCACATCCACAGCCTTCCCCTCATCCACCACTGAGTGGATGAGTCCCCTCATCCACCTCCATAACAAAATACATAAGGATTTTTTTTGTTAATTAAAGTTCCCTGCACACAACAAGTCTGAGCTACCAGTTATGCTGTTATCCTCAAAGGAGCATGAGGAGGATGATGGGAGCATGATATTTTGCAGTCCCTTTCATAAAAACTTAAGGAAGAAAACATGATGTGAGAGCCTTACATATTTTATGCATTACAGAAATTGTTGATATAATCTCAACTTCACCATTTGAAGTTCTTCAGTAAGGTAGTGCTAACTTAATGGTGTCTTCAAGTTTATCTCTGCAAAAAAGGAGATCTAAACTTACACTTTCGACATAAGAGATCTTGGTGCTAATTAAGAGTCTGAATTCTTCACTCTCTGAAAGGTTGGTTAAGTGTAACAATTGCTGGGCATTTGGGTTGGAATGCTCAGCTGGAACATGTGGTTTCTGAGAGCTGGCAAGGTCATCCTGTTACAAACTAGAGACATTCCTGTGTTTTCAGACAGCAAAATATTACTTGGGTACCTGCTTGAGTGAAGTGTAGTTGTTGGATGACTCCTTGTAAGTGACTCTTCTTAATTCCATTTCAAAACTCTTATCAAAATCACCTCATTTTTTCTGTTTTTTTCTTCAAGCTCTGTTCAGCTTGCCCATAAAATTTCTCCCAACACATTTTTCAAAAAAGTCTGGTATATTCCAGGGGGGATTATATGGAATAATATTATATAATTATAACTGGAACATTTATACAACAACAATAATAATAACAATAACAGTAACAATATAACTGGAATATGTACATTATAATGACTGGAATATATATATTATAATGACTGGAATATATATATTATAATGACTGGAATATATACATATTATAATAACTGGAATATATATAATAACTGGAATTGTTATTCCAGTTATTATTTCTGGATAATTAAGTGATTTCTCTCAGTGGGATTTGAGGCTTTAGCTTATGTTTTGGAAGTATAACTTGCATTGTTCTCATTTATCATCTGTCTCTGTGCTGTTTCTGGGTTGGTTTGTGTGGTTTGAGTCACTTCTGTGCAGTTTTCCATTTGAATATAGCAATAAGGTAGGACAAAAAGGAGGAGGAGGATTGAGGTAAGCTGGCTGAGTGCTTTGTTCAGAGTGTTGAAGTGTGAGCAATACTGAAATGCCTAAAATTTCTAGGAAATGCTGACTTTAAACTTGGAAGAACAACTGGGTTTGGGGAGAGACTTGGATGTAGTGGGTCCCTTTCATACAGGTCATTTGGTTTGCAGGATGGGTTGAGAGTCCCAACTGGAATATATTCCAGTTATTATAATATGTATATTCCAGTTATTATAATATGTATATTCCAGTTATTATAATATATATATTACAGTTATTTATATTATATATATGTGTGTGTATATATATATATATTCCAGTCATTATAATATGTATATATTCCAGTCATTATAATATATGTATTCCAGTTATTATAATATGTATTCCAGTTATTTTTATTATATATATGTGTGTGTATATATATATTCCTGTCATTATCATATGTATATATTCCAGTTATTATATATATCCCAGTTATTATAAAATATATATCCCAGTTATTATAAAATATATATTCCAGTTATTATAACATATATTCCAATTATAAAATATATATTCCAGTTATTACAATATCTATATATTCCAGTCATTATAATATATATATTCCAGATATTATATATATTCCTATTATTATAATGTGTATATTCCAGTTATTATAATGTGTATATTCCAGTTATATTATTATTGTTGTTATTATTGTTGTTGTTGCTGTTGTTGTATAAATGTTCCAGTTAAAATTATATTATTCCATATAATTCCCCCTAGAATATACCAGTGCTGAAGAACTGGAGATAAATGGTGTGGGCCAGGAGAGGAATCAAGGCTTTCTGCCTCCCATCCCAGTGCATTCCCCTACAAACTGGTCATGTACTGTCCATTGAGCCCTCCTCTTTGTTCTTGTGTTCCAGGTCAGTCAGTGGTGCTCCCCCAGCCCACTGTGGTTCAGCTCCAGGCTTCTGGGGTGCTGCCTGCCTCCCAGCCTCTCATTGCTGTCACTGGAGGCACCCCCCAGCTTCACAACCACCCAGTGAATCCATTGCCTCCAGCTGCTGGAAATGGCTCAACAAATGGCAAAATCCCAGTGGCTAAGCCCTTGCTCCAGAGCACCTCACCAGCAATGGGACTGGATGTAAGTTCTGACTGGGTGATGATGACAATTAATAGCTTGCAACCAGTTCTCAGTTACCTGAGAAAATTCAGGTGTGGAGTTTCAGGTGATCCTAATCTTTATTTCCAGACTCTCTGATCTCCAGCAGATCCAGGAGTAAGGTTTCAGCAAGCACTGTGCAAAAATACAGATGTTTTTTCCACAGCAGCTCTCAGTAAGCAGGAGGTGTAAACACAAACAGCTTTGGAGATCATAGAATCCTAGAACTGGCTGGGTTGGAAGGGACCTCAGAGATCATCAAGTCCAACCCTTGATCCACTCCCGCTGCAGTTCCCAGCCCATGGCACTCAGTGCCACATCCAGGCTCTTTGGAAAGATCTCCAGACACAGAGAATCCACTACTTCCCTGGGCAGCCCATTCCAATGTCTGATGTGTGGGGTTTTTTCTCCCCCACTTTTTCTTTGACCTCTCAACTGGCTAAGAAGCTGGGTGCTAATTTGATTTAGTTCCTAGTAATTTGGAGCTGCTTTAGTTTTTGTTTTCTTGTCCAGAGGAAGGAATGGTTGTGGAAAGTACTGAAGCTTCTTGCTTGTGGGTTTTAAACTCTCAGGATGTTGTTCTTCAATGTGATATTCCAAGCACAGCTGTCATGGGCTGGGGGTCCTCTTGCATCTCTTATTGTGGGGGGGAAAACACTGGTGTCCATTCACATGAAATTCTTCAGTATAGCTGCTTGTTAGGACCAGAGGACAATTTCTTAAAGGCATGTCCCTTCTGGCTTCTTTGTGCCATTTCTGGTGTCTGAGAAGTGCCACTCATGTTAATTTTTCCTCATTATTTGTTTTTCAGCATGCTTTTTTTGTTGTTTTGTTTTCAGGCTGCATTTTAAAATTGAAAATAGTTTGCTACAAATAACTGAGCAGCCAGACTCCAGTGAAAACCAGTCTTGAATTTACAATAAGCTAACAGAGGTCTGCCAGTAGACAGCCCTTTGTTTTTAAATAATTTCCTGCCATGCAGAGTCAAACTGAAGAGACTTGTCAGCAATCTTCAGATTTGTGACTCCCTGTTATCAGGGCTTGCATGGCCTGAATATAGGATTTAATTGACAAAACCTCTTTGCTGTCATCCCACTCCATGAGAACTGTCAGTACTGAGACACTCAGTAGTCAGATGTGTAGCTGTGGTGCTGAGGAGCTGTTTTGAATGATGGTTGTGTGGGTGTTCCCACACAAAGCTGGTTTAGGAAGGCAGCTTTAAGACTGAGTGTGAGCAGAAATGCTGCACATCTCACCTGTGGTGCTTCAAACATGAAAAAAAAAAAATTCCAGCTGCTCTTTGGCCTGCTCTGTGAAGCAGCACTTAAAAAAGAACAAATGTTCTGGGATGCAGCTGGTGCCAGGAGGGTTAAAACACCTTGCCACTGGCAAGGCCATATGTTGGGCTTCATACTGCACAGATTTAGCTGCCATTTGAGCTCTGAAACACGTGTTTTGATTTGCTAAGCTGAGCAGATGTTGCAGGATAAAAAGAAACACTGCAGGGGTTTCTTTTAGGTTTAGGAGGGATAAACTGGTAGCTTAACACTCCAAAGAGCAGGACTGAGATGGGCAGACAGCAGCCTTGGCCTTGGCCTGGTGGCACTTCCTGGTGGCTCAGGAACAGCGTGGCCAGCAGGTCCAGGGAAGGGATTCTGCCCCTGTGCTCAGCTCTGGTGAGGCCACAGCTTGAGTCCTGTGTCCAGTTCTGGGCCCCTCAGCCCCTCAGGAAGGAGATTGAGGTGCTGGAGCAGGTCCAAAGGAGGCAACTGGGCTGGGGAAGGGACTGGAGCACAGATCCTATGAGGAGAGGCTGAGGGAGCTGGGGGTGTTGAGGCTGGAGAAGAGGAGGCTCAGGGGAGACCTCATCACTCTCTCCAACTCCCTGAAAGGAGGTTGGAGCCAGGGGGGGGGTTGGGCTCTTTTCCCAGGCAACTCTCAGCAAGACAAGAGGGCAGGGTCTCAAGTTGTGCCAGGGGAGGTTTAGGTTGGAGATGAGAAAGAATTTCTTTCTGGAGAGGGTGATCAGGCATTGGAATGGGCTGCCCAGGGAAGTAGTGGATTCTCCGTGTCTGGAGATCTTTCCAAAGAGCCTGGATGTGGCACTGAGTGCCATGGGCTGGGAACTGCAGCGGGAGTGGATCAAGGGTTGGACTTGATGATCTCTGAGGTCCCTTCCAACCCAGCCAGTTCTAGGATTCTATGATAACTGGTATGAGAACATAACCAGTAGGCGTGTGAGGGAATCAAGTGTGGTTGTGTCCTCATAGGACCCTTCTCTGATGTTTCCACTCCATAGTGAGAAAGGATTTAATTCTGCCTCCCAGTTCTGTGATTAAAAAATCTTGAAAAGTTAGCCAAAATGAGGTTCTGCAAAATGAGTTCAACGTGTGTGGATTTCTAGTAAAGAATCTTTTTTGTACATTGGGTAAGCTTCATATGAAATAAACTCACTAGTCAAGGTGGGTTCTGTTGAGTTGGAGGCAAGAAAACTCAGATCTTTCATAAGAACAGAGAAAAACACTTGTGTAGGTTTTGTATTCCCATATTCAGGATGCATCTTTGAAGACAGCAGCTCTCATAAGCTGAATTAAGAAGCCAACCTGTGTAAAGTTGAAATGGTTTTGGTCTTTCAGTTCTTTGTTAACTTTGCCAGTGTGTGGACCAAAAACTGTGGAGGGTGAGAAACATTCTTAATGCCTTGTGGTAGAAATGCAGCTTGTGTTTGGGTAGAGGTTACTGAGTTTTCTTTGGAAGACTAAATTGAGATTAGCAGTGTTTATTTTTAAAGTGCATGACTCTGTAAAGCCTGTGAAGACAGAGGCCAATCTGAATGTGGTTAGTACTGTTTGAAGCAGGGTTTTGCAATGAACTTTCCCCTTCTCTGTATTTACATCTTTTTTTTGTGTGTTTGTTAATGGTGGGGTATTTTCTAAAGCCAGGAAGCAAAAGTTGCATCATTGATTAATGCTTAATTTTAGTGCCAATGTTTTCCTTTTCTGCTCTGTGTTTTCCCTGAGAACAAGAAGTTACTATCTGGAGTGGTAAATTAATCCAATCTGCAAGAGGGAGGCTGCAAAAGAGATCAGCAGAAGTGTTTGTTGTGTTTAATCTTTGTTCAGCAATTATGCAAAGCAGTAAGAATCTGACATAATACATGAGTTCCTCTCTGTCAGAGTGCTCAGGCAAGGGGCATGTTTCTCTTGATGCCAAGCCAGCTGTGTAAAGCTTAGTGCCATAAGCAGTCACACACACCTCTTCCCAGCTCCTACAGCAGATTTAGGTAGGATCAGGTGTGCAGTTTTAGTTCATTCCCTAAGAAAAGCCAGGCCAGTGCTTGGAGGATTGAGCAAGGACCTTAGGGTGCTGTAGGAATTGTCAGTTAAGACAAAGTGACTCAAGGATGTGAATAGTTTGAGTTAATTTATTTGATTAGTTTATTTGATTTATTTATTTGATTTATTTGATTTGGTTTGATTGAGTTGAGTGATTGAGTTGAGTGATTGAGTTGAGTGATTGAGTTGAGTGATTGAGTGAGTGACTGACATTATTTGATGGACTTATTATTTGATGGACTTATTATTTGATGGACTTATTATTTGATGGACTTATTATTTGATGGACTTATTTGACTTATTTGACTTATTATTTGATTGACTTATTTGATTTAATTCAGAAACAAGTGCAAGTGATACTGGTGGGGCCCAGACTGAAATGCAGTTCTTGCAGAGGTACCTTGAATCAGAGTGGAGAGAACTGTTCCTCCTGACAGGGTTTGCAGAACACTGAGTTAAGGAGAGTAAATTAGATAAATACTGTCTGAAATATAGCTGGTAATCTTTAAAGCAGTGCTAACTTTAACTTAAGATGTAGTCTCAGTACACAAACACAGCACTGCTGTTTTAACTTCATATTTTCTCCAGGGAAGCAGATGAATTTGCCAGAGGTTCAAAAGCTATCCAGTAGTGAATAATCCTCAGCTGGTATGCAAACAAGAAGGGTTGTAAACAATTTGGTCTTCTCTCTTTGACTCTGTGATGCAGAACCTCTTTTTTAGAAAGAAGAATGCAACTACTTGTTTGGATTATCTTGCAACTCAAGCCAAAGCTGCTGCATGAACTCATTCCTTATTTAATCTCTGGACAGCTGAAGTAATCCTGGCCCCAAACTGGGGTGTTCTATACACTGCAATCTTTGGCTAGCCTGAATCTTTTTTTTTTGTTCCCCTAAGTTTTTGTATGTCTGCAAAAATTCACTTAAGCATTGCAGTACTTAAGACAAAACTTGGTGTTAATGAAGATGTGTTAGGAGCTTTTCTTTTTCCACTCTCTGCTAAAAGAGAGGAGCTGGAGTGAGTACAACAGCTTCACTTGCACAAACTTCCACTGGTGGCAGCAGATTAGACAGGCAAGAAATGATCTTTACAGAAAGCAACTGGATCAACATGGAGACATGTGCTCTACCTGGATTTCAGCAAAGCCTTTGACACCGTCCCCCATAGCATTCTCCTGAAAAAGCTGTCAGCCCCCAGCTGGGACAGGAGCACCCTGTGCTGGGTTAGGAACTGGCTGGAGGGCCGGGCCCAGAGAGTGGTGCTGAACGGGGCTGCATCAAAATGGCGGCTGTGGTGTCCCCCAGGGATCAGTGTTGGGCCCAGTGCTGTTCAATATCTTCATTGATGATTTAGATGAGGGGATTGAGTCCATCATCAGCAAATTCACAGATGACACTAAGCTGGGGGGGAGTGTGGATCAGCTGGAAGGCAGGAGGGCTCTGCAGAGGGACCTGGACAGACTGGAGAGTTGGGCTGATCCCAACGGGATGAGGTTCAACACGGCCAAGTGCTGGGTCCTGCACTTTGGCCACAACAACCCCATGGGGAGCTCCAGGCTGGGCACAGAGTGGCAGAAAGGGAGCTGGGAGTCTGCATTGACAAGAAACTGAACATGAGCCAGCAGTGTGCCCAGGTGGCCAAGAAGGCCAATGGCATCCTGGGCTGGCTCAGGAACAGCGTGGCCAGCAGGTCCAGGGAGGTGATTCTTCCCCTGTACTCAGCGCTGGTGAGGCCACACCTCGAGTACTGTGTCCAGTTCTGGGCCCCTCAGTTTAAGAAGGATGTAGAGGTCCTGGAACAGGTCCAAAGGAGGGCAACCAGGCTGGTGAAGGGACTTGAGCACAGACCCTATGAGGAGAGGCTGAGAGAGCTGGGGGTGTTCAGCCTGAAGAAGAGGAGGCTCAGGGGAGACCTCATTGCTGTCTACAACTACCTGAAAGGAGGCTGTAGCGAGGTGGGAACTGGACTCCTTTCACAGACGACCTTCAACAAGACAAGAGGACACAGTCTTAAGTTGTGCCAGGGGAGATTTAGGTTAGATATTAGGAAGAATTTCTTCACGGAGAGGGTGATTAGGCTATGGAATGGGCTGCCCAGGGAAGTAGTGGATTCTCCGTCCCTGGAGACATTTAAAAACAGACTGGATGTGGCACTCAGTGCCATGGTCTAGCAACTGCTCCGGTGGGTCAAGGGTTGGACTTGATGATCTCTGAGGTCCCTTCCAACCCGGCTAATTCTATGATTCTATGTTAATGCACTGGAACATGTTTTCTCAGCCTTTGTCAGTATCCTGAAGAGTGACTCCTTCAAACAGCCTGTAGCACATTTTTTCAGACCCCAAAGCCTTCAAGCCACATATTATACAATTATATACAGTTAGAAAGCTGTGGTTCAGCAGCCAAACCTTAAATGGAGCACTCTGAGTTTGTTAATGTTACTCTTCTGTGACTTGTTTATTTAATCTCAGGCTGAGACTTCTAGAATCCTTCTCATCTTTTTTTCATTGGTTTTCATGCTCTAATAAATACAGGTTACTCCAGTGCATGTATTCAGGTGTGTGTAAGATGCAGCATTCAGTTCTCTTTCAGCATAAATATGATTCAAGTGCATCCTGTAGAAGCTTAATAATATAATGGAAGCTTAATAATGTAAAGAAAACTTATGTAAAGAAAGCTTAATGTAAAAGAAAGCTTAAGGAAAAGGAAGGAAATTAAGGAAAAGGAAATCTTCTGTTTCTAACAAAACCAGAGCTGCTGTGGCTAATCTGTGAGAAAAAGGAAATCAGGGTAGTGTTTAAATTTATCTTTTCAAGTAGTTTTGTGGAGCTCTGCAGTATCAATCATTGTTCCCATGGTTAGCAGCAAGATCTTTTCAGTCTAGGTCATCCCACTCAGTGCAAACCACAAAATAAGAAGTAGTGGAAGATGATAGATGGGTCCTGCTTGGGGGAAAAAAAAATCAGAATAATTAAGACTGTTGGAGGATGGGAAAGGGTTCCAAGGGTTACTTTGGGCTGTCTCAGGCTGCTCTTGCAGACTGAATGCCTGCTAGTGGTTGGAGTAAATGATGTGCCCTGCTGGGCTATATTTGCTGGTTTAGTTTATCCAGGGGGAATCCAGTTTGTGAGCTTTATCAGATACTGTTCTGTGATGAGAACCAGGGCATGTTAGGTTGGACAATGAGAAAATGTGCATCAAAGCCATACTTCTAATGTGAATAATATGTTAGTACACCCAGAAACTGCATTTAAACTGCCAGGTAACTGCTAGATACAGGTAGGATGTGAAGTCTGAGGTCAGCAGCTGTATTCAAAGTCTCAAAATCTATATAGCAGAGCTGGAAAAGGTAAAGCAACAAGTGTAATCTCTGTCAAAATGGCTTCCATAGGACAAACTGAAAAAAAAAACCAAAACACAGGACTTTCCAGTTAAAAAACCACAGTAAAGTGAGGGGGGGGGGTTTACATTCTTGCTACCTTGCAGACCTGTAGGTATGGATTTTTCATCTTTGGGACTTAACTGATCAAATCCAGCTGCTGCTTGACTATACATCCAGTGTCCCCTACATGTAGGAAAAGGTTGAGAAGCCAGGAGAAGCCAGAAGAAGCCAGAAACAGCACAAAAACTTTTTTTTTTTTTCCATTATCAATCAACACTTAGAGGTGTCCCGTGAGTTCCCGTGTGCTGAACATTTCAGCTCATTGGAAGCAGGATGTGGGAAGCTATTTATGCAGACTTGAGGAGCAGAAATTCTGCATGAAATCAAGTCACTTTTAACTGGTGGATCATTAAGAGAACCTCTGTATTGTTTGCCCAGCTGAATGTCTTGAGAAGACAGCAACGCATGATCAAAAACCGGGAGTCGGCCTCTCAGTCCCGGAAGAAAAAGAAGGAATACATGTTGGGACTGGAGCAAAGGCTGGAGGCAGCCTTGTTGGAGAATGAGAAACTCAAGAAAGAAAACACCACCCTGAAGAGGCAGCTAGATGAAGTAGTATTAGAGGTAAGAGACTGTGAGGAAGATTTGGCTTTATATATCAAGACGGTTCCACCCGCACCCGGGGTTGGAAGGCACTTGAACAGAATAATAGAAATGTTGACTGGAAAACCTTTGGGGGTTTCTAGCCCAGCCTCCCACTGAGCAGGACTTTCCCCAACTCTAGGTCAAATCAGCTGTGGTGTTACCTAATTTCACTGAGAAAACAGAATGGTTAAAAGCTGAATATAATGTACAAGCAGGAGTTTTATTTTTCAGTAATCCTGGTGTGCATCCATACATAAATAGACAAACCTGAACCTAAAAAGCAAGCATGATTTGGTATTTTCCTTCTGATGTATTTTGCATTTCTGTGCCCATTTTTTATTGCATGTCCTCTCTGTTTTTTCCTTTCTAGAATGAGAAGCTCAAAGTGTCATCTCCCAAGAGAAGGACACTGTGTGTGATGGTGGTACTGGCTTTCATCATGTTGAATTATGGCCCACTGAGGTAAGCTGCCTAGGAATTCCTCTTTGCATGGTGATTGTGCTGTCCTGCAATACTTGTTTTAATCTCCAGTACAGGAATTGTTGTGTTTTAAAACCTTGAGCTTGAAACTTGACTCTAGTCCTTTGCTCTCTTCTTGCACAGGGGAAGGTTTATCTATATAATTGTTCCTCTTTTGGAATCCTGACAATAACAGCTGGATCTTGCACTTTTAATTTGTCTGGACTTGGCATTTTGTTAATAAATGCAGCATACAGAGATTACATTACTTGGAAATATTAAAAATCTGTGATTAGAATCATTTTAGGAAAAAAAGTCACAGTGTTGGAGGAGTCATCTCCTTGTTTATATCTGTGCTAATCTCAGCAGCTGTGAGTTTAAGCTACTTCTAATACCCAGTGCAGGAAATCCCACTCTTCCAGTGCTTTGCAATCCTGTGTTTAGCCACAATCTTCCTTGTATACAGAGCAAACTTCCAGATCTGGTGAAGAGGTTGTCTCCTTTCCTTAATTACTTGAAGTGGTAATCAAAAACTTCCATTGTTCCAACTCTATCAGTTGGAAGGAAATGCTAGAAGACTTTAGGGACTAAAAAAATCCTTCTTGCACAGATCTTGCACACTCTGCATCCCACAAAAAGCCACCTGGATGTGTTGCCATCTCACTCTGTGCTTAGTTCTCTTTTCCCCTGCATTAAAGGATGTGTTGCAATACCACTGCTTCACACCCAATTTTATTTATTGGTTGGAAGTTCTGTTGACAAGTGGGGAGGTGTTTCATAGAGCAGTGATTCTGCTGTTTTAAGATTATGAGAAGCAGTCCAGGCAGGTCTTGGCAGACAAGTTCAGCAGATAAAATTATTTTGCTGACACATTTTTTTCATGCTGAGAGGTAGGATGTGTGTCTGGGTAATGTGTAACATTACATGGGGAGATGGGAGTGGGGCTGAAAGTCTGGTAGGGTAGCTGGTATATCTGCCCAAGAAATCTGTTTGAAAGTATTGGAGGGAGATTCTAATCCAGCTTGTTCCATTGCCAACAAGTTTTTCAGGACATCCTTCAGTTTTGGAAATGGCACCGTGTTCTCTCTTCTAAAAAATATAAATAAAATTCAGTGTAAATTGAATATAAATGTGAATTAAATTTGTTCTGGTTGTAAGAGAGGCTTGTATAGAGCTAATGGTGACTCTGTGGTATGCTGCTGTGTTGCTAAACTTGAATTTTCTTGCTTTTTAATTTTTTTTTTTGGTTACAGAAAACTGAAACTTTCACTTATCAAAAGCAGAAGTGATTTAACAGGAATTCTATTAGTGTGAAGTTTCTATTGAATATATTTGCTTTATAGTAGAAAAAAAGGCATCCAGGAATTACTCACCTCTGTGTCAATGAACTGTTCTCTAATCTTCATGAATTATTTGGGATTTGAATTCAACATCTACACAAATTTCCTTTTTATTATTACTTGAGAATGATTGGTGAGGTGTATGAAGGGAAAAGGGTACATTTTGATTTAAGTCTCTTGAAGAGGTCATTCCCTTGCCTCAGTCTGACATACCAGGAGGTGCAGGACAGGACTTGGCAGCCCCTTGTGTTTGCACAAGAGGCAGTGAGCTCACAAACCTGAGGGCACAGCAGGGCTGGGACCTGGATCCAGGACATTTGGGGCTGGCAGTGTCTCCTGTCTTTGCACTTCTGAGAGAGCCAAAATGGGCCAGCAGCTGGCACAGCACCCCTGAGCAATTATAGAATAGAATCCTAGAACTGGCTGGGTTGGAAGGGAGCTCAGAGCTCATCAAGTCCAACCCTTGATCCACTCCTGCTGCAGTTCCCAGCCCATGGCACTCAGTGCCACATCCAGGCTCTTTGGAAAGATCTCCAGACACGGAGAATCCACTACTTCCCTGGGCAGCCCATTCCAATGCCTGATCACCCTCTCCAGAAAGAAATTCTTTCTCATCTCCAACCTAAACCTCCCCTGGCACAACTTGAGACCCTTTGTGCCCTCTTGTCTTGCTGAGAGTTGCCTGGGAAAAGAGCCCAACCCCCCCCTGGCTCCAACCTCCTTCCAGGGAGTTGTAGAGAGTGATGAGGTCTCCCCTGAGCCTCCTCTTCTCCAGCCTCAACACCCCCAGCTCCCTCAGCCTCTCCTCATAGGATCTGTGCTCCAGTCCCTTCCCCAGCCCAGTTGCCTCCTTTGGACCTGCTCCAGCACCTCAATCTCCTTCCTGAACTGGAGGGCCCAGAACTGGACACAGGACTCGAGGTGTGGCCTCCCCAGGGCTGAGTACAGGGGCAGTTGCTGACTTCTGCCATGAAGGAATAGCTAATAAGCTGTACAGGTTTTTTTGCTGCTTACAGCAAAATCTGAATGTTTTCAGACTCTTGGAATGCATAGATCTTTGGGGTTTTTTTGTGTTTGTATTAGACCGTGCCTGGGTAGGATGCAGGTCTGAAAATGTGTTAAACATGGGCAAACACTGTTAAAATAAATGGGATCTAAGCACATGTTCTAGTCTAAACAATCCATGTATTTATTTGGGGAATTTTTTTTTCTTTTGCTTCTCTTCCCAGTTCCAATTTGAACATAAATAGTCTTGTGTGATTGGGTTTTTTTAATAGAATTCCTACATGTGGTAGTGAAATATTTGCAGCTAACTAACCCAACTAATATATATAAAGTTGGGAAGGGAGGGAGGAGGACTACAGAAGATGCAAAAGGTAAATTTTCTGCATCTTCTTGGGGCTGTAGCAGCAAAGCAGGTAAGCTAGGTACTTGTAATGGCCCCAGGATTCTTGGCTATTAAAAATGTTCAGCTAATTATTTGTTTTTACTCAGTCAGCTCAAGCATACATGGCAATCAGCATCTAACAACACTGTCAGAGCATTTATGAAGTTGTCAGCCAACCAGAATGTGTCTTAGCTACCATTTCAGGTATTAATTGACAGAAAACAAAGAAAAATATTAAGATGGAGAGAGGAGAGGCAGATCTGCAGAGGTTGGAACAAGGAGACTGAGAAGATGGTGCAATTTATTTACTTATTTTTGTTATGAAGTTTGTTTTTTTTTCTTACAAGCTGGCTATTTCTGTATGGCTGGAACCCCTTTGGAACTGGAAAACAGACTTGATGATGTAGCCAGAAATTCTTAAGCTGTATTTGTGGTGGAGGATGACTGAGGTGGTGATTGATGCAGCTAAATAAAGCTGCTGCTGCTTCAAAAGCTCTTGTTGATGTACAGCAGCTGTGCTGGAGTTTTGTAGTGACTTCACTGCAACTTCTCTCTAGGGTGTCCTGGTGGGTTTTCTTCTACTTCCACAGACTATGCTGGGAAGTGAATAATCTATTAAAAATTTAGATCCACTGATATAAATAGAAGCCACCAGTCTAGGTACCTGAAAGGAATGATTTCTCTGCAACAAGTGGATTTTTTGAGGCTTGGAAGACTTACAGGTGTGTCCCACTTTCTATACTGGGAGTATAAATGTTAGGAAAAAAAAAAACCCCACAGAAGTGGCAAAATTAATCACCCTTTGCTATGAGGAAACCACCCAAGTTTGTTCAGCTGGATGGTTTGCTGCTTGTAAGCATGAAATAAGCAAAACCCAAGCCCTTCCCCATCACTCAGTAGCATCCTAACTGGTCTGCTGGTCAGTACTGGTGCATCCTGCTGGTGGTTTGGGCTGCTGAAAGCATCACCCATTGAGCTCCTGAGCTGTCAAGCTGAGCAATCTGGAAATTATTCTGAGGTTTGGTGCATTCAGCAGTGATTTTGTGTAAGTTTGCTGTTGTTTTGTACCTTTATGCAGGACTCTGATAAAGGAAACAGCCCCACCTTGCAGCAAGCAGAAGTCTGGGGATACCTTGGGGCTGGAATGTTGGAAAATGGAGACTAACTTTGGCAGTTCTCTTCAAGGGAGCATTACCTTGGCTAATCTCATTACCACAGCTGTATTTGGGGAATAAATTGGGGAATAGGATACAGAACAATTATTTCTCTGTTTTTTCAAGTCTCAATAACCTCCCATTTATCAGTCCTCAGGAGGCTGGTGGACTTAAGAGTGATGTGTACCTGAAGGATGCTAACAAACATAGATACATGTGATGACAATCAAGTGGCTAGTAATTTCTTACACAGTAGTAGAGATGAGCTGTGAAGAGAAAATCATTATATGGAGTACAAGAGGCATTCAGTAATGCCACATAATCCAGGTGCTAGGGAAATATTGAGTCCTCTGGGTGTTTTAGCAAGACCAGCAGAATCTCCAGAAGATATTTGGGACTTTTCTAATATGAGAAACTTCCTTTAATGTTTGTGACACTGAGTGAATGTGTTTCAATGCTGAATTAAGTGCACGTTTGTGTTGGAGATGGCCCAAAGCAAGGAAACTGCTTCTGGAGCACACCTTTGATCTTACGGTGTAGTTTCTTCTTGAAGAGAGAAATCAGGAGGTGAAGGACAGGTTGAGTAAATTTGACTTGAATTCAGGTTCCAGACCCTTCAGAACCTCCCTTAATGGGTTGGTGCTTGAATCAAATGGAATAACTTCGATTTTCTTCCAAACTACAGCAGGAAGTGATTGCTTCCCCCTTCCTCTATTGATGAGAGCCACATGTTCTTCCTGGAAGAGTTGTCCCTTGTCTTGTCCTGCTGGTTGCAGTTGCACAGAATGCCAGATTCCTCCCAGTTTAGGTGGCTTTCCTCAAACTCTGCAACAGAGGAAAGAAACTGAGCTCCTCTTCCAAGCCCAGTGCTCTCAGAGATAAGGAGCAGCCTGGCAGAAGGTGCTGCCTTGCTCTTGGCAGATGGTGCCCTTGTCAGGTATAAGAAACCAGAAATACTTTCCAGGCAACCTTTGGTACTCTGGCAGTCTTGTCTGGAACATGTTAGGAAGAGGACAAGGTCCTTGGCTGGTGTCAACTTGAGCCTACTGGCAACATCCCAGCTCATATTCAGAGGTGGTTCTGTCCCAGAAAACTCTTTGCTATGATATCACTCTTGGTTTCAGTCTAGAAATTACTGTACAACTTCAATGTCAGTCTTCAAAACTTGAATTGCACAGGGTTTTCTTCAGCCAGAAGTACAAATGAAATTTAGTTTGGGCTCCTGGCAAGGCTTGTTTCCATATTTATCAAACTGACATTCAGACCAGAGAAGTAAAAATACAACTAAAAGATCAGGTGCTGTTGAATGCCTGGAGAAACCATGATAGGAGTGTTGCTTTTCTTTGCCTCCCATAATCAAATGTATCTACACTTCTCAACAAACATCTGCATGAAGGATTTGGTGGTTCTTTTCTTTTTTTCCCTTGGATCTGATTTTGTATCTTAAACAAGCCACTAGCTCAGCCAGCTTGGGCAGGGTGTTTGATGCTCTTGGTATCTGGGACGTCCAAATGCAGGCTGCAGAGCAGCCCAGGTGTGTAAATGTGGCCAAATAGAAAAGATTCCAGCTTCTAACTGGTTGTTTTGTCCAGTAAAACAATTTCTTCAGTCATTCTTGACTTTTTATGTGGGGCAGTAACTCAGTTCCTACAAAAAGTGGGACTTGCTCAGGGCAGATTATGCCAAAGTGCTCTTTTCTTTTCCAACTCCACATGTTGTAGCCATACAAAATGAAAAAAAATGTCTGTGTTTTTACCATCTGTCATATTAAAACTTTTTTTTTAAGCAACTATTTATATCCTAGCTGAAGATACTGATTTTGGAAGCTTTTTTTTCCCCTCTGAATGGGATCACCTTTCTTTTTCACAGTTCCTAGCCTCTTCTAGCTGATGTTTTAAAATGCTAAATCCTGACTTCATCTTCAGAGTCATGCTCTTGGGATCTGCACTGTAGACCCTTCCTGTCCCACTCTGTGTTCTTGCTGTTCTTACTACCAGTTGTAAAACCCAAGTCAGGTGGGGAGGTGTTTCTAGATGGACCTCTGCAGGAGATGCTTGTCCTTTGTCCCAGCTGATGAAAGGACTGGTCCCAAGTCATGCTTTTCCCTTCACCTCAATTTGAGGTGTGTAAAGAGGAATATTTTTTTTATATCCTGTGTCCTGTAGCCACGTGGCAAGGAAAGGTCTTTAGGAATGAGAAGTCAGAGAACATTGGTACCTAAATGTCCTCTCCTGGCTGTTACCTGAAGATGGAGCCCTGTTTACAGACAAACTCTGCAAGTGACCTCTTGTGGGAGAAATGAAGAGGAAGCAATGATACAACAGAACAATGACATCTTCTATTCAAAGGGTGGAAAAAAAACCAAACAAAACTCCCCAAGTAGCTAGAAGGTGGGAGCAGGGCAGGATTTCAGCTTGCAGGAGATTTTAGATTGATCTCAGTTTCATTAGGTGAAGCTTGTGGGGGAACATGAAAGTCAGCATCAAAATCCTTTAAACAGTTAAAACTGGTGAACAGATTTGCTTTTCTTGCTGCTAATGCTTTGAATGACAGAAATACAATATAAAAAATCCTGTTTTTACACTAGATGTGATGTGAACTGTATCCATGTAACATTATGGCAGAGTGTTTTGAAGAGCCTTTATCTATGTGCTTTTTTTTTTGCTATGGCTGTTCTGTTTTCCAGTATATTTGAAAAGGATCCCAATGGAGTTGATTCCACTGCGAGTTCCAGCCACAGGACCAGAAATCTTCTGGAATTCTCAGCTAGCCAGGAGTCCAGCACAGCTCAGAAAATACCTGATGCCATCATTCCCAAAAAGATTAATAGGTGAGATGAAAGCCTTAAACATGAGGGCTCTGCAGAGGGACCTGGACAGACTGGAGAGTTGGGATGATCCCAATGGGATGAGGTTCAACACGGCCAAGTGCCGGGTCCTGCACTTTGGCCACAACAACCCCATGGGGAGCTCCAGGCTGGGCACAGAGTGGCAGAAAGGGACCTGGGAGTCTGGATTGCCAGGAAGCTGAAGAGGAGCCAGCAGTGTGCCCAGGTGGCCAAGAAGGCCAATGGCATCCTGGGCTGGCTCAGGAACAGCGTGGCCAGCAGGTCCAGGGAAGGGATTCTGCCCCTGTGCTCAGCCCTGGGGAGGCCACAGCTTGAGTCCTGTGTCCAGTTCTGGACCCCTCAGCTCAGGAAGGAGATTGAGGTGCTGGAGCAGGTCCAGAGAAGAGCAAGGAGGCTGTGAAGGGATCCAGCAGAATTCCTGTGACGAAGGGCTGAGGGAGCTGGGGATGTTGAGGCTGGAGAAGAGGAGGCTCAGGGGAGACCTCATCACTCTCTGCAACTCCCTGAAAGGAGGTTGGAGCCAGGGGGGGGTTGGGCTCTTTTCCCAGGCAACTCTCAGCAAGACAAGAGGGCACAAAGGGTCTCAAGTTGTGCCAGGGGAGGTTTAGGTTGGATATTAGAAAGAATTTCTTTCTGGAGAGGGTGATCAGGCATTGGAATGGGCTGCCCAGGGAAGTAGTGGATTCTCCGTGTCTGGAGATCTTTCCAAAGAGCCTGGATGTGGCACTGAGTGCCATGGGCTGGGAACTGCAGCGGGAGTGGATCAAGGGTTGGACTTGATGATCTCTGAGGTCCCTTCCAACCCAGCCCATTCTAGGATTCTATGTTCTCAGTGGCAGAGGGTGATGGTGCTTTTAGACCCAGCTGCCATTTTATTTGCTGACTTTTTTTGGAGCTTTACTGCTCCCAAATGTTACTGCTGCTTTTATGGAACAACTCAGCTTACAAACACTCTTTTATTTTTTTGTAGTATTTAACAAAATTAACCAGGCTGCTTTTCAAAAGAATATCATGTTTTATCTCCAGAATTACCTGAGACTTCCAAAGTGTACATGTGGTTAGTTTTGCTGTATGGTGTTAGGGAGAGTGGTGGAAGAGAGCATTTAAACAAGTGTATGGCATGGAGATTTTCAGCACCTTCTTCAATTTTTCATCTGATTTTTTTGTCCATTATCTTTATTTTAGCTTGCATAGTTATGATATTTGCCCTATTACCTTTCTCTTCTGATTTTTTAAGCTGGAATATTTATTTTCTTAGTTTTTCAAGAGAAGATTTGGGAAGTTCACAATTAAGGTCATAGTCTGAACTTTGCACTGAACTTTTTAAGAAGCTTTTCAAGAAGCTTTTCAAGACACCTTTCAAGACACCTTTCAAGACACCTTTCAAGACACCTTTCAAGACATCTGAGTCCATCCTCATGCTTACCAATTATTCAGTTATCTCCTTGTTTTCAAGCTACCTAGATCTCTAGCATTCGGTGCATAAATTAACATGTAATTATCTCCCAATTGCAGTCTGGCTAATCAGGCTCACGTTTTCCCCTTACAAGATTTAATCTATCAAGTTGTCTCTTTCCAGTAGAGTGTTTTGGTTAGTTGAACAAAGCACAGATGTACAGGAAGCCCTCATGTATTTTGCCATGCAGAAAGAAGGCAATAAATCAGGAATATTTTAAAGCTTCAGCCATGGTCAGGGTTTGTGTCCCTGTGGCAAGTTTCAGCCCATGACTTATGCAAAGTAGAGTGGTCTTAGGGGGACATTCCAGTGCCTGGACCTCTTCCTTTTATTTATTACTACTTCACCCTGTTTTTTTGGCCAGCAGTGAGCTCTTTGCTATATATTCTGCTTTTATCAGTTCTAGGTGCAGTAAAGAGGAGAAGCAAGGAATGTGCATCAGGCTTTCAGCAGCTCTTATAGGTCATTTTTCAGAAAGAAGGTTTAGGAGCTATGAGTTTATTCCAAAACCAAAAGGTTTAAGACTGTTAACTGATAACCCTATCAAGAGAGAAACTTCCAGGTATTTGGTGATAAGTAGTTAACCCCTCAGGAGGTAGAGGTAACCAGGAAAGAGGAATATGAGGCTTTGCTTTGGAGTTTTGTATTGAAATGTGTGGGTTTTTTTCCCTTTTTATCAAAGCCAGGCTAACTTCTGGAGACTGTTGGCACCATAAATCCTCTCAGCTGTAATACAGCTTGTGGCTGCTCCATTGTCATATAGTTTATGGTCTTTAAGTCTGCATAGTTTTAGCTGGGAATAAATTCAGTATTTCTGTAGCAAATTTTGCATGGCTCTGGAATGAAAGGGAGAGTTTCCTCTGCAGAGATCTCATAGTTTACATATTATGGGAAATATTTTACAGGCTTCATTTTCTTCCAATATCTGGCCCATTTGGCAAGAGGTCTGACATCTGCTAATGTTCAACTGTCTGAGTGCTACCAGACATCCTGGGGGAACTGCCTGAGACCTTTGGATGTTGGATAGGAATTGTTACTCACCTGTTTCAGCTGTCCCATGGGATGAGCTGTAACCTCTCTGGGTTTGGTCAAAGGTTCACAAAAAACTTCTTTTAAAAGAATTGCTTGATGTCTTTTTTTTTTTTTCTTCCCCAGGTATGATGGTTCTGTGTCTGATAACAAAGCCCTGATGATAGTCTCAGAAGAACCTCTGCTATATATCTCACCACCCCCACCACCCTGCCAGCCCCTGATCAATCGGACAGAGTCACTCAGGTGAGCAAACTCCTTTTTCTGAGTATTTAAGCTTTTAGGAGGAGTTGAGATATAAATTGTGTAGTGGGTGAGTGCCACTGGCCAGCCAGCTCTGACTGATGACACTGTCCTCCTGTAGCATTCCCCCAGCATGAGAGCACTGCCTCTAAGTGTCAAACTGCCCAGTGTCTACTCCCATGGAGGCAGGAGGTTGACTTTGTCACCTTTTGATGGTTTTAGTAATGATTTGCACTCACTTCTCACACTGGTCAAGTTAGCAATAACCACATAACAATTTTCTGGTTGCCTGAGAGTTTCTGATGACTCCAAAGAGACATCAGTTCATATAATGCCCATAATATGGAAATGAAGTCTAACTAAAAGCCTATTCTACCTGAAGTACCCAAAAGCTGGTCTGCTATTTTAGCTTACAGTAGAAGCAGACTTAGCCTGACATAGCAGATGTGCATTATTCACTGTTAGAATCTAACACCTAGCTCCACTTTTTCCAAAAATGAGTGTGTCACTAGCCTTATCCCCCATTCTGCTTTGTCAGTTCTTTCTCTCAGATTTATTTACTGGATTTTAGCCTTCTGGACCAATATTTTGTCTTGAACTGATTAGCTTTTGATTTTTAAATTAGTTCTCCTTCCAGTAGTTCCAGAATTACTGTTCATTTGGCAGAAGAAAGCACTGTATACTTTATATTCCCAGTAATTTTCAGATACTTCCCTATGAATCCCCTCATAGATTTAATCTTGCTGTTACATTTCTTACTTTGGTGTTAAAAATAAGGTTATTTTAGAAGAGTAGTAAACTCCAGTGTCTTTCTAGTGGCTAGTTAGGCTGCCTTCTTCTAAAATTAAGAAATCCTGCCAGTAGTCTTTGAAACATCTGTTAATGCTGTGGGGTTTTCTAGGCTGAATCATGAACTTCGAGGATGGGTTCATAGACATGAAGTGGAAAGAACAAGATCAAGAAGATTCTCAAATAACCAACAGCAGAAAGCCCGGGTTATGCAGGTAGGCAGGTTCATACCAGTGCATCAACATAATGACAAGATAATTTCAGACAACTCAACAAAATATTCTCTCTTACTTGTCTGCACTTGTCATTACAGACAGAAGTAGCAACAGTGCCTGTAATTAGTGTACCCAGCACTTCCCATTATAAATGCTGGGTTTGGTGGATTATTATGTTGTCAAAGTTCTTCCATTCCTGCTCTTGGATTCAGACTGAAGGTTTTTCCAGTTTTTTAGCAGCCATCAAATATGTTAAGTGTTTTCTGAAACTATTTGCATGACTTCTCTGTAAGGCTGGGTAAGGATAAGGATGAACGCTTGGTTAACAGAAATAACCTGCAGCACATTCACCTGGCTCATGGCTAAGAGGCACAACTGATTCAGATTTTTCCTGGAGGGATATATTTCTGACAAGACTGCAGAATGGAGATTTGGGCTCCTTTTTTTCCATTTAAAAAAATCCTTCAGGAACTGCTCTACCTTTGCTTCTCCATGTGCTGCAGGGAAATCTCTCCTCAGGCACCTTCTCCCCCTCCATCCTCACTGACCTCTGCTCTGCAGATCTTTGTTTTATTATTTCTGCAGTTCTGTTTCCCCTTTCTTGAATATGTTAGAGGCATATATGAATATGTTATTCAGCTTCCCATATTTGCTCAGCTTTGGGCCAGGATTGGAACTGTGGGAGCCACTCCCTGGAGCCACCCCTATGCCTGCTTCCAAAACACCCTTGCACTAACAGAAGGCAGCTCCAGAGTAGGTGTGACCTCAGAATAATTCTGCAAATCTGACATCATTGGGAGTAAATTTTCTGCTTGGATGACACAGTATGTGCAGCAGCCTCCCTTCTTTGTCTCTGAATGTATGACTTCAAATTTGGCAGGATTGAAACACTTCATTTTTCATGTTTCCAGCTTAATTGGGGTCCATTTCACTTATTTCAGCAGTGGGAAGTGTCCATTTATTGGCACTGTTCACCCTCTGCACCCTGTTATCTACTCCCTCTCTGCTACAGATGTTCATGGTGTTTTCTGTAGTGCCAAACCAAGGAAATATTTACTCTTTTCACTTTGTGCCATCTTTTTACTTTCCCACTTTTTCAGAGCTCCCTCAGTGAGAAGACAGATTCCCAGCTCATGGCCATGCCTTACACAGACACCAGCCTCAGGTAAGGCAGAAAAACTGCTTTGGCTTTTTTTTTCTACTTAATAATCTAGATTTTCACCAACAGCTGTTAGAAAAGGCCAGTTTTCACCTTGTTTTCAGGATTCTTAAGCCAGATGCTAACTACATTTATTGGCCTAATTTCATTCCTTAGCAAATAACTCCTTCCATTGATCCAAACTGCATTTAAAGAAACCCTGGTATCACAGCTGCATTTTTCATGACTCTACCAATGAATTTTAAGAAGACATTTCCTTCACTCTGCAGAGTCCCTTTCTAAACAGATTTGAAGCTTTAGTGAGTAAAAAAGGGGGGGATTGTCTAGAGGAACATCATGAGATGGTTCAAAGAGTCTGGTAAGAGAGGTTCATCTTATTATGTTCAAGATTATACCTATTACCAAATTATTTTGACATATTTAAAGAATCCAAACCCATTGGATTTCCATGGTTTGTCTTTATCTTCTGATTTTCACTGTTGATTGGGACTTAATAACCCAGAGTTTCCTGATTCTTTCTCTCCCCTCCATCCTGTATGTCTGTACTGTCTCTCCTCCCTTGAGACAGGAAGAACTGTAGAGAAAAGCTTAAAGAAATTCAAGTTCTTTCTCCTGAGTTCTCTGTGACAGTGTTTAAAAGATTCTCTGCCTTGAAGTGACAAAGAGGAGTGAGCAGAATGGGGAAAGGAGTACAAAGTGGAGTTCTTGTTGGAGTCCACCTGAAGTGTTGCCATTAGAAGTCCAACAGCTGTGGTTTCTGGTTCCATTGCTGCTTTAAAAGCAAGAAAAAAAAGAAAATAGTAAGCTGCAGGCTTATGGAAACTTCCCATTATGTTATGGAAACCAAGCTGCCAAGTTTGATGTCTTCACTAATTAAGAAAAAAAGGTTTTTTGGTTCTCCAGGTAGATGGAAGATGTTTATTTCAGCTGAAGATTGGCTGAACAAGCCTCATGGCACAAGGCAGTTTAATACACATGCCTGCATTGCTCTTAAAAAAAAGTCAGTCTGGATTATTATAAACAGTCTGCAGCATCATGCAGCTCTGTATGGAATAATCTGAAGTGCTCAGAAAGAAGTCACATTTTTTTTTTCAGATGAATGGTGTTGAAATGAGCAGGACCAGTGAGTCATGGCAGCTGCTTGCTGTTGTTGTCCTGGAACTGCTAAGAACATAGAACAGACTTGCAGTTCCTCCCAGAGCCATGAAATCCATGAAATTACTGAGTCACAGGGGAGTTTATGTTGTAAAGGAACTCTGGGGACTTCTTGTCCAACCTCCTGCTCAGAGGAGGTTGAGCTTCAGGTTTACTCTGTCAGAAAACCTTTCTCCATTTGTACCCTGCATCAGAAAGATGAGGATTGCAGTGAGGACCCACTTGGCCTCCTCTTCTCCAGGCTGAACACCCCTAAAAAAACCAAAAATCAAACCACTTTGGCTTTCCTGATAGGTATTGTAAGTGTAGTTGGCCCTGAAGATTGATATGAGTGGCTTTTTAATTTTTAATACTAATGCTGTGACTGGAAATTGAGTGACCTCTGCCTTCTAGAACACCCTTGTTGGTGACCTGAGTCCATAACAAGGGGGACATCAGTAGGGTTGAGATTTATCTTTATGCCATTGATAAGACTGACATTGTCTTGTGGGTCCTGGATTCTAAAAGAAAATTAGAAAATTAATCAACTGAAAAGTATGGCAGTGAATTAAAAGCAGAGAGGAAAGGTCAAAATCAGGATTATTATCTACCCCCTCCCCAGCTCTCTTGATTTTTATTTTTTCTTTTCTTTTCTTTCTTCAGAGGTAATTTTGGTGAGTGTTTCTGCAAGTGTATTTAGGGCTTCAGATACCAAACTTGAATTCTAGAATTATTTTTGTTTCTGAGTTTTGCAGTGTCAATATTGTGGCCCTTGATACATAAAGCACTGAATCTGCAACCTCATTCCTTCTTAAATAAGCAATGTTTAGTGTCCTAGAGCTCTGTGGTGGTGAAGTGAGTGCCCTTTGGGTTTTTAATGTACACAATTTAATATAATGCTTTCTTGCAATGTATTGCTGGACCAACTGATAACTTTGCACCTTCTTCCAGATCTTAAGTTCCTCCCTTTTGTGGAGGAGTCCCTGGTGGGTACTCTGAAACCCCCAGAGGTAAACAGCAGTGGATTAGAATCATAGAATCATAGAATTAGCCGGGTTGGAAGGGACCTCAGAGATCATCTAGTCCAACCCTTGACCCACCGGAGCAGTTGCTAGACCATGGCACTGAGTGCCACATCCAGTCTCTTTTTAAATGTCTCCAGGGATGGAGAATCTACCACCTCACCGGGCAGTCCATTCCATAGCCTAATCACCCTCTCCGTGAAGAAATTCTTTCTAATATCTAACCTAAACCTCCCCTGGCACAACTTAAGACTGTGTCCTCTTGTCTTGTTGAAGGTCGTCTGTGAAAAGAGTCCAGTTCCCACCTCGCTACAGCCTCCTTTCAGGGAGTTGTAGACAGCAATGAGGTCTCCCCTGAGCCTCCTCTTCTTCAGGCTGAACAGCCCCAGCTCTCTCAGCCTCTCCTCATAGGGCCTGTGCTCGAGTCCCTTCACCAGCCTGGTTGCCCTCCTTTGGACCTGTTCCAGGACCTCTACATCCTTCTTGAACTGAGGGGCCCAGAACTGGACACAGGACTCAAGCTGTGGCCTAACCAGCGCTGAGTACAGGGGCAGAATCCCTTCCCTGGACCTGCTGGCCACGCTGTTTTTGATACAGGCCAGGATGCCATTGGCCTTCTTGGCCACCTGGGCACACTGCTGGCTCCTGTTCAGCTTCCTGGCAATCCAGACTCCCAGGTCCCTTTCTGCCACTCTGTGCCCAGCCTGGAGCTCCCCATGGGGTTGTTGTGGCCAAAGTGCAGGACCCGGCACTTGGCCTTGTTGAACCTCATCCCGTTGGAATTGGCCCAGCTCTCTAGTCTGTCCAGGATTAGAGGCAATCACTTGGCATTTGGGACTGGTGATTGTTCCATGGACCCAGGAGAGGTTTGCAGAAAGCCCAGTGGTTTCCAAGTGCTTTGGAAGCAGTGTTTCCCAGGGCTGCATTTAGAATTTTGGAAGGCTGTTTTTTAGGTCTAGCTCCATCTCCTTCAGCGTGGGCGAGCAAACCAAGCTGTGGGCCCTGTTGGAGTGTTCAGGCTGTGTTTTAGTGAGCAGTGTGTGGGTGTAAGGCCTTTTATCACAATAAATCTTTAATGCTGAATCTCAGGGGTGGCTTGGGGGACGGGGGGGGCTTCGTGTTTTAGGAATGAGTAATCAAGCTCCAATTAGCTCCCATCTTTGTTTTCCGTGCAGGATGGGATTTGATTCCTCACTTGGATACTGAAGAATTCTATTAAAGATTGCATTCTACTAAAGAACTTGCCCAGGGTAGAGCTGCCTGCTCCTGATCCCAAAGGATTTACATCCCCAGTCCTGGTAGAGGGCAACTGGTTTGGCAGCTGTAGCCCTGCAATTGCAGCAGGACTGTATTAGCAGTGAGAGGGGAGCTAATGATTAGTTAATTAGGAGTTAATGATTAGTCTATTAGTACTGCTGCTCAAGAAAATCACCTGACTATAGGTTTGTGCCTTGTTTGGGATGCATCATAATGTGTATTGCACCAAGATAATCACAGTTTAAAACCTGGATCAGCAGAAAGTTTTGAGGCAGCCTGATGAGTGGTTTTGCTGCAGATACTGCAGACAGGATGCTATTAAATTGGGGCAATATTACAATGATTTTCCAATTTAAATAAATATGTTATTTTTGAGTGGGATGGGGGAACTACACAGGATAATCTGTGCTGGGAATTTCTCACCTTTCCAAGATGAACAGCTGATAAGTACCATGGTTGTGTGACTTGCCAGTGTTCTTGTTTAGAGTGTTTTTTCCTCATGTCTGATATAAGTAAGATGAGAACTGTGAAGAAGGTAAGCTGTAGTTATTAATGTGGATATCTTATTTTGGTTCCACTGTCTAAATTCAAAGAGCAAATCTTTGAATTGGCCAAAAAGATGCAAAAAACCTAAAGTAAGGTGGGTGAGAGTGAAGGTGGTGGTGTCACTTGACAGTAAGTGAAAAGCTCTGTGCTTAACTTTCCTTCAATTTGAGTGGTTTGGATCCTTAGCTGTAAAAAACCCCAGAAAAAAATAATAAAAGTTTTTGGTTTGGTTAGTTGGTTTTTTTATCAGAATGACATTTCCTGCTAAAATGTATTTTCAGAAGTCATCATGCCAGCTTCTAAAGCATGAATACAATCAAGTCTGGAAGTTTCTTGCTGCAAGACCTTTAAAAGACTTTGAACTTGAAAGAAATATTCAGTAGTCACACTGTCTTCACCTGTGTTCATGCTCCTCTCACTGGATGAAGAGCTGCTCTTCTTTTGAAAAGCTGATCTTTAAAGTCATTGACTCACTGAATGAACCTTCTTCTCTATAATAATTACCTTTCTCCCTTCTTTATTTCAGCAAGAACCCAGGGAATGAACTGCAGGTGTATTATGCCTCTCCAAGGAGCTATCAGGATTTTTTGGAAGCCATTCGAAGAAGGGAAGATACATTTTATGTTGTGTCATTTCGCAGGGTAAGTGAAGTGGTTGTTCAGTCCTGGCCTTTTAGCTGTGTCCATGAGGCTGTTTCTAACTCTTGAGTGTCTCCTTCTCTGATATAAAAGGTGACCTAGTCAATGTTAAAGCTAAATTTATCCTTTATACCAATATGACCAGATTGTGATCCCTCCAAAATAAGCACATCACAGGTAGGAATGGAAAGAGCTTTGCAGAAAACATTTAGTGCTAGGGCAAGACAGGACAGAATGCCATGAGCTCTGTGCTAGAAGACATGGTAGCACTCCAATAATCAGAATATTTAACTGGATATTTATTTAATAGGTGTATAAACCTTTTTTTTTTGCTTCTGGGTGTAGGAATAAGCATACCTGCTGCACAAATTATTACTGCTAGCTTAACAGTGTTTCTGTTTTCCCCCAAAACACTTGCATTTCAGTTTTATGTGCATTTTGCAGCTGTACAGAACTGCCTGGAGTGGCACAATTTTTCTGCTGTTTTGTGACTTGTGATTTGAGACAGATGAGTAATTCTCTCTGTGCTGGGTTGCAGTGTAGACTTGGCTGCAGCTTTGTCAGGCACATCATCACATCTGCAGCACACTTGGTGACAGTAAAAATTGCTTTAAAATGGAATTCCTGGTCTTTGATGGCACTTGCTGTCCTGCAAGTCTTGAGTGGTGTTGAAACCAGTACAGCTGTAGTGGGGAGAAGCTGCTTGGGATCTGGTGGTGGAAATGATCAAGGGAAACATTGGTTGAAACACCAGCCAAAGGTTGGCAGAGTTTATTCCCTCCCTCCCTTTTGCAGAGGTCTTGATGAGTGCTTTAGACCTGTCTAGAATGTAGATTTGGCCATGATCTGAATCTGGGGTCTTCTTGCTAAGCCTCCTGTTTCGCAGCTGTAATATGCCAGCAGTGTGCTCAGGTGGCCAAGAAGGCCAATGGCATCCTGGGCTGGCTCAGGAACAGCGTGGCCAGCAGGTCCAGGGAAGGGATTCTGCCCCTGTGCTCAGCCCTGGGGAGGCCACAGCTTGAGTCCTGTGTCCAGTTCTGGGCCCCTCAGCTCAGGAAGGAGATTGAGGTGCTGGAGCAGGTCCAGAGAAGAGCAAGGAGGCTGTGAAGGGATCCAGCAGGATTCCTGTGAGGAAGGGCTGAGGGAGCTGGGGGTGTTGAGGCTGGAGAAGAGGAGGCTCAGGGGAGACCTCATCACTCTCTCCAACTCCCTGAAAGGAGGTTGGAGCCAGGGCAGGGTTGGGCTCTTTTCCCAGGCAACTCTCAGCAAGACAAGAGGGCAGGGTCTCAAGTTGTGCCAGGGGAGGTTTAGGTTGGAGATGAGAAAGAATTTCTTTCTGGAGAGGGTGATCAGGCATTGGAATGGGCTGCCCAGGGAAGTAGTGGATTCTCCATGTCTGGAGATATTTCCAAAGAGCCTGGATGTGGCACTGAGTGCCATGGGCTGGGAACTGCAGCGGGAGTGGATCAAGGGTTGGACTTGATGCTCTCTGAGGTCCCTTCCAACCCAGCCAATTCTAGGATTCTATGATTCTATATAGATTATTCTGTGCTTGCTCACTCCCAACTACATTTTTTTAGGACCCTGCAGCTTTAATTTGTTTCCTCATCAGAGAGGCTTGACAAAGATCCCAAGATGATGGGAGATGAGTAGTTGCCACTACAACAGCTCATCCAGCTACAACCAGTTCTGTGTAGGAGCACACAGAGGACTATAACTAGTTTTAGCAGTTTGTGTTGTCATAATTCTACCAATCTGTAGATGCCATAGGTGATGCATCCCTGTTTGACCTAATCTGCAGTAACTTTCTTAATTTGTAAGGTACCTTTATTTAGAAAAGATTGATGCAGAGGTGCTTCTGTTAGGATGAGTGTTTTATGCTGAATAGAAATATGAGGTTAGTTTCCAGCCTTGGGATTACTGGGTTGTGTCACAAGGCTGGAATTTTGTTATTAAACACTTGGCATGTTCTGCTGTTCTTTCAGCTAGCAACACAAATAGAGCTGGAACCAGGCTCCACATATCCTGAGGATGAGTAGAAGGGAGGGGAGAATTGATTATAAAGGGTTTTTTTCTGGAAACTCAGAACCAAAAGCAGGATAGTGTTGGTCTCATTCTTCACTGGTGGCTGTTGCTCTAATCCACCTGAGTTCACACAATGGTACACAGGTCCAGTTCACACTGGAGGACCAATAACCTGGGGGTTGTCAGCTCTCTTTGTCAGCTTCCAGAGCTGATTTTGGGAACAGCAAGTGTGCCCCAGCATCCCTACTCCTTGGCTCTGCTCTGTTGCAAGGGGAGATGCAAATGCACCATTTATAAAGTGTATTTGGGACAAAGCTGTTGGTATTTCTTTTTTATGAATGAAATTTTGTCCTGAAATCAAAGGCAATTGGTTGCATTACCTCATTTATTATTACCAGGACAAACCTGATCTAGTAACAAGCTCTGCCCTGGGGCACTTGTAAGTTCCTTCCTTGGATTCTTTTGTCAGTGCAGAATAAAGGAGTCCTCTGCAGAGCCTGGAGGGTGCCATCAGCAGGGCCCCAGCCCTTTCACCTTCCCCTGAAGACTGCTGACTCATTTCTCTGGACCACAATTCCCTTTTCATTGCTGATAAGGAGCTGAGAGAGGACTGATTTCCTTCCCAGTGCTATGGGAGAGTTCACTTCTTTGTTGCTTGTTCTCTTGTCCACTAGAAGACAAGGAGAGGATGGGTTTTGTTCTCCTTTCTGGTCTTCTGCCCAAATACTTAATAAGCTGGTAACATCCATATACAAATGAAGAGGAATAATCCAGTTGTGAGTGCCAAGGGAGTGAATGGTTCTTGTGTTGGTCCTGTTGTGGGAAGCAGGACTATGGATCTAGAGATTCCTTCCATCTGATGTCTCTGGGATTCTCTTCCCACATGCTTGCTGCTCTGTTTCTTGTGTCACATAACCCAGCATCTCTCCTGGGTCTGTGGGCTGAAATGGGTTTTTGTGTGTTTTCTGCATGTTTTCATGCACACCTCAGAAGCTGTGCCTTGTGTTCCTTGGATTTTCTAGAAAATGAAGTTTGCTAGGGCTGCCCATGCCTCTCCTGTAGCAGGGCTCAACCAGGGCTTCTGAAGATGCAAGAGCAAAGCTCTCATTTGCTGTGTCATATTCTGGTGATGCTTGGTACCTATAAGAGTGAATTTCTCATTATCTCATCAGCTTTGTTTCCTTTCCTTGATGTAGAAAGCTTGCATGTTGGCATCTTTACAGTTAAGTTTGATTTTTCTCTTTTTTTTTTTTGAGGAGGAGAAAGGGAAATAGTGTTTGGATTGACTGAGTCCATACAAGAAGCTGGGCTTTCACTCTGGGAGTCTAAATAAATTAATTTTCTGCAACTGCCAGGGGAATCTATAGTGCTGTATTTAAACAAGAAGAAATATGTAAATTACAGTGAGTAAAGAGTGCCTGAACTACAGCAGTCTTGTCTCCCATCTCTGCCAGGCCTCAGCAGCCAACATCCCTTGTCAGCAGGGCTCATTACCATTTACTTCTGGAGATGTTAATTTGTTAATTTTATATTTTCATCCTTCTTTTAGGAAGATCATTCTTTTCAGTGCTCATCTAGCATTACAGAAACCTGACAGTGTAACAAAATCTGCTTTCTCAGTACTATATAATTCACACTTGGACTCTCTGCTGGCCCCAAGTGCTCCAGCCCTCAGAAGCTGTGTCTGTGCAGTCTGCCTCTAAGTTGGGCTGTTCTGGGATCATGCTGAGAGCTGAGGAGTCTGTGCAGTGAGTACTCTGTGTTTCTTTGCAAAGGGGAGCTCTGAAAAGCTTCTTGAAAAGTTTGAGCTCTGCTGAAGCACTTTGGAGTCTCCAGTTGGCACTGAACCTTCCTTCCATTTTTGCCTGGTCTGAGGGATGGAACTGAGCATCTGTTGCTCTGCCAACTCCTTTGGTTTCTCCTTTTGAACATCTCTGATACCAAAACGGCTCCATCTCTTCTAAAACCCTGTGGGGCAGGGCTGCAAAAGTCAAGATAGTTGCTGTAAGGTGCTCTGTCAGTGCTGTTGGAGGGCTCCTGGGAGCCTCTCAGCCAAACATTTCCCTGTCAGACCTCACATCTGGGCTGATCCCAACGGGATGAGGTTCAACACGGCCAAGTGCCGGGTCCCGCACTTTGGCCACAACAACCCCATGGGGAGCTCCAGGCTGGGCACAGAGTGGCAGAAAGGGACCTGGGAGTCTGGATTGCCAGGAAGCTGAAGAGGAGCCAGCAGTGTGCCCAGGTGGCCAAGAAGGCCAATGGCATCCTGGGTTGGCTCAGGAACAGTGTGGCCAGCAGGTCTAGGGAAGGGATTCTGCCCCTGTGCTCAGCCCTGGGGAGGCCACAGCTTGAGTCCTGTGTCCAGTTCTGGGCCCCTCAGCTCAGGAAGGAGATTGAGGTGCTGGAGCAGGTCCAGAGAAGAGCAAGGAGGCTGTGAAGGGATCCAGCAGAATTCCTGTGAGGAAGGGCTGAGGGAGCTGGGGGTGTTGAGGCTGGAGAAGAGGAGGCTCAGGGGAGACCTCATCACTCTCTGCAACTCCCTGAAAGGAGGTTGGAGCCAGGGGGGGGTTGGGCTCTTTTCCCAGGCAACTCTCAGCAAGACAAGAGGGCAGGGTCTCAAGTTGTGCCAGGGGAGGTTTAGGTTGGAGATGAGAAAGAATTTCTTTCTGGAGAGGGTGATCAGGCATTGGAATGGGCTGCCCAGGGAAGTAGTGGATTCTCCGTGTCTGGAGATCTTTCCAAAGAGCCTGGATGTGGCACTGAGTGCCATGGGCTGGGAACTGCAGCGGGAGTGGATCAAGGGTTGGACTTGATGATCTCTGAGGTCCCTTCCAACCCAGCCAATTCTGTGATTCTATGATTCTATTCAGACCTTGAGGTTGTATGTAGAATTACTTGAGGAGCTAGCTTGATTGGAAAGGTAATTAAGTATATCACTGGAGAAAACCAATCCATTCCAATGCAGGCTGAGCTGTAAATGGAACTCCTGACCATTCCAGTCTGTTTGCTTAACATCAGAGTCCCAGCAACTTGTCCCAGTTCACCTTTTGGCATCTTTGCAGGTTTATTAAAGACTGTGACATTTTTTAGAATTTAAACTTTAGAATTTAAACACTTTAGAATTTAAACACTTTAGAATTTAAACACTTTAGAATTTAAACACTTTAGAATTTAAACACTTTAGAATTTAAACACTTTAGAATTTCAACTTAATTTTACATTTAAGAATGTAACTACAGCTCTGATTTGCTTGGGAAACTTGCAAGGCTACTACATTTCCTCCCAATACTTTATTTGTTTCAAAGGCAAATGTCTCCTGATGGCCAAGTTTGCCAGTTATGTTTAATGTAGCACAAATAAAATAACTTTCAGTAATAAAATAAATACTAGAAGGTGAGTCTGGTTGTTATTTGTTAGAGTGAGAGTGGTGCTGGCCCTGTGGGAATCAGTGTCAAAGCCTTTACCAACTTTAACAGGACCAGAATTTCCCTTTGTAAATTTTTGCTTCGGTGCCATGGGCTTAAACCCCAGAGCTTCAGGAAAAGTTATTATTACTGATGGGAATTTCTGATCCTACAAACCTACATCTGCAATGTGCATTGAAGGATTTTTCAGGTTCTGCAACCAAATTTTCACTGAAGAGATGAAGCCAAATTTCAATCAGAACTTTTGTTCTTTGTGTGACCACTGTGGTAGGAACAAAAATATCCAGGTTGTGTTTGCCTTTTGTTGGTAATGAGCCTGTGTTGTGTTAATTGTATTTGGGATGATATATTACTTTCAGGCAGCAAAAACATAGTCATGTCTGGTTTTGCTTGTGTAGGAGTAGTTTTCTGTGCTGCACACACAGTTCTGGCAATAATCTGAATTTATTCAGAGAACCTGGGTGAGACAGGTTCCAATTCTCTGCACTCTTAATACCATTCTGCAAGCAAAACTGCTTTATAACTTAGTTTCAGATGATGTTTCATAGCCAGAAATTCAGTTCTAACATACAGGTTTTTCCTTTAGATATGTATTTCCTGTGGTGTTGTGGTGGTTTTTACTGAACACAAAGTTTTCTGCTCTTGACTTTGTGGATTTCCATGGACTGGGGTGTAGGATTGGGTCTTTTAAATAAAATACATTGATTAAACTCCCCTGGTCCTGCTGCTCTAAGGACTCTTTTCTGTGTTGGAGTCCTGGGGGTTTGCAACTGCTGCAAGTTAACATGGAGATTTTTGGAAAGATTTTGTAAGCTCCTCTTTCTCAGGGGAAGTCTGACCTTAACTTATTCAGAGGGAAAAAATGACTTTATCCCAGGATCTTGGGATTTTAAGATCTTGTCCTATATTGTATACAGATGCTGAGAGTAATTGGTGTTGAAAGAACTGAGGCTCAGGGCATGGTATCCATGATAAAACTGCTTGTCCTTTTCAAAGCAGAGGTCACCCTTTAGCCTGCCTTCTCTCTGAGGCCAACTTCTGCCTTCCTGGGAAAATCTGAGAAAGAAAACAGTGTGTTTGTGCTTTGGCATGCCCTGAATCTCAGCAAGCCAGCCCCCTGACAAGTTATGGCTGCATTTGATTTCCAGATTTTGAGAAATCCATTATGAAAACCTCTTGTTTCCATCTAAGTGTTGTGAAAATGAAGGCTGATTTACTGCATTCTTGGTTACACATTCCCTTTCATCTGGCAAAACTGGGAATTCTCTCCAGGTCAGAGACATCTTTCTCCTTCCAAATCCCTGGTGTCCCTATGAAAAGAGTGAAGCACACTTTCTTTTTGGTCTTTCTTGGACTTTCATCCTTCCTAGCATGGAATATTCCTGGTAGATAGGTAGGGAGAGCTGACTGGCAAAGGGATTGGGAGTTGGTGGGGAGAAGAATTCTCTGTAATCTTCTAGATACTCAGCTGAGAAAGATGTTGGTGGCATCTTAGCTTAGTCTGAAACCCCTCAGAGAGAAATTTAATATCTAAAATTAAATCTAAAAGTGTGTGTTGGTCTGTAGAGCACAAATGGCCTTATCAGAAACTCCAAGTTCAAGTAACAAGGCTCAAAAGAAGGTTTTTTTGCAAGATTTTGTAAGCTCCTCTTCCTCAGGGGAAGTCTGACCTTAACTTCTCATTTTATGGAATTAAATAATAACTTATTCTGATTTTTTTTATTAGAAGCAGCAGGATGATGTGAGTTTAAAGACACTATAGCTGGTTTCTTTGTTGGAGTCCTGTGGGTTTAACATGCAGATTTTTTTGAAATAAGGTTTTTATAGGTTTGAAGCTCAAGCCCAGCAGTTCTTTAAAAGCATTTCTATCAGCACCTTATAATACTTTCCAGCAAAACTTCTCATTGCTTCCTTATTTCTTGCTGCTGTTATTACTCTGCAACACCTTGAAGTTTGGTTCCTTTGGGATATGCTCCTTTTGAGAGTGATGCAGCAAAGGGCTTCACGTGTGCTGGAGAGAGCAAAGGGAGGGAAGAAGGAAGAAAAAGGAGCCAGGCAATGGGACACCTTGGATGTGGAGTGAGTAGAAACCAAGAAGAAGGAGCAGTCAGCAAGTAAAAGCTGATTTTGTAACCTCTTTTGTGCAGCAGCTGTTTGGCTCAGCCACACACACAAAAAAAAAGATGTGAGGGACCTGAAGAAGAACCCAAAGTGTTTCTGAAAAGGGAGGTAATGCCTGGCTCATCAAGAGGTTTTTTTTTTTCCCTTTGAAAGTGTCTCTTCCTAGCTCTCCAAGATGTTTTGGAAGCAAATTAAATTAATTAAAGTAGTCCCTCTGATTTTTATTTCCTTGGGTCCCTATTTGCTTTGCTGTCCTCCAAGTAAAATTAAGAATAAATGTGGTGTTGAGGACAAAGTGAGACAGAAAAGTCACTCCGAGGTATCTGGCATGGAGGGAAAGATAATCTTGAAGGATTTTTTGTACAGTCTTTATTCATTTGTCTTCTGTGTGGAGACTGAAACTTCATGAATCATATTAATGCCATCAGTGAACTACTTTCAGCCTTATGTGTCCCAGATCTAACTAATGCTTAGATATTTTTAAACCAGTATTTGGAAGGACAACACACACTGTAGATAATTACAGCAAAAATGAAACATGCTGGAAAAAAAAAAAAATCTTTAAAACCCAAACTGGTTGCAGACAGACATGATCAGTCATAGTTTATATTTATTTAAAATGTGCTGCATGCCTGACAGAGCTGTGGGCAAGAAATAGAGGAAGATTGTTGGGTTTTGGAAAGCCTCTGGAGAAGACCCAGTGCTTATGAAGTTGGTGTGGACTTAAGCTTGAGAAGTATAATTGGGAAGTGTGGGAGGAAGATGTGATTATAAAGTAGGAATTGTCTCAGTCAAGGAAGTGAGAGCAGTCTCACACTTATTGACACAGAAAAAGTGGGCAGGAACACAAGTTTATCCCCAAAAAGTAATGTGCATTCAGAGCAGTCAGTGGAAATGCAGCTCTGAACTCCTCTGAAATGAACTCTGAAGTTTCTTCTGATTATTTCTTCAGGAAATAATCCAGGTTTAATAATGTATTAATGATCCTTTAATAGTTCAAGATACTAATGAGTTTTCTTGTAGTGCTAGCATGGTATTCATTGAAGAAAATTAGGGTCAAATGATTCTGACCAGTTCCCAGAAGGGAATGATAGGCTGCTGGTTATGAGCTGTATTTAATTAGCAGCATTTAATTATGGAATTGATGCTGACTGTGCCCTGACTATATAAAGACATAAATGATACCTTCAGCTCTGGAACTGGAGTAGATAGGAAGGTTTTGGGTTGGGTTTGATAGGAATGAACTTCTGCATGAAAAAAATGACCTTCATGATAGGTCATTTGCCTGAAATGATATGCAGGGAGCTGTTTGAAATACTTGGGCTTGTTTGAGAAAACTAAGAAGTTAAACTTGACATTTTCACAGCTTTCAGACTACTGATTTTTTTCTCTTCAGGTTGGGTTTAGATCTGACACCCCTAGACAGGGTCTTTAGAGAAGTAAAATGTGTACAACTGAGCTGGTTTTCATTTCTGTCCACAACAGAAATCGTGCCTTTTAATGAATGTTCTTACAGTACTAAGTTCAAGAGCATTATTTAAAATCTTAGGCATGCTTTTAGAGTTAATTCTGGTCAGATGAATTTATTTGCTTCCAGTTTGAATTCATCTTTTTGCCAGCTTTTTAGCTGGATAGCACACAAAGCTTATTTATATGAGTAAGAGCCCAGGTGCTATTGCAAGTGTGTACAGATCAGCATCACCTCCCACTGGACCAAACAGAACATCTGTGGCTTCCAGGTTTTATTTTTAAATCACTGACACTCCTAGGAACAAGGAAGTGTGATAGAATTAACTGTGCATTCTTATCTTTAAACTGGCTTTGAAATTTGTAACTGGCTTGGAGAGTGAAACACAACATTTGTGTTTCTGCTTCTAGGATTTATGGCTGCTTGGGGCCCGTCTGCCAGGACAGCCAATGGAAAGACAGAGTATTAGCTGCAAGAATTCACTTGTAAGAAATGTTAGGAGACTCTTTAGCACCTAAATCTCCTCTCTGTGAATCCTAGAAATATAGGGTAAGATAGAGCATGGGGTCTTTTCCCCAGCATGCAGTCTTTTCTCCCAGCATGGGAGTCTGGATTGCCAGGAAGCTGAACATGAGCCAGCAGTGTGCCCAGGTGGCCAAGAAGGCCAATGGCATCCTGGGCTGGCTCAGGAACAGCGTGGCCAGCAGGTCCAGAGAAGGGATTCTGCCCCTGTGCTCAGCTCTGGGGAGGCCACAGCTTGAGTCCTGTGTCCAGTTCTGGGCCCCTCAGCTCAGGAAGGAGATTGAGGTGCTGGAGCAGGTCCAAAGGAGGCAACTGGGCTGGGGAAGGGACTGGAGCACAGATCCTATGAGGAGAGGCTGAGGGAGCTGGGGGTGTTGAGGCTGGAGAAAAGGAGGCTCAGGGGAGACCTCATCACTCTCTCCAACTCCCTGAAAGGAGGTTGGAGCCAGGGGGGGGTTGGGCTCTTTTCCCAGGCAACTCTCAGCAAGACAAGAGGGCAGGGTCTCAAGTTGTGCCAGGGGAGGTTTAGGTTGGAGATGAGAAAGAATTTCTTTCTGGAGAGGGTGATCAGGCATTGGAATGGGCTGCCCAGGGAAGGAGTGGATTCTCCGTGTCTGGAGATCTTTCCAAAGAGCCTGGATGTGGCACTGAGTGCCATGGGCTGGGAACTGCAGCGGGAGTGGATCAAGGGTTGGACTTGATGATCTCTGAGGTCCCTTCCAACCCAGCCAGTTCTAGGATTCTGTGATTCTTTTTTTCTTCACTGTGTTCTGTCCCAGTACTGGGCTGGGTTTCTTGCTCTATGGGCTAAACCCTTCTCCCTGCATCCATAGCAGCTTCTCTCCACTTAGTTTTTTTTAAATATTTTTTTTTTCCTGATAGTAAAAGCAGAGAGAATGGGATGGTTTTGCTTCCTGCCTGGTATGGCTTGCTCCTTCACCATGTAGTTGGGTAAACTCCAGTTTTGCCATCAGAGTTGGTGGAAACTCTCTGGCTTTGGGTCAGTGATTCAGAATTTGGTGTCTCTTGGGCTTAGCTGAGAGATCTTTCATGTTAAAACCATTGCTCAGGAAATCCTCTCTGTGCTTTGATTGCAGATGTTAAAAATATGTGAATAACTCTGGCACTAGAAATTAATTCTCATCAAGAGAAGGTAAAGCATCTGATCAGTTCAAACAGCAAACCAGGAGAGCCCAAGGTAGAAATGGTCTCTCTGTTGAATCCCATGGACCACTGCCCCTGAAGTTTGATTAACAAGCTCCACTAAGCATTGTTTTGCATAAGTGATTATTATTATTATTATTGTTATTATTATTATTATTATTATTCCTTGATTTTATGACTATTGAAACGAAGCCCTGAAGTGCCAGCTATCTCAGAGAGATGATCTGCAATTAAAAAAAAACCCAAACAAAACAGTCTAAGCTGTGCTCAGGCTGAGATCTTGCTCTGTGCAGGGAAGGTAAATAGTTGATTTTCCCTTGGTATAAGTCCAGCCACTCTCTTGTGTGTTAAACAACACTGAGTTTTTCTGGAAGTGGACATTCCCAGGCTGTTCCACGTTGATGTTTTCTTCCCTGAAGACTTGGCCAGTTTGGAGGTTCCTAGGTTGAGTCACTGGTTAGCATCTGGGAAGCCCTTGTTTCATCTCCTTTCCAGGAAACCAGTGTAGAGCTCTCCTCCTTTCTAGGAACTGTCCTAAGCACTTGGATCTGGAGTTTTCCATCAGGATCAGGAGCTCAGGAGGTAATCACTGGGCAGGTGGCTGCTGGAAAACAAGGCTGGAACTGCTGTCTCAGGTAATCTGGGGCCAGCATCTCCAGAAGGGTCTCTCTGTAACATCAGGGAAATAAACTCAGGGTTTTTCTTTGCTTTTCTTTGCCATCTGTTTGGTATTTCCTACCAGCTGGAAGCTGTAACTCTCCCTCAGGCAACCAAGGTGCTGTATACAATCTAGGCAAGAGGTTTCCTAACTTCTCCAGCTCAGTTTCCAAAGTGCCAACGTAGAGAAGCATGCACAAAAAAGAAAGAGGACATAAAGATGCTGTCATTTGGAGGGAAAGTACAGATGCAGCAGTTTTCTTGGTGTAAAAATGTTGGCAAAAGCACTTGGTTGTGGCTCTAGGAGATTAAGTGTAAAGAAGTGCATTTACACAAGCAGAAAGGAACTTTTTAGGCTCAGGCTAAATGCAGAGTTGATACTACAGGTGCTAAAAAAGGAGTGTAAAGCCAGCTAGGTAAACTGGTGCATTGTTGTGACAATATTTCCATGTCAGTGTAGAGCTGTTCAGGCTGGGATTTTACACACAGCATGGGGCCTTGTTTAAAGGACATACCAAATGTATGTAAAAAGTGGGTATTATCTTGTATTTGTCATTAAACTGGAAAATACAGCTGCAGAACCTGTCAGGGAGAACAGTCTGATGCCCTCTGTGTTCCCAAATAATCAGCTTTTAATTCCCTGCAGCACTCCTGTCCCTCCCCTGCTCTCCTGGTAGCTATAACCATCACTGTCCTTTCTTATCCTCTGTCCTTTCTTATCACAGAGGTCAAACCTTTCAGCCCTTCTTCTCAAGAGTTGATTTCATTTACCTGTTTGCTTATAGAAGTTACCTAGAATAAGTTAATTCTCATAAGAAATAGGTGTCTAAGAACAGGACTGGGCTGGATTAAAGGAAAGAAAATAAACCCAGAAGGAGCAGCTTTTGTCTCATTCTGTTACAAATCACCTTGATCTCCTTGCAGTGCTTTTTCTCTTTGAAAACATCCTGACAGAGCCTTGCTGCAGCTCCTTTAGCTTCCATTAAAACCAAAATATGGAACCAGACCCATCCAAAGATGTGTTGCTGTGTTCCTTGCCTGCATTTGCCTCCCAGCAGCAGCCCAGGACATTGCTGTAGGGCTGGCTGTGCTTTTGGGTATCCTTACACACAGATTTCTGCATGATCAGAGGCAGAAAGGAAAATGATCTGCAGGCTAGGGAGGTCACATTGCTTTTGCCCAGGTCAGGGAGGTTGTTTTGCAGAGCCTGAAGAGGTTCAGAGGGCAAGAGGGGTGATGGAGATGAAAGGGGAGTGTATCCATCAAGCTGAGATAGCTTCAGGCTCTTGCTCTTCTGTACACCCTCAGATTGAGGGCCTCAGGAGGGATTGTCACAGATCAGCTGGGCTACTAAAGATAATAGAAGCTATACATTAAAATTGGCTAATGAGAAGCTGAGTGGCCCTTCAGACTTGGTGCCTTCAGGGTGTTAAATCTCTCTCTGATATTTTGCAGAAGCTGTCGCCAGTCCAAGATGTTAAATCTTGGTGTGTGGAATTAAACCCACTCCAACAGCAAGAAAAAGAGGAGGGAGTTCATGTGGGAGATGGCTTGGGTGATTAAACAGTACCCATGCAATTGATGCTGTCCACATAGTGAGATCAGAAGGTGACAAAACTTGGAGTGCTTGGGCCACACTCCCCAGTTTTGGCTTTGCAGTGTTCCTCTAATTATTTCTGCTTTTCTTCCTTAGCATCTTTGCATATAATTTTTTTTTTCTCTCCCTTAAATCATTCCCCAGACTGCAGCTGCTGCTTTATGGACTCCCAGGCACCACAGATTCTCAAGCACCACATAAGGCTTCTTCTCCCCTTAGTAAAGGCAGAAAAGTCCCTCTTATTTTCCCACCTATCCAAAACACCTACCATTGCATGGACTGAATTTCCTTCTGGAGGTGCCTCTCTCCTTTGGTAGGTTCTTAGGGGAGCTTAGGCAGCTCTGTCAGACAGCTAAAGCTGTAAAATATTCATCTCACCCTAAGTGGGGAGATGAAAGATTTCTATTTGCTCAAGCCATTATGTTTTAAATGTGGTTGAGAGTTGGCAAGTACTGATAGAATAAAGCACATTGCTCTCTAGGAAGAGAGGCAGGCCCAGTTTAAAAGCCATAGCGTGGGGGGGTCTTTTGAGTAGGATGGAAGCAAGCATATTTCTATATTTTTATCTTCCTGAGCTGACATTTCACTCTCTTTAATCTAATCTGGTGCCTGGCATCATTCTAATACAATTCCTATTGTAAGACTTGCCTGGTTGCAAGATGGACAAGAAGGGTGATGTTCCTGCACCAGTTTATACCACTGTTTACCAGTCAGGCTTCAAACCAGGATCTAAATAAGCTGTTGGTGTCACAAGAGAGGGCTTTTTCTAAGGAAATTGCTATTTTGATTGTGAGAAGTGCAGAATGCTTTGCCTCTGTCACAGTGCTGGAATTTTTGATGGTTTGTATGGGCACTGTAGTAAAAATAATGCTGTGTTCATAGAATCCTAGAACTGGCTGGGTTGGAAGGGACCTCAGAGATCATCAAGTCCAACCCTTGATCCACTCCTGCTGCAGTTCCCAGCCCATGGCACTCAGTGCCACATCCAGGCTCTTTGGAAAGATCTCCAGACATGGAGAATCCACTACTTCCCTGGGCAGCCCATTCCAATGCCTGATCACCCTCTCCAGAAAGAAATTCTTTCTCATCTCCAACCTAAACCTCCCCTGGCACAACTTGAGACCCTGCCCTCTTGTCTTGCTGAGAGTTGCCTGGGAAAAGAGCCCAACCCCCCCTGGCTCCAACCTCCTTTCAGGGAGTTGTAGAGAGTGATGAGGTCTCCCCTGAGCCTCCTCTTCTCCAGCCTCAACACCCCCAGCTCCCTCAGCCCTTCCTCACAGGAATTCTGCTGGATCCCTTCACAGCCTCCTTGCTCTTCTCTGGACCTGCTCCAGCACCTCAATCTCCTTCCTGAGCTGAGGGGCCCAGAACTGGACACAGGACTCGAGGTGTGGCCTCCCCAGGGCTGAGCACAGGGGCAAAACTTCTCACACTTAAAACTGGATGTTTATTCCCTTCCTTAGCTACATGAGCAGCTTCCAGGATTTTTTTTAGGGTAGACACCAGTGAGGCAATTGAAGCGTTTACTGACACCAGGGAGTTCTTCTCAATTTTTCCTTGGTTGGCCATGTTCTTATCAGCTCCATCCTTGAGCCATTTGATTGTACTGGCAGGGGGTTTGGAGGAGACTTCAGGGGGTTTGGAGGAGTCAGCTGCCAGAGTTTGGCAGGAAAGGTGTCAGGGCTGAAAGAGGGCAAAGGAACCCTCCTGTTCCCTCTGACCATGGGGTTCAGATTGCTCAGCTGGGCATAGGGATATGCCCAACCAGTCTGAAGTGCACTTCTCTAAGGTAGGTTGGGGAATTAAGAAAGAGTCCTCAGTGTCAGGCATCCAAGATTCTTTTTTCCACAAAGTATGGATTAATCCTGTAACTTTTTCATGCCTTTAGGACCATTTTCTATGAGGTTATTTTCTTGGTTTGGCTGGGGATTTCTTTTTGTGGGGGAACAAAATGTTACATGCTCATAGATAATTTTTTAAAAATGAAACAGTTCTGTTTCTAGAACTGATTAATGTCTTCCTCAGCAGCACTAGAAACTCAAATGGAACAGGTGCTTGGCAACAAAACTGGCTTCAGAACTGAGATTTAGAAGTGAAATGTAGCTAAAATAAGTTAGAAGGAAGCTCATCAGGCTGGGGCAAATACAAGTTAAACCAGCAGGCAAAAAAGTGAAAGGAAACTTCATGCACTCTTGTTTTAACTGAAGTTATTAGTAACAGAGGTGACAATTTTTTAAGCATTATTATATTGAATATCTTTAATTAGAGGAAACTATGAATAGTTGGTGCATCCATAGCCAGATGGATGCCCTGGGGACTGCAGAATGAGAAACATCTTTCCAACAAGCATCTGTAATGTAATACACTTAGCACCAATTAAAAAGCTGCTGTCAACTTTTTTATTTAGCCCACTGAACTGACATTTAGAGGAAACCAAAAGGCAGCTTACATTTGGAGCACCAGCCCTGGCCCAAGTGTGCCAGATCACCTTTGATCTGGAACTTTGTCCCTGCTGCCAAGATGTACAGAGACCCACCCAAGGCTGAGCTGAAGTCATTGCTGAGCTCTGGGTAGATGTAGGGAATTCAGGGAAAAAAATGAAATCTCAGTGCTGACTGGGAAGAGATTTTGTTTCCTTGTTATCTGTTTGCTGTTTCTTTCTCTGTGATTTCAGCAGTGGCATTTGCATCTCTATTTCTGTGAAGGCAGAAAGTGGAGGCAGGAGGGAACCATCTTCTGTAGAGGAGTCAGAAGAGAGAGAATGGTAGATCAGTAGAGGAAAAGCACCCATTTCTTTAGATTCTTCAGAGCCAGGCTCCTAAAGCTGCATTACCCAGTGGCTCCTAGCAATGCAAATGAGACCTAAATTGTAAAAACAGGCCAAAAGCAATTTACTGAAGGTATGGCCTGTATTTCTGAAACACCTTTTTGTCTGCAACCTAAAACATCCTTTCTTGCCAATGCTAGAAGGTGATATCCCCATCTCAGTGAAGAGGAATTACCCCAAAGAGGCTGAGATAGATTCTGGGACTTTGGGCAAATGAGGGTAAGGGGTGGAGAGGGCAAGAGATCACCAGAAGCTTAACTCATGGTCAGTTGCTTTTTCAGGAAGGTTGAAGGATAACAAATATTTCTAACAGAGACTTTCCAGTCCTCCTGGCATACATCTATGTAGCTGATTCACCTTCCACAATTAGGAAAAATTTGTTGATGCTCATTTCCTGAGCAAATTTGAGACAAGGTCTTTATGGGTCTTATAAATGGTGTTTACAAGAGCCATCTGGTCCATCCTCCTGTGTGAAGGGAGATTATACTGGGGTGCAGTAGTAGGAAGACTGCAGGTGGGCTCTGGAGATCTCTAAGGATGGAGGTCTCACCACAAAATGGACTGAAAATGTTCTAACATTTGGGCTGAGAAGATAAAGCAGAGCCCAGCTTCATTAGCAAATGGAGTTTAAACTGCAGTGTTACATTTGGAGAAAACCTGATCCAGCATTTGGAGAAAACATAATAAAAATATCAATTTCTTTTTACCCATTCAGCTTCTGTTTAATGGGGAATTTGATCTAGACAGAAATCAGGATTTCCAGTCCAGGATGTCTCGTGATACTGGATCCAAGAAGCAAGCCCATCAAACCACATCATTTTTGGGCATGGCTTGGCTCTCTCCTTAGGTGGCAAGGCTGCAAAGGCAGAAAAGGGAAAACAAGGTGTTAATAACATCCCCCCCCTCCAGTTTGTATTGTGTGTGCTTGTTTGGGCCCAAGTCTCCAGTTGGGCAGCAAGTCAGGGAATAGAGAATTTATCTTATATAGAAGACCTGGGGCCTTGCAAACAAATATAGAAACTTTGGGTTAACGTTTTGTCAGAGAAGCAAAGAATCTGGCTCTCTGTCCTGTTTGGTTTGCCTGGACCTTATTCACATGGCCTACCTAAATTACATGTTTTTGCAATTACAGATTGCTGTTGCAAAACTAATAGCCTGCAGATGCTGTGCAAAAAGCAGAGCTCTGCTGCAGTGAATTAGAGAAGGAAGGGGATTTCTTTCTCTGGGTAGCAGTAATGAAGCAATTAATTCCTTTGGAGTCTTACAACTTCCAATCTACAAAGATAATTGACATGGCTGGGAGTTACAGATGAATTCCATTTCTGTGCTTTATATAGCCTATGAGAAGGAGAGAAAACAGCAGAACGTAATTGTCAAATGATTCTGAGTAAACTTTTTTGAAATTTTATGATGCAAGTTTTGAGAGAGCAATCTAGAAAGGGTCTGCTCCTTATCAAACATCTTAGGAGAAACATTTCCACCAGTACAAACTGGGATTTTATTCTTTTTTTCCTTCACAGAACCAGAATGGAGTCAGCTATTCATATACACATATTTCAAGTTTATCCTGAAACTCAACTGATTTCTACAAATAACACATACATTATCAAAGCTTTTTCCAGTTCTTAAAAATCTTCCTTTACAATTTTAACCAAAATGGTTTATTTAAACATAGAATTCTCTTCTTCACATCCTCTTACTTTGGCTTTAGGAATTTTGTTTTAATCTGCTGCCAACCCAAAATTACATCATAGCAAATGCATGCATTGTTCTTTACTTTTGGGCCTTGCAAAGGAGTTCTGCAGACAAGTTTAATTTGCTGGATTTCTGTCCAGTCTCTGTCCTGTGTCCTCTTTGCTCATGTGGACTTTCTTTTTCTTCCCTTTCCAAAGGAAAAAAGACCAAGCTAGAAGAAAAAGTACTTTATGATAGAAACATTTCTCCCTTGTAATTGGACTGACTTTGCTGTGCCTCATTTTGTCAAATCCAGAACAGGGGATTTGCAGGGAGAGGCAATCATTTGGTGTCACTTTGTTAGCAGGATGCAGAGAGGGGTTTCAGGAGGATGGAAATTTAGTGGTTCTGTCTTCTGGAAGTGTGTTTATGTTCCAGTTCCTGATGTCCAGGATTCCTTCTCATTGGGTAGTTTCTACTGTTTGACTGATAGATACTTAATTATCAGCATCTTTCAGTCTTAAGGCATGATTCTTCCTCGTTGGCTTTGGAAGTTGGATGAAGGGATTGTAAAGAATGAAAACAGGAAACCTGAATATTATATCAATTTTTCCACCTTTATATGACATCTGTTTTACAGCTGCCTATAGTGTATCTGGGTAGTACTTTGTGGTAAAGTCTGTTTGTTACAAAGTTGTTTTGTGGGTCTTCTAAAGTCCTCATGGAGTAATTATTTTCTCTTGCATTTTTATTCTTACTTTCTCAATTATCACCTTCACCAGAGAGTGGTGCTGAACGGGGCTGCATCAAAATGGTGTCCGTGGTGTCCCCCAGGGATCAGTGTTGGGCCCAGTGCTGTTCAATATCTTTATTGGTGATTTAGATGAGGGGATTGAGTCCATCATCAGCAAATTTGCAGATGACACTAAGCTGGGGGGAGTGTGGATCAGATGGAAGGCAGGAGGGCTCTGCAGAGGGACCTGGACAGACTGGAGAGTTGGGATGATCCCAAGGGGATGAGGTTCAACACGGCCAAGTGCCGGGTCCTGCACTTTGGCCACAACAACCCCATGGGGAGCCACAGCTTGAGTCCTGTGTCCAGTTCTGGGCCCCTCAGCTCAGGAAGGAGATTGAGGTGCTGGAGCAGGTCCAGAGAAGAGCAAGGAGGCTGTGAAGGGATCCAGCACAAGTCCTGTGAGGAAGGGCTGAGGGAGCTGGGGGTGTTGAGGCTGGAGAAGAGGAGGCTCAGGGGAGACCTCATCACTCTCTCCAACTCCCTGAAAGGAGGTTGGAGCCAGGGGGGGGTTGGGCTCTTTTCCCAGGCAACTCTCAGCAAGACAAGAGGGCAGGGTCTCAAGTTGTGCCAGGGGAGGTTTAGGTTGGAGATGAGAAAGAATTTCTTTCTGGAGAGGGTGATCAGGCATTGGAATGGGCTGCCCAGGGAAGTAGTGGATTCTCCGTGTCTGGAGATCTTTCCAAAGAGCCTGGATGTGGCACTGAGTGCCATGGGCTGGGAACTGCAGCGGGAGTGGATCAAGGGTTGGACTTGATGATCTCTGAGGTCCCTCCCAACCCAGCCAATTCTATGATTCTATGACCTTCTACCTGGAGGAAACTGAGTAGGATGCCCAGTGAAACAAATGACAGCAAGCTAAGGTAGGAGGATGCAGGCTCAAAGCAGGGAAAGGAAATGATTCCTACAAAGCAGAATTGTGGAACTTCCTGCCATAGACAGGTAGGGGAAGGTGTCACATCTGCACACACTGCTTGTTTTCATCTTAGCAAGATGTGAGTTGGCCTTTCTTGGAGTCAGATGAGGACAGCATCAGCTCTTGGGCAGCAGCAGGAATGCCTTCCCCAGGACAGGCAGGAAGAGGAAATCAGGAACAGCTTCAGCAGCAGGAAAGCTTTGTTTGCCTCAAGTCACTGTGCAAGTGTGTCCTCTGCTTTTACACCTGCAGAGGTTTGGGGGTTTTATGGTTCTAGAATAAAATCAGAGAGTGACTCCTGTTATGTCCTGGATCTTTTGGGAGTCAAGGGCTAGTGATGGATTATCTCAATAAAAGTCTAAGCCTGAGACATGTGCAATCCATCTAAAAATCTGAACTTAGCCTCTGTTTTTAAGGTTCCTTTTGGTCTTTAAGGCAACGTAACATAAATTCAGTCCAAAAGGAGACAAGACATAAAATAGTTCTTGCTTTACTGTTGTTGCTGTCTCCCTTTTTCAGCTGCAGAGAAGCACACAGGTCACACCAAGTCTCCATGTCCTTAGTAGACTCCATGAGTTTTTTGGCTTTTTGGAGGCAAAGCTGTATCACCTCTGCTGGTAGCAGAGTTGCCAATAAAAGACACTAAAGATTTTTTCATTAAAAGGCCTCTTGAGTGGGATTGAAACTGGATAGCTGCTCCCTCTTCTGCAGGGACAGTGACCAGAAAGTGTTCCAGAGTACAGCTAAGTGTTACTTATAAAAATGAGGTTGGGAATGTCAGAAAAGTGTGATTTTTACACATCAGGACATTTCATTAACTGTGGGATTGTACTATTTCTGGTAAAACACTTAAATAAACAGCATAGCTCATTCCTTTGTTACTGTGTGAAAGATAAACTTACTGTGCTGTAAAAACCACCTGTGCAGAGAAACATAGGGATTGGAACAGCATCAGTGGGAATATGGGCTCATATAAAAATAAGTAAAAATTAAAATAAAAACAGAAAGAGGAGCTCTAGTCCCATCATTTCTGGGACCTTTTTGTTTATGGGACAGTCTCCTTTACCCCCCCATGCTTAAAACTTAAAGTAAATTCCATGATTAAGAGTAGAGAGTTGAATTCTCACTTAAACTCCTTTTAGTATGCTGCAAAATCAAGCTGTCTTAATATGTTAGGTAACCTCAAGTTTAATATATGCAGACCTGATTCTTTTTCCAAGTTAAATGGTTATTGTTAAACCCAAAGGAGCAAAGCTACTCCTGGGGTGGACTGTCAAGAGCTGGTGAAGAGAGGCTGAGACCTTGTGAATTTTTTGTGCTGATTTTCTTGGGATTCCTTGCAGTCATTATTCTGTCTTTCACTCACCTCCCATACTCATAGATGAAGTGATGTAAGGATCTATGATGACTGCTTGATTTATAGCCTATCTTCAAGAAAAAAAAAAGACACATCAACTTTAAAACCAAGGCAGCTTTACAATGTATTGTGGCTCTGAGTCACAGTTTGCACAGAGGTTTTACTGATTTCTTTTTTCTGTTCTTAAAATCATCCCTTTTTCATGTATTAAGGTCAGACTGAACTTGTGGGGTAGCAGTTCAGGGGTGCCCTCACCTCTGTTTCATGTCCTCTGGGACTGCAAGCAGCACTGCAGGAGCTTCTGCCTTGTTCAGATGGACCAGGGTGGTTTCCTCTCAGGACACCATATGGTTGCCATCACCCAACCAATTCAATAGTGAAATTATACAGCCATTTCCTCTACAAATTTGTAAACTTTCAGACACGTTGTGTTGGAAGTGATAGAGGAAACCAGAAACAGCTTAAGACCTGATTCTCATTTACACCCAATCTCTGTTCTGTGCTTGGCAGTGGTGGGAGCTGCTGAGATGCAGGAGAATCAGCCCCTGGGCCATGAGTGCATTGCAGTAAGTTCTTTTCTTTGCAGACCAGGCTGCTTTTGTGTCCAGAGAGCTGCTGAAGGTCAGCCCTGGCTGCCTTGAGGATCAAATTTCAGCTTCATGTAGGAGTCATGAGCCCAAAACTGCAGTCCTGCACTGTGTAAGTTCAGTGGCCTCTATAGGAGATCAAGACAGACACATCACATCTCTGGCAGTGGCCAGAAAGCCTGAAACAATTATTTTGTAGTTTTTTAGAAGTGTGAAATCTGTGGTTTGTTAAAGGCAAACTGGATCACTGCCTCTGTCAGCCCAGAGTTTTAAATATCCACCCCCTCAGAGGGTTTCTGCTGGGCAGTCTCTGAAGATGCTTGAAGCTTCTTGAGCTTGGGAAAACACATTTTTGTTTTACACTCTGTACAGCCAAAAACCTGCCTCTGAAGGTGTTCCTCTGGCTGTCATCTCAATGACCTAAAATCCCTGAATGTGTTCAGGAAAAAATAGATTTGAAAGACACTGCATGGATTGGATGCACAATATTTTCAGGGTCAAAAAACCCCCACTTGTTTTCTATCTGCTTAATGTGGTTTTATAGTTATTAGCTGAGCTTTTAGTGTGTTGAACCCACCCAAAAGTAATGCCACTAAAGCAAAATGGTAGCTGAGGCAGGTTGGGAGAGCTGCTGGCACTTCAGCCTGGATCAGCAGTGGGTTTAATGCAGTCCTAGAATCACAACATGAAGATCCAAGCTGGAAGGGATTGAGGTATGTTCCCTGGGAGACCTCTGAGTTATAAACAGAGATGAAACAAGGCTCAGTTCCAGTGTTTAGTGTAAGAAACCTTCTGAAATACCCTTTGGCTTGGTGAGGTGCTCTCTTTGCCCACTCTGCTCTGGGGTTGTGTTAGTTGCAGTATTCTAGCACACAGCTGGTCTCCAAGGCAATGAGAAAGAGCAAATCTTTTTTTTTTTTGTTGATCAAATCAACAGCACATTAAGGTTTTGCTTTGGTATTTTAATCCTGTCTCCTTGAGGCTTTTATTCCTCTAAAGCAGCAAATGTCACTGGTTTGAAAAACATTATCCTCAGTTCTTCAGAGGTGGATCTCTGACAGAGAGCAGAGCTTTTTTTAGGCATCTTGACAAAGTCTTGGTGAGAAGTGAGGTAGGACCTGTCTTGGAAGAGCAAAGTCAGGGTTCCCACATGGATCCCATCTATAATTTGTAGAATATGTGCTCCAAACCAGAGGGTCAGAAGCATGGCTTGCCCTTAGCAGTGTGACAAACAGTGCTCACATAGGCAGATGTGCTAAATATTGGAATATAGCACATTTAAATCAGGTTCTGTTACATTATTTTATTTTTTTTTTCAGTAGGAAATGCTTTTGCCTGAGGTGTTAGGCTTTTGAAAAGTACTGGTTGGTACCTAAGCACAGCAGTTAAGAGGCTAAGAAAAATCTAAGGGAATTGATTTGACAGCTAAGTAACCTCCTGGGTAAGGGCAAGACAGCTCATGCTGGGAGTGCAAAGCCTTGGTGGGTTTGGAAATCGATTCTTTTGTGTCCCATGTCACTCAGATATCCCTCAAACCCACGCACATCTCCCCTGAATGTTTCCCATAGCACTGGTAAGATTTTCCTCCACAACAGGCATGCTGCAAGGATTTGTTCTTCTGTGTTTCTTTCAAACACAGAGGATCAGGAGGAGCTCCACAGATTTCCTGGAGCTGGGTGCTTACTGCTGCCCAGGGAAAAGCATCTGTTGCTGTATTACAAAAGCCAAACCAAGCAATATTGCTAATTACAGAAAAATAATTTCCAATCCAAAAGTCCAGTTTATGAAAGTGATACGTTAAGAAAAAAAATAATTAAAAAAAAAAGCCCTTGAGCAGCACGTTTTCTCTCTGTTCAGTGAAACTTCATGGTAGGCAGTGATGATCTTTTCTTTCTCCTTTAACTCTGAGTGTTAGAAACAACTCTTTTCTTTCCAAAAACATTGCAAATGAAGATGCCCACAAGCTGTCATGTATTTAGGTAGTCAAGACTTCATGTGTCCTGAGATTGAGGCTGAAACTCCAGGAGCAGACAGTTTTGGAATATTCTAGCCCAGTGGACCAGGATTTCCATTGCCTGTGGGGTTTAGAGCTCCAAAGCTTAATCCCTGTTAGAGCCCTGACAACACTGATCTTGTGTAAGAAGCCTCAGAATCTTTATTGCAGTTCCATGTGAGATCAGCAGGCAATGAAACTGGCAGCAGAGAAAACAAGTTCAGTCAGTAAATTCATTCTATAGGGGCACCTTATTTCTAAATGGTTACAGCTCTGGTGTGGTGTATTCTAATATATTTTTTATATTTTATATATTTTATATATTTTATATATTTATATTTTATATAAATATATTTATATAAATATAGAATATATTTATATTTATATTTTATATTTATATATTTCTAATATGTTTTATGGTGGCAGGGACTTGATCAATGTGGTTTTTTTTATCAGAAGTCCAACAAATAACAGCTTCAGACTGTATTGCTAGGAAAAACTGTGTTTCTTTATCCCAACTAATTAAATCAAGGTAATATATTTGTGGCTGGAGTTTTAGTATCTGTGTATTTATCTATCTGCCCATCTCATCTGGCTTCAGTATTCCTGAACTGTAGAGATGAGCAAAACCAAAATGGGAATGGTAAAGCTGGGGTCTCATTTGAAATACTGTCTTTCCAGGCTGACATTTTTCCAGTCATTCTGCCAGCAGTTTTAGGTCTGCATCATCTATTTAATTTAATTTGTCATCTCATCTCACTGCAAATCTTGGCCCAAGCCAAGGCCATCTGCTGTTGGGTAATAGTTGTGATTTATTCTGCCTCTGGTTGATGTTCATGTTCATGGGCCAAATGCTGACTTATAAGATTTGTTTCTATGCATTTTCTGTTTTATTCCACGTGTTAATATCACAAAGGGCATTTGAATGTTAGATATTTTTGTCTGGTGTTTAAAATTAGGGATGAGTGATAGCACCTCACACCCCTTTTTGATGCTGCTCAGCATGCTTCAGAACAGGATAGAAAATATTTTACATGTTAGAAATACATTCAGTGGTTCTAAAGGTTTAATTTCTTCCTCATCACTAATCCATACACTCATTTATATTGCATATAAATCATCTGGTGTTGCTTTAAAATAAGAGTTGTGGGCTATCTGAAGGCTTTTGGGCTCTGTAATGTTGTATGTAGCTAAACAGTAGGCAGAATATTTATGGTTCTCTGCATCACACCCACTGCTATATCTGCTTTCCATGTAGAATGAGAGTATTTAGGGAACTTTACAAGTTAGGAGTGATGGTCAGAGGGACCCTTCTGCATGTGAAACACAAAGGTTCTTGGGAAGATGGATAAATCTGCATTATTCCCTATTTTGAAAAATTAGAGAACCATGGAATGGTTTGGGTTCAAACCATTAAAACCATTCCCCCTTGTCCTGTCACTACTTGTTCTTGGCTCTTTCTAGCAGAGATGGTCAGGATCCAACCTCCAGACAATCCTAGGATCTTGCACTTTCACTCCTGGCAGCAGTTTGGATTTACAGCTGACTTTATTTTTATATGTCTGTCTTCTCCAAAGCTGGTGTTGAAGCTCTGAGGAGTTGTGCATGTCCAGGTACACAAAAGTGAGTGGAAATTATCTTCTTGTCTCCCCATCTGCTGTGGGAGCAGAAGCCTTTGGGTCTTCCCTCTCACAAGGAAGAGTAGCAAGTAAATTAATACACAAAGGTACCATTTTGCTGTGTACTTTTAGGAGACATTTCACAGCCTGGAAAATAAGGGAGAGTTAATTTTAATATCTTGGGTAGCAAAATGGCTTCACTGAAAAATGGTTCTCTTGTTCCAAATCTGGTTGTGTTGTGTGTGGAGGCACTGCTAGTAAGAGATCATGTAAAATAGGTGTCAGTTTTTATCATCTCAGTTCCTGTCTCTAATACACCTGCTGGAGATGCCCACTTCAATTAAGAGATCTACCAGAAAATAACTTGGTGGTTTGGGTTTAAGCCAGAATTAGGCAGAAGGAGAGCAGAGAGTGGTGAGCTTTTTTTCTTGGCAACTCTTGAAATGTTCTTCACAGAAGTCTGAAATCAGTTGTGCTTAAATCTAACCCCTGGTATTTAAAAAAAAAGGTTTTCTAGGTTAGGTGGAACTAAGAAAGTTGAATTTTACATCTCATTTTCAATGCAAGGTTTAGAATAAAGTGTTATTTTCCAGCAGATCAATTTGATGGAATCTGAACCTGCTTAGCAGTGTTAGTGCATAGTTTGGCTTCGTTGTAAGCATGGAAATGCAATTTGTTAACTGCAGGGTCAGTCTGTGCCAAGTCTCTAAATTTAAGCAGAATGAAGGAGATGCAGAGCTTGTAAAGTCCCAAGTCTGAGGTGTTTATTCTGCTTCTGTAGTTGCCACAGAACTCTTGTGAGGAGTTGATACTGCCAGTGTCTATCTTATGGACTGCAAAAAAAAAAAAAAAAGAAAAAAACCCATGAGATGATCAAAATGGGTAGAAAAAGCTTCTGGGGGTACCTAACCCCCCCTTTTCCCTGAGCTGGGGCTGTTGCTGACAGTAGGTAAGGGCAGCCAGGGCTTTGTCTGGGTGGGTTTTGGATCCCTGAACATTTTGCTGTTCCAGGATTGCACCATGCTCTGGGTAAAAACCATTTCTGAAACGTCCTGTGATGCTACAGAGAAAGGGAATGGTGCAGAAGGTACCTGGAGTTTTCCTTTTCTTGTAGCTATTGATTAATTTGGTGTTTCTGTCATGACACTGCTGTTTATTTCTGTAAAGGTACTCCAGTTGTAAAGAGTTTGTGATAGTTCTTCCTACATTTTATACCTGCAGTAAATAAAGGTCCCATTATAAGCTTTATTATAAGTAATAAAGGTCCCACAACTAAGCCAATCTTCAGAAATACTAGCAGAAAAACAGTGGTTACTTGTAATGGTTCATTTATGCAATACCTGTGTTTTCCTAGGTAATGATGTTTTGGACTCTCAGAAGCATTGAAAAAGAAAAAAACAGCAGAATAAGCATTTAAAAAGTGATGTTAAAAATAGTCATCAAATCATGACAAGGACATTGGTACAAAATGTGTTTTTAAAGTAGTGTATCTATGGCCTGTTCCTTTGGGAACACTGAATTTCCAGAACTTTTTCTGTAAAGTTCATTGGCTATCTGAGTGTTGTCTTAATCTCAGAGGTTCAAGAATGAAATTGAAGTTACATCTGTAGTCTGAGAATTATACCAGAGTTGTTTTATAACTGTGGTACCAAGATGGTTTTAGTTACAGTCATTTATTGAAGTAATGCTTTCTTCTCATGGTTATTTCATTTTTAGGGGTTTCTTTGGTGGGGAAAAAGAGTGATATTTCTGCTGTGTATCTACAGAATATCTTGATTTTTAACACTTTGTGTGTAACTCACTTCCCTAAAACTTTTAGTTATTAAAATAGGATCATAGAATCCTAGAACTGGCTGGGTTGGAAGGGACCTCAGAGCTCATCAAGTCCAACCCTTGATCCACTCCCGCTGCAGTTCCCAGCCCATGGCACTCAGTGCCACATCCAGGCTCTTTGGAAAGATCTCCAGACACGGAGAATCCACTACTTCCCTGGGCAGCCCATTCCAATGCCTGATCACCCTCTCCAGAAAGAAATTCTTTCTCATCTCCAACCTAAACCTCCCCTGGCACAACTTGAGACCCTGCCCTCTTGTCTTGCTGAGAGTTGCCTGGGAAAAGAGCCCAACCCCCCCCTGGCTCCAACCTCCTTTCAGGGAGTTGTAGAGAGTGATGAGGTCTCCCCTGAGCCTCCTCTTCTCCAGCCTCAACACCCCCAGCTCCCTCAGCCTCTCCTCACAGGAATTCTGCTGGATCCCTTCACAGCCTCCTTGCTCTTCTCTGGACCTGCTCCAGCACCTCAATCTCCTTCCTGAGCGGCTGAGGGCCCCAGAACTGGACACAGGACTCAAGCTGTGGCCTCCCCAGGGCTGAGCACAGGGGCAGAATCCCTTCCCTGGACGTGCTGGCCACGCTGTTCCTGAGCCAGCCCAGGATGCCATTGGCCTTCTTGGCCACCTGGGCACACTGCTGGCTCCTGTTCAGCTTCCTGGCAATCCAGACTCCCAGGTCCCTTTCTGCCACTCTGTGCCCAGCCTGGAGCTCCCCATGGGGTTGTTGTGGCCAAAGTGCAGGACCCGGCACTTGGCCGTGTTGAACCTCATCCCATTGGAATCGTCCCAACTCTCCAGTCTGTCCAGGTCCCTCTGCAGAGCCCTCCTGCCTTCCAGCTGATCCACACTCCCCCCCAGCTTGGTGTCATCTGCAGATTTGCTGATGATGGACTCAATCCCCTCATCTAAATCATCAATAAAGATATTGAACAGCACTGGGCCCAACACTGATCCCTGGGGGACACCACAGCCGCCATTTTGATGCAGCCCCGTTCAGCACCACTCTCTGGGCCCGGCCCTCCAGCCAGTTCCTAACCCAGCACAGGGTGCTCCTGTCCCAGCTGGGGGCTGACAGCTTTTTCAGGAGGGTGCTGTGGGAGACAGTGTCAAAGGCTTTGCTGAAGTCCAGGTAGACTATGGGGGAAACACAGTTATCCTCCCAGCATGAAACTTCCTTCTGTTTTTTAATTCCATAAGATAGATGGCTGGGTTCTAAAAACTGAAGAGCAGATGTAAGGAGCTGGTTTTAGGACATTCCAAAACCTTCTGAATGAGGTGGTTTCCAGATGTTTGACAAGGTGACACCTGCCAGCTTTTGTTCTTCCCACAGAGACTGGGCTTGAATTTGGCATTGCTGGTATTGGGAGAGGGGAAATCACAGGGACTGGGAAAATAAGTATTTCCATTAATTTTGGAAGGCTTGGAAAAGATATTTAGTGATGGGCAAGCTTGTGTCAGGGAAGTTTTGAAAGGCATGGGAAGCTTTCCTTGTCCTTTGGGGTGTTTCTCTGGTCCATCTAAATCAGCACAGTATTGGAGATGCCTGGACTGATGCTTTCTCTTCTGTTCTAAACCTTATTTTCCAGTTGAGCAATTTGAATTCACCAATGGCAAAAAAAAAACCCAAACAACCTGAGGAGAGGCTGCATTTTCCTTACATACCCTTTTTCTCCTGCTTCTTTAGCTTCTCCTGCTGAAACCTGGGGACCACCCTGGGTTTTCTGGCAAGAGTTTGAACACTGGTGTCTTACAGCAGCACCTTTCAGCTTTGCAATTAAGCTTCCATGTGTTATCAACAGAGCTCACCTCTTGAAATCCTGTCAGGATTTAACACTGGCCTGGCAATTAAACCAAGTACCAGACGCTCTCTTTTCATCTCTCTCTCCTCCTTGATAAAGAAAGGAGAGAGAATAAGGGAGAGAGACTGATGGGCTGGAAACTAAACTACACAGCTTTAATGGAACAGTAATGATAAATAGGAAAAATTACTAAATATATACAAATATACAGGAAAATGGAAACCACATTCCTCACCCCTCTCCCCCAATAACTCTCACATCACCACTGAGGCTGCAGAGCAGCTCTGGGAAAGTCCAGGCTGGAATCCTGGAGTCGGCAGCAGTTGGAGCTGGAGGCAGGAACACAGAGATATGGGCTGGGATGGATCAGGAGCACAGGCAGAGGAAGGGATGGGATCCTTCCAGGATGCCGGGTGAAGGAAGGGAAGCAGGAAAGGCAGGAAGGACTGGAAGCAGGAAATCAGGAAATCTGGCTTGGCCCTCGTGATCCCTCAAATTTATACTGAGTATGAGGTGTATGGGATGGAACACTCTGTTTGGTCAATTCTGGCATCTCTCTTGTCTGTTCCTCCCCAAAGGAGGCTGCAGGTGGAATCTCTTTATCCTCCCGGACAGTAAAATGTTCTCCTCAGAGCTGAGCAGTGTCCTTGGCTCTGCACACCAGGCTCTAGCAGTAACTATAAACATCAAGTGTTATCAGCCCTAGAAGCAGACACTGTCTGAGAAACTTGCTGTTAATTTCAGCAAGTGCAACTACTTACAAGAGACTGAGCTAAAAGCAAAAGTACAAGACAGAAAATCACCTTTATCCTGGCCCAAACCAGGACAAATCCAAACCCTGTCACAGTCCTGATGCAGTCCTACTGCACGTGGTGTAGAGCCTGACATAGATACAGCCAGATGACATTTATAGAGAAAGCAGACAGCACTGCAAGTAACAGCTCCAGTTCAGCAAACCCCTTAACCACATGTTTAAATATCATCCAAATCAAGTGAAATTACTATAATCATATACATAAGTACTCTGTTGACTGAGGGCCTAATAGTAGTTTCCATCTCTTTCCACATGATCAAGGCTTTTTCATGCTGCATGCAGTAGGGATTTCTTCAGGCTGACACAGCATGAGCAATTGCTGTGACTTTTGGAAGGCTCCCTCAAAAATCTGTGTTTGCTAAGCTGTTGTAAATAGTTTTATGCCTGTAAGACAAAGGAATTTTCCCAGGGTACATTTAAAACATTTTTTTAAATTATTTTTTTCTTTCCAGGACCACCTGTTACTGCCAGCTACCACACATAACAAGACCAGAAGACCAAAGATGTCTATAGTATTGCCAGCTGTAAACATCAATGGTAAGTCCAAAACATGAAAGAGCATGATAGAAGAATAATTTCAAAGAGATCTTCCTGACCAGTGTGTGGAAACCAAGCTTAGACCACATGCCTGTTGTTACAGCTTTGAAATAAAAGTCAGTATTGGGCCAGAGTTCCCAGGGTCCCTGGTGGAGCTGAGGTGCTGGCAGATCCCCAAGACTTTAAGGAGAGGTTGCATGACTTGGACAGCAGTTCTGCAATCTCATTCTAGCTCCTTTAAGGACACAGTGGTGGTACCACCCAGTCCCATGTTTTATACCCAGCCAGTTAAGGGTTACTTGAATATTACTCCTCAGCTTGGTGGCTTACAGAGGTCCCCTTGGGTGTGGATGCTGTCCTCATCCTCTTGTCTGAGCTTCTCCTTGCTTAGCAGGGCAGATTCCTTGACCCTTACTGGTTTGTTAGGATGCTGCCTGCTTTCCATCAGTTTTTTCAGCTGTTTACCACTCAGTTATACAACACTCAGTGTGAGCAGGGCCTCAGCACTCTGTGGTCAGGATTAATAACAATCATGTTGGAGTGCTGCACAGCAGAGAAAACAGCTTTGCATGAGGGGCAGAGGCTTGTTAGCAAACAGAAATGTCCCTGAACTGCAGTTTAGAGCAGAGACAGGATGAGAACTGTGTAAATTTTTCATTAATTCATATGGTGAGGAACAGACAAGTTAGGACATGCTTGGGGACAGGGTCACTGACAGTCACCAAAAGCATCATGAACCCTGCAACATTATAAAGTTTACTTTTGGATGATCTCTGCATGCTTTTTGAAAACTTGAGTATTTTACAGTGACCATAAACCCAGTGTTTTCATTAAATCCAAGCATGCTGAAAACATTATCTGGTGCTGCAAATTTCCATAGACTTAAGAAAACATTAATTGGTTCAACATTTTGAAAATCACATTTTCCCTTGCAGTACAGTAAGTCAGTTGTGATAATCTATATCTTAGGGGAATTGTTATTTGATGTATCAGGATTCTTTTTGGCATTTTCTCCCTTTTCATGTCCATTGTGAAAACCCTTCTCTGGCTGGGCTGAATTATCATGTGAAAATGGGTCATTTGTCACTTGAAGAACAAACACTATTTCTAAGTTACAAAGTACTTGTTCTTAACATGTTCCTGAGTCATGTTTTATTTGAAATAACATTGCAGTTGTCGAAGTAGATAAAATATGGAAAATGCACATCAGAATCCAAAGACAAATCTTAGCCTTCATTAATGATGAAATACTTTAAAATTACAGTGAATTCTTTGGGATTTGTCTTCAGAACATCAGCATAATCCAGGAAATAAAAAAATGTCCAGGGATTTGGGCAGAGCTTTTGAAACAGATGAAACACCAGGATAGCATTAAGTAAACAGCAGCATCAAACACTGCTTCCTCTGTGACACTCAGCTGGGTATTAGGAAAAAAATTACAAGATGCACAAGAGCCAGTAGATAGCTTGGCTTTCTTTTTAATTTGATTATTAGTATATTACATGGAGAAGAAAATCATCTCAAGATTCTGCCTGGAACCCATATCTCTTTGAGAACATTGCTTCTCTGCCCTCTCCTCCCTCTGCAGGGACTGAGCATGTCCTGAACAAGCATCTGGAAGTTTTCTGACAAGAAATCTTTCCTCCCAGCTGACTGCTGTTCCTCTAAGCCCACCTTAATTCTTTGTCCACCTGCAGAGAGTTGGCTGCTAGGAGAGGAGAGGTCTCCCTGGGAGGAATTGGCCAAACTTTCAGTGAAAGAACTCATCCCCTCCTGCTTTTCCTCAGCCAGATCTCCCTGGAAGAAGGGAAACCTTTTATACTTCCTTGCTTCTCCTTTTTGCTGCCACAGCTCTGGCAGAGGAGATGTAGGGAATGCAAGTGGCCATTGCTTTGAAATTCTTTTAGAACCTCATCACTTTCTTCTGTAGGATTATTTATTTGTCTCTGTACTAAACTTTACCCATGACACTGTTTCCAAACACGAAGCAGCTTACAGAGTCAAGAGCTCTTTGAACTGCTTGCAGTCTTTTTTCCAGCAGGACTATCAGCATTTTCTGATTGTACTTTGGGTGCTTGAGTGCCTTCATCTGCCTTGAGCCTTTCCCACCACTGCCTGCAGGACACAAAGCAGGTACAGACCAAGATCAGGAGCTGAACAGAGTTGTCACTCACTGTCCTGGGTGACTCTGAGGTTAATGGCAGGGTTCTCTGGTTCTGTGTACAAACCAAATGCTCAATGGGGAGACAGGAGTCTTGGTGGATATGAAGGAATTGGGAATCTGGGAGCCTTTTTGAAGAGTTTTTGGGTTTTTTCTTGAGAGCAGAGTCTGGCTGGTGGCAGCTGATGGCAAATCTCAACAGCAAGTTGTGGAGCAGGCAGGTGTGTGGATGTGCATTCAGTAGGGTGGGAGTTGAAGAGAAAAACACTGTACCAAGCAGTTACAGGTACATTGTTCATTTTCAAGCTAAAAACTTGATAAAAAACATCCACTTGTACAGCTGAAAAGACTGAAAATGGCCATGACCTTGTCACTTTGCCCTGTGTGCTGCTGCTTTGATCAGCCTGAAGCACCCATTCCCCTCTGGGAAGATGAGGGTAAGTCAGCACAATCTCCAGTGAGGACTTGTGTGCAGGTGCACAGAAATATGTTTAAATATTTAAATATGGTTAATAAGTTAACATATGTTAAATTTAAGTATTTTTTTAAGCATAGTAACTTGTGTTATGTGTGTTAATCCTCCTCTTCTTGCTCTCTTTCCCTGTTCCAATCCTCTTTCCAAGTTTGCTGGGCAACCCCTCCAGTTCACAGCCAGTATTTGCTGTCAGCTCCTCCATTTCTGCCTCCCCAGGTTCTTTCCCAGCCCCTTTGCCCTTCTCCTCTTTCCCAGCTGGCTGCTGTCCCCCAGCACAGCCCTGCCCTTGTCCCCTGCATCCAGCAATGCCACGTTCTGACCTTCCTCTGCCCAGTGACAAGGCACAGAAAGTCTTAGGGTTGGTAAGCCTGGAGGGAAAAAGGGAGAACTGGGTCATCCGAGTCCCACTGTAGATGGTTTTCAGAGGACCCTTTGGTGTTCCTGTCCTGCAGAGTTTTTCCAAGAAGAAATCTCTTGCAGTTTCTCATGGAAAAGAAAGCCAACTGCAGTTTACAGTTAAACTCCAGCTTTTGTTTTTTAAGCAAGTCATGTTTGTTATGTTGGATTGCAGCTATTATTTTAGAAATATAACTATGCACTTGAGACAAATCAAGTCTCCAGTAGATTTCATTCCTAAATTTGCTTTTATTGTAATTCAGAGCCTTGCTGGCTCATCACCCCCCTTCCCAATTGACACAGAGGCGGTGCCTTTCTTCCAGTTTAAATGAAAACATCTGCCATTAGCTTTGGATTTACTGAACTGCTGTAAAAAATGCAGTGGGCTATAACACTGATCTTTGCATTAAAATAATCCAGAGATTATAGCTAAGCCACTCTTCCCACCCCAAGCATCAATCTCTTGTCTCTGCAGGATGCCTGCAGCTCCGTGGCTCAGCACACACCACCAGTTGCCCTCTTCTTGCAGAATGTGTGTCCAGCACTCAGTGTAGGAGGCAGAGTTCAGATTTAACCCAAAAGCCACTTAGATTCATTTATCTCTCCCTAGGATTAGATTCAGTACTCCCATGGTTTGCACTTTTTTTGGCAGGAGCAGCTGTCTGCAGCTGTGCAGGTAGCACCATGAGGACTGGTGGCCTTAGCAGCAGCACAAAGACTGAAAAGATCTCTTTTCTTCTTAGGATCCCTGTGCAAAATAGTTCCCTGGATATGAAAGTCTTTCCATCATTTGCTCTCTCCAAACTGAGGGCTGGTGGCTGCAAGTTTAGCCAAACAAAAGTGAGACACAGGATGGGAAACCCCCTTGTGAGATCCAAGAGGGTTTTTTTACAGCTCTGGGTCCTTAGGTTAATGTCACACAGTGGCACTTGTCTTTAGTCTGCCTTTGAGGTGGCTGGTTATGTGCTTGACCCTCCATAACTCACATTTTCCTGGTTCTGAAGGAGCCCTGGTCTCTTAATAGTTCTATTTCATCAAACACAACAGCAAAATAATCTTCTAAAGGCAGAAGTTTCCTGTGAGTGGCATGGGGACTTCTGCAAAGTTCATGTGTTCTGTTGTGTTGGCCACCTTCTGATGGCTCCCTCAGCCTTCCTTCATCATCCTGATGTAACAGGCTTCAGAAGTGCTCTGAAATAATGCACATCCTAATTAAAATGGTCAAGAACAAACCTTTTGATCAAAACTGGAGGAATTTCTGCCATCAAGCAGCATCATTATTTGCATGCAGCTCCACAGAAGGGTCTTTCAGCTGCCAGCCACATGCAGAAGCCACTCACATGTCCAAGGCTGGAACCAAACCCTCTGTGAAAAATCCATAAAGCAAACACAGAACCCACACAGGCTGAGAAGGGAAATAAAACCAACAGCTCTTTGGGAAGTGACAATGTTCCCATGTCTTGAGGTTGGATAAATAAAGTCTCCAACTTCCTCTGCCTTTCAGGGTCAAGAAAACAAAAGATGCCATTTCTGTCTTCCAGAACAAGAACCCCAATTCCCTGTCAGCCATCAAATGAGGGAGGTCTGAACCAATACAAGGCTCCTGCCTTCCCTAGAGGGTGCTGCCTCACACTTTGGGTAACCTTCTGTCTCATTTTCAATACTTTCAGGATGGTTTCCAGAAGGCTGATGGCCCCAGCTATCTCCAGATGTTGTTGCTTCAGTTTTCATGTTAGAACCCAAGTCCTTGGCCCCACACTGAGGAGCGCATGGCACTTGGGTAGGGACAGAGGGCTCTTGGCTATACAAGGGCAACCTGTAGGGTTACTTCTCTTACTTCTATTTCTGGATTTTTAGCAGAAATTGCTGAAAACTCAGCACAGCCTCCCAAGACTGTGTGTGGGCACACAGTTATTTAAATGGGATTACAACCTAGCTGTGAGGTGAGAGAAGGATGGCTGCTAGGGCTTCTTTAAGAGCATCACTGAGAGTCCTTCCAAGCAGTGAGATCCTCTAAACCAGGCTGTAAAAAACCTCTCTGAGAATCTCTCCATGCTGTGAGTCCACAGGTTGTGTTGAAAATGCCACTCTTCTGCTTCTTGAGCTGCCAGTTGAAGAATTAAAGTGGTTTGGTGAAGCCTGAGGAGGGAAAAATCAGAGCCCTGGTTAACTCTAGGTTATTGGCACAGCAAGATTACTGAGCCTGGACTGAGAAAGGGCCAGAGTCTGTCTCCTGGGTGTAATCATAGCAATTACTGGGGTTGTGCTGTAAGAAAAATGGGTTGCTAATATCACAAGAGCTGCAGCTCTAGAGGTCAGGATTGAAATCACAGCAGAACACATTCTGTTGTTGACTTTTAACATCAGATTTTAATGGTATGATGAGATGCTGATATCCTCACTCCCTTTCTCTTTTCAAAGTGGTGTAAAAGCAATTTATCAGAACAGAATAACCCTCCAGACTGCCCTGCATTTCTTTTGAACATCAGAATGGTCTAAAACATCGTTGCCTGGACTCGAGTTTTCAACAGGTTTTGTTGTTTTGGAGAGACTTCACTTTACGTAACCATTGTCTGTTGATCTGTGTTGTCTTTGTTAGGAAGGAGAAGATAAATTATTCAGAAAAGTAGGAAAAAAAGAAATTCAACAATTTGCACACAGAAGTAATGGAGTCTGTGTCACTTGAGTTCATGTTTATTTGGTTAAGACAGGAAATGATCAAGAAATTAAATCATAAAGACTTATTCCCCAGTGACTTTTTATAATGAGTTGTTTACCTAAATTGCTAAATGAGTAACCTATTTTTATGTATTCTAAAGAACAGGAAGATGGTTTCAGAGGTTCTTCTGTGCCTTTTTCCCCCTTCATTAATACAAAAAAAGAATTTCTCTTGGGTTTTGTGTGATGGAGCAGGCCAAGCCCCAATGTGACTGCTCTGCCCTGTATAGAAAGGATAAGTGTTACAGATGGCATTTTCTTGGGAACAAACTGTTTCTGAAGGTGGTAGGGAATGAGTCATAAATTAATTAGACTTCATACACAGTATTTCCAATACCAGTGTTGAGTTACTACACCAGATCTTTTTTTTTTTTCCATATAAAAGATAGGCTGCTCTAAAATCCATAAAGAAAAAGAAACCCATGCCATGTTTCTCATGAAAAGAAACCCCTGGCTGCCAGTGTGGAGCTGCCAAATTCTGCTTAGAACATGTGTGCATCTTGCTGCAGAGCCCTTATCTTCTCAGTTTGCCCTAATTCTGGGTAGCTTTGCTCTCCCACCAAGTTTCCCAGCTCTGTGCTGGGAATTTTCCTCCTGCTCTGTGAGGTTGGTGTCACCATCTCAGCCCCCCTGAGCAGTGTTTGTGCAGCACATCATAACTCAAGCCCTGATCTGCCTGAATCCATTTTGAAATGTTGTAAATTCCAGATTACATAATTCCTCTCAGTGTTAAATGTTAGGTGGCAAACACAGTTTTATGTTGGTGATACCCAGGCCAACCCTGCTTGCTGGTGACTCTGTTTCTGCTGTGATCTGAAGCATAATTATCCCTAATGAGCTCACCCTATAAAAACAGCAAATTGCAACAGCACTGGTAGTTGAGCTTCACATCCCTGAGTTCTGCCTTGAGGTTATTAAAAATACAGCAGTCCAAGAGAGTCTTTTTCAGTGCTTGGGTTGCAGTCTCTAAGGAGATGGTGCCAGTGGGGCAGGGAGGCTTTTGCCTTCTCATATCCCAGGTCTTGTCCTCACCCCCTTCATTCAGTCCCCTTTACCTCCAGCACTTCTTAGGGCATCCCCCAGGCTTGATGCTTTGCAGCAGGTTGGCTCTGGGAAAGTGTGAAAAATACCTCCTGAGCATCTGAAGAGTATTTTCAATTTCAATTACACACCCCTTGTTACCAGGTAAATCATCTGCCTCCATCCTCTCTTGTTCTGTAGGTGAAAAGACCATGGCATATCCCAGGACATCACAAATGCCTTTTGGGGCCATTTGGATGAAGAAATAATTGCCAGGCTGAGCTGGAAAGGAGGCCCCTCTGTTTCAGAACAGGACTCAGGCATTAAAGCAGTAAATCTTCTCTTGTTTAGCTGGGAAACAGAGCTCTTTAAAACATCTCACTCTTTATTAGTGTGCCATGTCCAACTAGGCACTCTGCAGCATGTGTATAGGATTTATTTTTTTTTATTTTAATTAACTTGCAAAGTCATTGAATCAGAGAACCTCAGGTGGAGGAAAGGGCTCACTCCAAACAGAAGTGTCACAGAGTTGGGATTAAAAATCCTCTTCTGTGAGCAAGGGCTGATCACAGTGTCTAAATAAATGAGGAATTTTTATGTCTCCAAGTGAGACAGGTGGAAAATTCTACTCACTCTTTGGACATGATCCATCCTATAAAGACACTGTAAGTGAATACAGGCTCACACCAACCTTCACTCTTGAAGCAGTGAGATGCTAACAGAAGGATACAAATGAGATTGGGTGACAGAGGAGGTGTCAGTGAAAAGTGACACCACTTCTTGGGAAAAAAAGAAAAAAAGATGGAGTCAAATAGTTAAATTTATTTTAGCATTAAATGCTTATAAATTGAAATTGTGAAGTAATTGCTGTAGTTCAGACTAAATAAGAATAGGAAAATGTCTTAAAAATGATATGAAGATTGATTAAAGATACAGATCTCTGTGAAAAAGTCTTTGAAGGGACCCTAAAAAATCCATCAGGCTTGGATGCCTGTATATATCCCCCTTGGAGAGCATCTGGGAGCAGTTTAGTCCCAGGAAGGGACCCTTCCTCATTCATCCCAGCTTGTGGCTTGGCAAAGTGACTTTTGATGATGAGGATTCAGTGTTTCTGACCAAGATCCCTGTTCCTGTAGGAATATAGACTGCTGGGAAACCTGGAGAACCAAAAATACCCAGGATCTCCCTGAGTCCACAGAGGTGAAACCACTGCAATTGGTTTGTTTGGAAATAGTTGCAAGCAGCAATTTGCTTTTAAAAGAAGAAGTTATTTGGGTCACAATGTAACTTTCTCCCTTGCCTTAAATAATAAAAAAAAAAAAAGAAAAAAATCTGTAAATGTTTTAGGAACCCCACTGTGTTGTTGCAGTGAGTGTATTTTTAGTCTTAGTAGCTGCTAGAGTACCAAGTGCTTCATTTCTATACTTATTTGGTAGTGTATACTGAAACTGCAGAGAGAAACACTGTCCAGATGTGGTGGGTAGGACAGTGAGGGCTGCTCAGCCAAGAGGAGATGGAAGATTGCAGAAATGACAGAGAAAATCCCTGGATTGTCTGTGTCTGGGGACAGCCCTTCAACATCCCAACCCCAGTGCTGCCCACAGCTGGTGCCAGCATCCTCTGGCATCTGCACTTGCTGAACCAAGGAGGTTGGGCTATAAATTGTTCAGGCAGCTTGGTGTCAAATCCTTCTTGAAACCCAATTTTGGCATCATCAGGTGCAGGGAGCAGAAAGCAAGGAGATATTGCATCCTTGTAGATAAGTTGATCAAATATGGGTTTGGTGATCAGGTAGTGAGGTGGATCAGGAACTGGTTGAAAGGAAGGAGTCAGAGAGTTGTAGTCAATGGGGCAGAATCTGGTTGGAGGTGTGTGACTAGTGGAGTCCCTCAGGGGTCGGTGCTGGGACCGGTGTTGTTTAATATCTTCATCAACGACTTGGATGAGGGTATAGAATGTACCCTCAGCAAGTTTGCTGATGACACTAAGCTGGGAGGAGTGGCTGACACACCAGAAGGCTGTGCTGCCATTCAGAGAGACTTAGACAGGCTGGAGAGTTGGGCAGAGAGAAACATGATGAAATTCAACAAGGGGAAGTATAGAGTTTTGCATCTGGGGAAGAACAACACGATGGCCCAGTATAGATTGGGGGCTGACCTGCTGGGGAGCACTGTAGGTGAAAGAGACCTGGGGGTCCTGGTAGACAAGAGGATGACCATGAGCCAGCAATGTGCCCTTGTGGCCAAGAAGGCCAATGGCATCCTGGGGTGCATTAGAAAGGGTGTGGTTAGTAGGTCAAGAGAGGTTCTCCTCCCCCTCTATTCTGCATTGGTGAGGCCACACCTGGAGTATTGTGTCCAGTTCTGGGCCCCTCAGTTCAAGAAGGACAGGGAAGTGCTTGAAAGAGTCCAGCGCAGAGCTACTAAGATGATGAAGGGAGTGGAACATCTCCCTTATGAGGAAAGGCTGAGGGAGCTGGGTCTCTTTAGTCTGGAGAAAAGGAGACTGAGGGGTGACCTCATCAATGTTTTCAAATATGTAAGGGGTGAGTGTCAGGGAGATGGAGTTAGGCTCTTCTCAGTGGTGACCAGTGATAGGACAAGGGGTAATGGGTGTAAATTGGAGCACAGGAGGTTCAAGTTGAATATCCAGAAAAATTTTTTTCCTGTAAGGGTGACAGAGCCCTGGAACAGGCTGCCCAGGGGGGTCGTGGAGTCTCCTTCACTGGAGACATTCAAAACCCGTCTGGACACGTTCCTATGTGATGTACTCTAGGTGGCCCTGCTCTGGCAGGGGGGGTTGGACTAGATGATCTTTCGAGGTCCCTTCCAACCCCTAGGATTCTATGATTCTGTGATTCTGTGTGATTCTGTGTGAGTTATTTGGTGGCTCTTCTAAAGCTGCCTGGGTTCCTGTTGGTGGGATGGATGGGGCTCCAGGAGGGGCTCTAAGTGTGAATTAACACTGATTGTGTCTGGGATCTGGTGTGGCAAGGCAACCTTTCTCATTAGAAGGAAGTGTGGAATATAGAAATATTAGAATATTGAACGTAGCTGTGCAGCAAAGATGGTCTGAAGAGAGGTGGTGGGTTTGGATCCCACTATGCAGAAATAATTCCCTGGTACCTGCTTTGACATCAGCTACACCAGTGGGTAAAAAATTTACTCTGGGGTGTTGTCCATGAGGAGGGGATGATTCTTGAGCCTTACTGACAAGGACAGGTAGTTCCAGGAGGAAATGACCTGCCTCATCTTTACTTTATCTCACCAGTAGAAGCAAGGATGTGTAGTTCAGATTTCTGGGGTCAACACTGACTTAATTGTATATTTGGTGAGCACCTTGTGGGAGTAAAGTGAGCAGGTTCTGACCACTTCTACAAGTCACCTACTAAGAAACCTGTGGGTTATCTCCTGCCAAGGGAGTTGTGCCTAAGAGAAAAGGGGGATGTTCAGTGGCCCAGGCCCTGTATTGATCTCACAGAGTATTTTTTGGGTAGTCCAGTGTGGGACTGCCAGGGGTAAGGGAAGGTTTTGTGTATTTCGTAAAGCAAAGCTCTGTCAATGAGCTGAGGTGTGAGCACATCTTCAGGAAGCTCCAAACCAGCCTGGTGGTTACAGCCTCGAAACACTTCACAAGGTGGCATTTCAGGGCAGCTGTGTTGCAGCCTCTCTGCAAATTGCAGGAAGCGTTTTCCTGCTGCAAAGCCTTGTGTGGAGGGGTAGGTGTTAGTGGGAAAGGGATAACTTTTTCCTGTCCTATGGCTGTGTCCAAAGGGCCAAGGAAGTCCAGAGGGACAATTCACATCACCTTGTGTCCTGACTAAAAACAATAAGATATTTGTTGCCTGTCTCTCAAGTTCTCTGCCTACCTTAGAACTGGCTGGGTTGGAAGGGACCTCAGAGATCATCAAGTCCAACCCTTGATCCACTCCCGCTGCAGTTCCCAGCCCATGGCACTCAGTGCCACATCCAGGCTCTTTGGAAAGATCTCCAGACACGGAGAATCCACTACTTCCCTGGGCAGCCCATTCCAATGCCTGAGCACCCTCTCAGGGAAGAATTTCTTCCTAATATCCAACCTATCCCTCCCCTGGCAGAGCTTAAGCCCATGGCCTCTTGTCTGACTGATCTCTGCCTGGAAGCAGAGCCTGACCCCCCCTGGCTCCAACCTCCTTTCAGGGAGTTGGAGAGAGTGATGAGGTCTCCCCTGAGCCTCCTCTTCTCCAGCCTCAACACCCCCAGCTCCCTCAGCCTCTCCTCATAGGATCTGTGCTCGAGTCCCTTCCCCAGCCCAGTTGCCTCCTTTGGACCTGCTCCAGCACCTCAATCTCCTTCCTGAGCCGAGGGGCCCAGAACTGGACACAGGACTCAAGCTGTGGCCTCCCCAGAGCTGAGCACAGGGGCAGAATCCCTTCCCTGGACCTGCTGGCCACGCTGTTCCTGAGCCAGCCCAGGATGCCATTGGCCTTCTTGGCCACCTGGGCACACTGCTGGCTCCTGTTCAGCTTCCTGGCAATCCAGACTCCCAGGTCCCTTTCTGTCTGGCTGCTCTCCAACCACCTTCTCCACCTTCTGCCTTTCTCTAAGACAGCATCTCTTGTAGAAGTGGATGCTTGATCTCAAGGACAGACATCTGAATATTCAACTGATTGATTCATGTCAGTACTACTACAGGGAGAAGGAGAACTTTGGTTTTATGGTCTTTGTACATAAAAAGTTTTGAAAATCTAGTACTTCAATCTTCCATCATCTTTAGGAAGTGGTAGCAGTAGATATTACCCTCAGCCTGATTTGCTAAGTTTTTTATTCAGACTCCTGATGTCAGCTTTCTTCAGCTGTGTCTTCCAGCTTGTTTCTTCTTAAGCTGAGTTGCCATAAACCCTTGAGAACAGTGTTGAGGAATTGGATTTCTGTCCCCAAGACCAAGCTTGTGCTGAGAGTTCAGTGCAGTCTGCAAGGGCCAGCAAGACTCTTGGAGAAGGTGTGCTCAGGCACCAGCAATGCTTGGCTCAGTTACTTTAGCTGTTAATTTTAAATAGCTCATCATCTGAAGCATGGCTTTTAAACCTCTTTAACAACTAATTAAGTGCAACACACCCATTTGGCCTGGTAAGGATGGCTCCTTAAGCCTGAGGCTGTGTGAGTGGCTGTATGTTCTGTACTTCAAAGAGGAGTAATAAATCTATTTATAAATCCAGACACCTCTACAGGAGATCTGTTCCTGTGTTTTTGCTTATGTAATCCCACAAAGCATCAGTCATGGGTAATTCAGCACAAGAAACTTGAGACATAATTCAGTGTTGCTCTGGGCTGGAAAGCAGCCCCTTGTAACACAGGTTGGCAGCACTCACCTTCCAGCTAAGAAAAGAGCAGCTCCAGGCTGCAGACAGCTCTGCCCCTGCCCACCCCCCTGCATCCTGAGCTCTGATGGGTTTAGGATCCCCTGAGAGGGAGCACTGGGTGCCCACACTGCAGAGCACCCATTTGCTCACTGCTCTAGAAAATCCCCTTCCACTGGTGTCTCCCAGGTGCTGGTATTACTGGGAGCCCCATGGAAGAGGAAGGGATGAAAGGCTGACCAGGCTGTCTGTAAAAGATCTGAGGTGAGAATCACCAAGCACAATTGTTGGCTTTTTCTGGGGGTGAGGTCAGACCATGGAGTTTCCTGAAGAGCAGGGAGCTCTGCTCCAGGTATTGCCCCCTGGCTGAGAAGGGATAAGGAACTGCTGAGTATGTCCTGCTACTCAGCCATTCTGTTTCACAGAACCATTCGGGTTGGAAAGGAGCTCTGAGAGCATCAAGTCCAACCCTTGATCCACTCCTGCTGCAGTTCCCAGCCCATGGCACTCAGTGCCACATCCAGGCTCTTTGGAAAGATCTCCAGACACGGAGAATCCACTCCTTCCCTGGGCAGCCCATTCCAATGCCTGATCACCCTTTCCAGAAAGAAATTCTTTCTCAGCTCCAACCTAAACCTCCCCTGGCACAACTTGAGACCCTGCCCTCTTGTCTTGCTGAGAGTTGCCTGGGAAAAGAGCCCAACCCCCCCCCTGGCTCCAACCTCCTTTCAGGGAGTTGCAGAGAGTGATGAGGTCTCCCCTGAGCCTCCTCTTCTCCAGCCTCAACACCCCCAGCTCCCTCAGCCCTTCCTCACAGCACTTGTGCTGGATCCCTTCACAGCCTCCTTGCTCTTCTCTGGACCTGCTCCAGCACCTCAATCTCCTTCCTGAGCTGAGGGGCCCAGAACTGGACACAGGACTCAAGCTGTGGCCTCAGCTGAGTACAGGACTCCTCACCAAGGACAGATGGCCCAGCAGTGCTGTCACTGCCATCTCAGCTGTGCTGTGCATCTCTACACCTGGACAAACATCAGCTCAGATCTCACTGCTTTGTTGTCTCTGCTCTGAGCAAAGAGCAGACAGAGTTCTCACAGCTCAGTTTACACAAGGGGCTCTGTAATGATCAGGTACATCTTGGCCCTGAGGAGTTTCAGTCATGAGCAGGCACCTGCAGCTCCCAGAAAAAGAGAAAAACAGAGCTGAGGGACCACGAGCAAGTGTGGGGAGGGAGGGTCAGATACCTCAGGTCTTGTCTGAGAGACAAGAGTGTCAGACAGCCAGACATCCAAGGGAGCTTCATCCAGGGCTTATATTTCATTATCAATAGAAATTTGGTCAAAGGTAAATCTGTTTCTCAGCTTTTTCATTTCTAGTCCTTTCACTCCATTGGCTGATCCCCAGTGATCCTCTGCAGTCCTCAAGTTTTTTTCTGTGGTATTTCTGCCCAGCCCCATTTTGTATTCATGTTTTTCCAGTCCTCCCGAGCATTCTACTTAGCTCTGGCCTTGGTTGAAATCCATCCTGAAGATTTTGGACAGTCTTTTACTGAAAGTGCAGTCTAATCCAGTACTTCAAGGTGGTTGAAATCCCTCCAGTTTAGTGTCTTCCAGGAGCCTTACAAGTATGCTCTCTGTTCCTCAGCCAGATCATCAAAGTTTAATGGTGTCGAGCTGAGGCTGGAGCCATGTGGAATCATTTTTGCAGTGCCTGCCCCTTTGACAGCAAGATAGTTTTTTCCAAACATTCAGGTCACTTCTGCTGAGAGCTTCACGTGGGCTGACACAGAGCATCAGCACCTCTGGACTCTCTGCTGGTGCCCTGTGGACCAGCCCAGTTCTCAGATTGCTCCTTCCAGCACAGCTGGTCCAGGTGCTCAGCAGCATCCCTGAGCTGGATCTGCAGAAAATCCCACCTCCTCTTTTCATTTTGGGGCCAGTGGTAGTGAGAAAAGCTGCTAGAAATGCCTGTAGGGAGGGAGTTGAACTGATCCTGATACTGTCCTCGTCCCTTTGAGACTGAGACCCTTTGCAGAGCCTTCCTGCAGCAGTTCATCAACAGTGCCTTCAGCCCAGAAGAGGAAGGAATCAGCTGTATATAAACCCCAGTGGGATTCACCCTCCCAGGACAGGATCCAGGTGTTCTGCCAATGTCTGAGGTGTTGTGCATGCCTGCTGGACAGAGAGGTGTCACCTGTGAGCATCATTCCTGTCAGCTGGGGTGGAAGCAGAAGACAGAGCCTCTGGCACAGGGGTAGCAGAGCTCTGATTTATTTAATCAGGAGTCACTTGGAGCCTGGGCCATCACTGGGAGAAGTGTGAGCAGCTGAGATGGGCTGATCTGAAGCCTCCCAGGGGCTTCTTCTCCAGGATTCCTGCTCTCCTCCATGCCAGGGAACCTACTGACTGTGGGCACACACAGGAAACTCTTGCTGCCTTCCCCAGAGGTTTCCCTGTCCCTGGCTGCTCTCTCCTCCCACTTCACCCACTTGTGGCTTTGAAGCACGTTTGCTCTCATAGCCAGAGTTCTTGTCAAGCTTTGAGCTCCAGCCTGAGAGCTGAGGAGCTGCATTTTCAGCTTGCTGTGTCACAGGGAGCTCAGCTGATCCCATTTGCTCTTTCCAGGCTCTTGACCTGGCCTCAAAAAGGGTCCCACCTGGGGATACAATCCCCCTAAGCTGTGGCAGGGCTTTTACCAGCAGCAAGGTGGCCAAAAGGGTTGTTTGGATCCTTGGTACAGAGACATGCACAGCTGTTCCTGGCCTTGGTGGCACATGCAGAGTTTTTTCCATTTCATTTCTGCAGGTGAGAGCTTTGATTTCCCTTGCAGACTTTCAGCCCCCTTAGCAAGGGTTTGCTCCTGAATTTCATTGCTATACCAGACATATTTCATCTAATGGCTTCTACAGGTGGCGTGGGGTACCAGAGGGTCCAGCTACAGTTGTCAGCTGTCATCTAGAGTCAGAGTTAATCCAAGAAAACAGTAAAAATTAGTAATGTATACTGCATTCCTCCCATCCATATGCTTCCCATTAGATCTTCCATCCTCCTCAGCACAGAAAGAAGAAAACCCTGCTGATGGCAGTCAAGAGTTTCTGACTCTGAAAGGCAAGGATTGGTCGTGCCTGGAAATCTGATCTGGGCTCTCACATTCCTTGGTCTCTGGAGGGGATTCTCCCCACCTTTAAATGCAGGCAGCAGATGCTGGCCATGTGCACTGCCTCTGCCTGCAAGCCCAGGGAATTCTGCAGCAGCCAACGTGCCCATCCTGGGGCTCTGCAGCCCAACATCCCCTTGTGCTGGGGTCTCAGGTGTTGGCCTGGGTCTCCCTGTGTCCAGAGGCTTTTCAGGGGTGTCACACCACAGTGTCATGCAGGGACAGCAGCCAGGTTGACACAGTAATGAGGTGCAGTTTATTCTTTCAGGAGATAGCATTTTATTGCTTTTTTTCTTTTTATTAATTACCTGGTAAAGACATTCCTCTAGATCCTCAGTGGTAAGAGGGTTACAGTATTCTTAAAGCAATAAAAAAAGAAGTGAAACATTCAGCTTTCTTAAACAAGCCCCATCCTCAATCATCCCTATGAACAACAGATCAGTAATAAATGTTACACAAGGCAAACTCCTTTGGTAATCATGTGTTGATGAAGAAGTGGAAACTAAAAATACCTACATTAATTGCTAGTTGTGACTGCACAGGCCAAGTGTGGCCTCACCCCTCTGAGGTGTCACAAGCAGGCTGGGGGACACACAGAGGAAGGGGGTTCCTTCATCCACCTCCTGCTCCAGACAAGCACAGGTCCAGAGAGCTCTGCTTTTGGTGCCCTTAGGCCACGAGCTTGTAGGGCTAAGTGACTTTTTAAAACTTTATTTTATTTTCTTACTTCTGCAGAGAATGTGATCAATGGGCAAGACTACGAGGTGATGATGCAGATCGACTGCGAAGTGATGGACACCAGGATCCTCCACATCAAAACCTCCTCTGTCCCTCCCTACCTCCGAGAGCAACGCAGAAACCACACCACCACCTTCTACAGTGCATCTCCCTCTGTCCCAGAGACCCCCCATGCCCTCAGGGCTATTGTCAAATCCTTGCAGTAACAACCCCTGCACTTGGCATACAGCAGGTCCTGCTGCCAGACTGAACCCCAGGGCTCCTGGCACACTGATGCACCAAAAGCAGATCCCACTGAGCCCATTCCTGTGCCTGACCCTTCCCAATGGCCTCATCCTGCCCAGGGAATACACAGCTCAGCCAGCCCCTCACTGGGGACAGGCTGGGGGGACCCATGGAGCTTGTGATTTGTGATGCCAGAGGTGCAGGTGATGCATGTTTGCTGCAGTCCTGGTGTTGGCATTAGCAGCTGGTGCCTGGGGATTGCACTTGGAGTGTGGGAGCATGGGCTGTCCTTGCTGTCTAGGCACTGTCCAAAATTGTAGGTTGGCTGGTGATTTTTTTAATTTTATTTTTTTTTTAGTCCCTGTTAGACTGTCTCTAAGGTGAGGTGCAGCCCAGCAGGGTGGTGGAAAACAAAACCCCACATTTCCAGCCAAAGCACTACAAGGAGAACAACCCACAGCGCCACAGAGTGTGGTTCTGCTCCCTGGGGTGCTGGTTGGACCCATGGGGACAGGGTGCCTGGGTGGCACAGTGCTGGGCCACCTCCCCAGGTAGTGTGTACCCCATCACCAGATGCTGTCACCCACACACTGCTGGTGTCTTCCCCATGGCAAAAAGCTGGGGCTTGGCCTGTGGGTGTGATTTAGTATATGCCTTTCTAAAGATTTTACTGCTGGGGATTTTCTTTTCTTTTTTTCCACCCCCTCCTTCCCCTCCTGCCTTTTGTTTGGTGTTCATTTTGTGTGTGTGTGTGTGTGTGTGTGTGTGTGTGATATTTAATGGTTTTCACAGCTCTCAGAGCAGCACTGGCCCTGCCAGGACAGAAAAGCTGCTTCAGTTCAGTGGGACAGAGCCACAGCACCTTCCCTGACCTGACAGCCACCTGCCAGGCAGCAGAGCAGGGATTGTCCCCAAGCCCTGAGCTGCACACCAGACATGGCTCTTGCTGCACTTGGCTGCTGCTGTGACAAAGCCCACTGCAGAGCTCTGTTAACTGGTCCCAATTTTGTCAGCCAAGCCCTGGCCAGAGCTGTGCTGAGGGGCTCCAGCAAATGGTGTACTCTGGTGCTCAGCTGGAATGAGACACCAGCAGTGCATCAGCCTTTTGTAATTACTTCAGCATGTTACTTTTTTTTTTTTTTTTTTTTCCTCTTTTCAGTTAGCACAGAAGATGATGGGCTTCAGTTTGCCAGCCAACTCCAGCCTTTCCTTCATTGTCTCAACCTCTGCCTGACTGATGTGGGTTGGGTTTTGTTTTTTTTTCGGGGGGGGGAGAAGGTTTTGTTTTCATTGTTGTTATTATTATTATGATTTGTGTGTGGCTGTTAGGAAAGAAAGGTTGATCCTGTAGCAAGACAGATAGCTTGGGGAGTTGAGGAGGAGGGCGAGGAGCAATACAACCCTGGAAAGTATGTGCCTTGCAACACTATGGAAAAGCTCTGCCCTTTGCCACGTAGTCAGAGTGAGCTGCACAGGCCCCCCATCCCCTCTCTGCTCACACTCTTGGGAAGCAGCCGGGCTCAGCCAGGGGTTTTGGCTCTGCTCCTTGCACCACTTCTCTTTTCCTGGCCCTGGCCCCACCTGACTCTGGGCCAGCTTGCACAAGAGTCAAAAAGAAAAAGCCCAGCAGTGCCCCAGCTCCCCCAGAGCCCTGGGCAGGGGTGGGCAGATCCTCTGGGGTGAAGGGGAAGCATTTGATGCTGGGCAGGCAGGAAGGGGACCTGGCAGTGGTGGTGGTGGTGGTGGTTCAGCTTGGCACAGTCCAACTCCCTGGCAAGGGCTGCTGTGGCACCACATCCTCAGCCAGCACCCATGGGCTCAAGTGGTGGGGAGCATCTCATCCCCTGTAGTTTTATTCTCTGTGGTCCCTAGCACTGAAGGCAATAAAATGATTATTTATTTATTATTATTACTGTTAATATTGTGTTGGTTAATACTGCTTCACTTAAGCAAAGAGAAGGGGCCAGCACAGCCTCTGCTGGCTCTTGGGCCACTCTGTGACCCCAGAACTGCCCTCTGCTCTTGGGGAGGGAGCAACCTGCACCAACTGCTCACCCAGAAACTAGGAGAGAAGATGCTAAGGGTAGGATGTCTCACCCAGCCCTTGGTGACATGAGGGTGACAGAACCAAACCCTTCTTGGGGCTGAACGCATTCATGCCCCTGAGCCTCAGTGCCAGAATCAAGCAGCCTAAAGCCCCCTTCAGCTCCCCTCCAGCCAGCATCCCTCCCTGCCACTTGGTTTGCAAACTGGCACTCCCCAAACCAACCAGAAAACCCCACCCAAAACCCCCTATGTGCTTCTGTGCACCCAGAGGGTGAACCAGACCCAAAGAAAGCCCTGAACATCTGTGAAGGTACTTGATCTTTTATTATTAACAGGTAAATATAAGATGCTGCCAGGCTAGAAGGGGCAGGGCCATGCCTCTGGCACAGGCCAAGAGGTGGGACAGGGAGAAGCTGGCAGTGGGAAGGCAGAGGGGCTGGGATGTTATGGGAGATGGAGCAGCTCCCCCAGCCCCACAGCTCCTGCCCAGGCAGCCCAGCAGAACAGAGCCTTCACCCCACAGCTGCCAAAGGGGACTATTTTGAGGTTACAAAAATGAACAAACAAAAGCCATCTATAGGTATTTACAGTGTCCCCACTCCCACAGCTGGCTCTGGGTGCTCCTGGCCCCCCTGAGCTGGGTGTGCAGGGCAGAGCCCCAGCTGGTGGGTCCATCCTCAGCTTTAAGCATCAGCACCTGGGGGGCTGCCAGAGCTGTGCTCCCAGCCCCCTTCTACAGCAGGATCTCTGCTGGCCATCCAAGGGGAAGAAGAGGGTCCTGAGGGCCAGGACATTCCCATGGGACACACACCCCCTCCAGCAGGACATCCACATCCTGCTGGGACTTCATGCCGGCAGCAGCAAGGCCAGCGCTGCACCGGGTCTGGGGCTCTTGCTCCTCATCTTGAGCTAAAAAAAAAAAAAAAAACGTCATGAGGAGGACCACGTCTGGGCCAGCTCCTCATCTGTGGGCAGGAGGAATCCTCCCCCCTCTCCCTAGGAAGGAAAACCAGAAGCAAGTGTAGAGGAAAGACAAGGAGGGTGGGTTCTGGCCTGGGGATCGATCTACGATCCACCCTTTAAAAAAAAAACAAACCAAAAAAAAAAAAAAACCAGCTCGAAACAAAACCCATCATTTACTCTGATTTGTACAAAATAACAATAATAACAATAAAAATAATAATAAAAGGTGCTGGTGGCCCCTGGCTCGCCGTGCCCCACTGTGGCAAGGAGGGGGGCTCAGTAGGCAAAGATGACGTGGTAGGTGACTTGGTGCCCATTGTCCCAGGCATAGAGCAGGCGGTCCTTGGGGTTGTAGTCTATCTGGGTGGTGTAGGCATACTCGTTCTCAAAGAGCAGCCTGGGGATGATCTGGGTGTTGGTGTGAGTGTCGAAAGCGTAGGAGATGTTGGCGTTCCTCTTGTTGTAGCTGTCGACGGCGTAGAGGACCCCGCAGATGACGAAGCAGTTCCCGTAGAAGTTCTTCCTCAGCCCCGTCCTCCACGTCGTCTCCTTTTGGGTGCTGAGGTCGGCTGCGTTCAGCTTGCTCAGCACGATCACCTCCTGGCTGGAGCCCTCGTAGCTGATGGCGGGGTAGATGACCCAGAGGCCGTTCTCGTCCACCGCGAAGTCGACGTCGGAATGGCCGCGCCACCGCCACGGCGTCGACTCCTCGTAGGCCACGTCGTGCAGCATGGCCCAGGCTGCCACGTACCTCTGCTTCAGGTCGTATTTGATGATGTTTCGGGTGAAGGCCCGGTTGTAGTAGAAGGAGCCATTGTAGACCACGTGCCCCGTCCCGATCCAGCTGTACGGGAGCTTGAAGGAGTTACTCCAGCGCCCTGTGGGGCAGAGACACCTTTGTGGTGAGGCTTGGGACTTTGGGGTTGGGAGCCAAGCTGCAGCAGCACCCAAAGCACCCTCTGCCCCCAGTGCCTCCTGCTCACCACTGGGATGGTGACAAGCACCTCCAGAGCCACCACGGGTGGGTGCTGGTGCTTTAAGAGGGGAGCGGAGCATCCCCTGGAATTGGGGACCCTCCGTGGACCAGCCCATGTGGTACCAGGGATGGTGCCAGCCCACCTTGCTTGAAGTTGTCAAGGTTTCTGAATTCCACCAGCGTGTTCCCGTAGTAGTAGTTGGTGACGTAGATCCTCTCCTCCCGGGCCAGGGGATCCTTCATCCAGGCCCCCTCGTTTCGCCCGTAGGTGTTCTGGGTGGTGGGCCCCGAGATGGTGGAGAGGGTGTCCTTGCAGCGCCCTGGGTGGGCAGAGAAAGGGCTCACACAGCCCAGTGCAGGGCAGAGAAAGGGCTCGCACAGCCCAGCTCCCACCCAGCATCATCCCACACAGCTCAGCACCACGAGGCTGATGTTGCCCACACCTCCCCACAGCCTCAGTGTCCCTGTCCCAGCTGAAGCTGCTGCCTGCCCTGCTCACCCGATTTAGGTCAGTCATTAGGAAGAGATTTCTTACTGTAAGGGTGGTGAGACACTGGCACAGTGTAAGTTGTGGATAACCCCATCCCTGGAAGTGTTCAATCCAGGCTGGATGGGGCTTGGAGCAACCTGGGCTGTGGGAAGTGTCCCTGCCCATGCAGGAGGGTTGGAACTGGATGAGCTTTAAGGTCCCTTCCAACCCAAACCATTTTATGATTCTATCCCAAGTCTATCTCCAGTGAGGCCTCTTCCTGCCCAGAGGTTCTGAAGTCAACAAGCAAGTAAACCTGGTGTAAACTTGGTGTAAACCTAGTGTTTCCAGCCTGTACCTCCACGCCACCTCCCACCCCTGAGCCAACATGGGCGTTCTGCACTGAGCAGCTCTCGGTGCAGGACCTGCAGGCACTCACCAATGATGTTCCTGATGTCCTCCTCCTCCAGGCTCTGCTTGGGGGTGCTGGAGCTGCCCAATGTTTCAGGGGTGCTCACCTGCCACCAGGCTCCTGGGCTGCTCTCCAGGGCAGAGCTGTTCTCTGTGTCCCACGAGGTCCCGGCGCTGGTGACAGTGACACTAGGGACAGTGGCTGAGGGCAGGCTCTCCAAGGATGTGGCCACCACTGTGCTGGCCGAGGCTACTCCTGGTTGCTGGAGGGTCCCCTCCTGCCCCAGTCCCACCGGGGTGGTCGGAGTCTCCATGGCAAGAGTCAGCTGGGTGGGCTCTGGCAGGGAGGTGACAGGGGACGTGGTTGTCACCGCAGCATCGCTGTCTGGCAGGCTCTGGGGGTCACTGCTGGGGGTGGGTGGCCATCCCACTGGGGAGGGTTTCCTCACGCTCTCACTGGCCTGGCTGCTGGGTCTCAGGAGTTGGTCCTCGATCAGCAGATCCACCGTGGTGTCCCCACTGAACAGTTCATCAGCTGCCAAACACAGGCACCGGTGTCAGAGCCACAGCTGAGCCCCCCCATGGCACTCTCCCCACCACCCCACTTCTCCAGGCTGTCCTCTACTAAATCCACCTGGTTTCCTGCTTGATTTCCAGCATGAATGCAGGGGCAGGCAGACCAGTACATGATAAACCCTATTTACTTCTGGATAGGTGGTGTTCTCCTGCGTGTTTTCAACCAGGCAGTCACCCATTTCCTTAGCAACCAGGGATTTTCTGTGGAATCACCCCCCAGGCAGGATGGGGAGGTACCAACCGTCTCACCTTCTCCTTCCTCCAAGCCCTCCTCCCCGTGGTGACCCTGTGCTCTTTTCCCAGGGAATGATTGAGGCAGGACTTGGGGGGGAGCAGTGGTTTTATCTCTGGGATGCAGCCACCCATCCTGCAGGACACAAACCCAACTCACGCTGCTCCTCGATGTCGTTCTCCGACTCTGTGGAGTGAGCTTTGTAGTAGGTGACACCTCGGATGATGGTGGGCTTGGAAGGAGGTCGGCTCCTCACATGCAGCTGCCTCTGGAAGAGCTGCTTGGGCTTCTCCTCCTCCTCTGGAGAGAGAAGGCTCTCAACAGAATTGATCTGCTGGGAGATGGTTTCATCCTTCAGGAATCTTTCCTCGTATTTGCCCTAGAAGAGATGCAAGGAGTTGTCGTGGGGTTGGCCACGTTTTGGGGGGCAGACTGGCCAGCCAAGTGCTAGGTGGAACACTCTTTCTTTCCTCCATCCCTTCTGCCATGGGAACCACTCCAGGAGATAAGAGGGGATGGGATGACACCACACAGCCCAGTGATGCCTCTTTGTCACCTTGGTGCCACCCTGCACACCTGGGGCTGTGGGATGCAGGATGTGCAGGCAGAGGTGGGGAGGGGAACCCCAGGGTGGCATTATCACTGCTTCTGGGCACCTCCTTGCATGCCAGGGTCCAGCAGAGAGAGAGAAAAAAAAGCAGAGAAGCTGAAAGTGGAGCTGAAAACCCCACCTGGGGCAGAGACCAAGCAGGAACCCTGTGCAGAGGCAGCAAGCAGCTGCTGCAGCTCATGCCTGAAGGATTTCATCTCATTAAAGGAAATGGGAAAGACAGCCCCAAAGTTGAAGCAGTGCCCAGTTGGCTGAGAGGGACGGGCTCAGGGTTCCTCAGGCAGCCCTGCAGCAATTACCAGGGAGAGAGAAGGGGAATGAGGAAAGTTGGGAAATGAGGTCACTCGAGGTAATAAAAAAAAAAACCCAGGCTTTGCTCTCCTGCCTGAGCAGGGCTGGCTCCTCTCCAGCAGGTAGCAGAGCCCCGAAAGGCAGCACAGAAACCTGGGGGCAGGGGATGTCACCACCTTGGGCAGACCCCACAGGGCCCCCCGTGGGCTGGATGCAGGAATCTGAGGGATGTGCAAACTTGCTGGCCAGGCAGAGGAGGAGCAATTCCTGGGAAATGAGGAGCAATTCCAGGCTGGCCCTTCCACCAAACCCCCAAGCCCTGCTAATCAAAGGCTCCGAGTATCCCAGTTTCCCACCATGACCTCACTCTTTCCGAGCAGCACAGCCACTGCTGACCTCGAAAACCAACATGGGAAAGGGAAAAGGGAGGGGGGGAGGTCCAAGGAGCAGCCTCCTCCTCCTCCTGGTCCCTCCTCCATCCCTCCAGCAGCTGGGCTGAGCCGACAGGAGCAAGCTGGAAAGGTGTGGAAACAGCCAAGTTGAGAAGAAAATAATTCCCCAGGCCAGCTCACATGGAGAAGTGGCTTCTGGAGTGGCTTGTGCAGTGGCAGTGACCTTGAGCTGTGCATCCTGCCTGGGACAGCCCTACCTCGGTGTGGGTGTAGGCTGCCTCAGCATCCCTCTGCAGAGAGCTCTCAATGTCAGCAAGGCTGTTGGTGATGAGGTTGGAGCAGTTCTTCCTCAGCTTGTTCTGGGCATCCTCAGGACTCTCCTCCACGCTGGCTCCTTCCCCGTGGCCTTCCTGCATGGAGTTCCTGGACATGCCCTAGGAAAGCAAGGGAGGAGACTTTATCCTATGTAAAGGCAAAGGATGCTGCACGGCCCCCAAAATACATCCAGTGAGCTCTGTGTTCCCATCCTAGGGACACAAATGTCTTCTCCGTGGCACTTCAGCTACTGGGAAGGTATCTCTGAGCCTGGGGAGATTCAGAAACCCCATCCCTGGGGTGCCACAGGGGAACCCTTGGTGTTCTTCCAACAGCCATCTTCAGCCATGCTCACCATATAGCAGGAAGATGGAAAGATAAACCATCTAAAAATAACCATCTAAAGAAAAACCACCTAAAATCCTAGCCTTGTGTCCTTTGTGGCAGCAAGTTCATCTCCCATTTATTAATCCCACTTCCCTTGCAGTGTTGTGTCCTGGCTGGCTGCTGCCCACCTAAATTCTGAGGCTGGCATCTCACTTGTCTGGTTTTAGTCCCCCTGCTCTTGCCCAGCTGCCTAACCACTCAGGGACTGCTCCTCTGCTCCCACAGGAAAATAGGGAGAAGATGGAGAGAGAAAAAGAGTCCCTGGGCCTCCGAGAGCTGTCCTGGCACATGGGGAGAGCTGTGTCTGACTGCAGCCCACCAGGGCACACAGACCCCCCCTTTGCCCTTCCCAGTCCCCAAAGCACAGACCCCCCCTTGTCCCCAAGGGCTTGTTCAGTCTCTGCTCATCACCCCGTGGTCTTTTACAGCTGAACTGGCAACTGCTTTGAACAGGTATCACACCAATCAAAACCATTTTTGTACAGAGGCTGGGGACAGCTCTCCTTGATCCTTCAGTTCCCATCTGTCCTGTCATTAATTTCTCCTAAAGCCCCTTGTGATCTCCATCTGTGACCTCAAACTTGCCAGCTGATGCAGCAGCTGCAGGATAAAGACAGAGCAGAAGAGCTGCATCCTTAGGGAAGGTGACAGCTCTGTATTTGAGGGGTTTTGACCCACAAACACACTGTTACACTGAAAACATCCTGCAACACCTCAACTCCTCAAAAACACCAGCCTGAGCTCAGTTAACCCCTGCATGGATAGCTGAGCTCCCAGTTTTTACTCAGGAGTTGTAAGTCACAGCATTTTCATGCAATTTGAAGGCTGGGCCCAAGAAGGCAGGGATTTTTCAGGAGGGATTTTTCTGTAGTAGGAAAAGGAAAAGGGGATCTCATCCTGGGACCAGTGCAAAAGCAGAAGCACCTTCGACACCCTCCTCCTTTTGGGTGGATGTCTGCTTCTGACAGCCTGGTGCCCTTATCACTTGTTTTGTGTATTATTTGGCTTATGACCTGCTTGGGGATAAAATCAGTGGGGAGGCACCATCAAAGCCTGGCCTGAGATGCTGTTTGAGGCTGTTCAGCTACTTTGGCAGGGAGCAGCTGCCAAAAATTCACCCGCCTGGGAGGCCCATACTTTGAAGCCCTGCCAGGCTCTTGTTCAGCATCTCAGCTGTCCCTTCTAGCAGCTCCCTTGGCCTCTGCAGTGTGTGATCCTCCCCCTCTCAACAGGACTTTATGTGCTCAGCCAGCAGCAGGAAGCATTTTACACCTGCTGCCTGCACCCCAGTGCCACTGGGGAATCTCCCATCCCTCTCCTCTCCTCCTCCATCCTCTCCAAGTGCTTGTTATATGATTCTGCAGCCCCACTCCTGGGGAAAAATCTGCATTTTCCCCTCGTACACCTTCACTATTCCATCTCTGACCAAAATATTTCAGCCAGAGCTCTCTGCTCATCTTCCTCCCTGCAAGCAGAGCATCCCTGCTGCGTTCTGATGTACTCAGAGCAGTTCCACCACCACTTCAGCCTGTGCTGAAGCTCCTGTGCTGGAACCAACTGGCAGACAGGGCCCTCTGATATGGAAGAAGAGTGGTGATGATACCTGGACATGAAGTAATCACTGGTGTCATTCATCAGTCCCCAAAAACCTACCAGACCTTCAAGCATCAGCAAGGCTTTTGAGGAACCTCCACTTCCCACTCACTGCCCTGGGTCACCCTGGCCTGGCCCATTCTGAGGTGACAATGTCTAAAAGCACTGGTTTTAGTCAGAAAAGTTAATGGATGATATCCATAAAAGAAACCAACAAACAAAAAAAAAAAGAGTTGTCCCTTCCACCATCCCCAACCCATCAGCTGTGGATGTTAATCCCCAACCCCTCAGTCTGTCCTGATGCTCAGGGTGCTGCAGGGCTCACCCCATCATTAAACCTGTGGCTAACAGACTCGTGGCTACCAGTGAAGGTCCCTAACAGGGGTTGGTGACACAAGGGTTGGTGACACAGGTGTTGGTGACACAGCTCCCACTTCCCTCTCCCCTAATTAGCAAAGACTCAGCAGTAAATCCAACTAACTGGAGAGTGACTGCAGAGTATCCTAAACTGGATAGCACACTGCAGAGTATTCCAAACTATAGGAAAAGGGTGGGATTGCAAACAAAAATGTAGTTGCTTTGTTATTCCTAGACCTCAAACCCTCTTTTCTTTCTTTTGGGTCAGCCAGGGTGCTTGGAAACCCAGAGGCCCCCAGGCAAGAGTGTTTTCCTCAGCTGTCTCCTTCCTGCCCCTGGGATGGAGCATGCCTTTCCCTTTCCCCTTTCTTTCCCTTTCCCTTTCCTTTCCTTTCCTTTCCTTCCTTTCTTCCTTTCCTTCTTCCTTTCCTTTCCTTTCCTTTCCTTTCCTTTCCTTTCCTTTCCTTTCCTTTCCTTTCCTTTCCTTTTCCTTTCCTTTCCTTTCTTTCCTTCCTTTCCTTTCCTTTCCTTTCCTTTCCTTCCTTTCCTTTCCTTTCCTTTCCTCTTTCCTTTCCCTTTTCCTTTCCTTTCCTTTCCTTTTTCCTTTCCTTTCCTTTCCTTTCCTTTCCTTTCCTTTCCTTTCCTTTCCTTTCCTTTCCTTTCCTTTCCTTTCCTTTCCTTTCCTCTTCCTTTCCTTTCCTTTCCTTTCCTTTCCTTTCCTTTCCTTTCCTTTCCTTTCCTTTCCTTTCCTTTCCTTTCCTTCCTTTCCTTTCCTTTCCTTTCCCTTTCCTTTCCTTTCCTTTCCTTCCTTTCCTTTCCTTTCCTTTCCCTTCCTTCCTTTCCTTTCCTTTCCTTTCCTCTTCCTTTCCTTTCCTTCCTTTCCTTCCTTTCCTTTCCTTTCCTTTCCTTTCCTTTCCTTCTTCCCTTTCCTTTCCTTTCCTTTCCCTTTCTTTCCTTTCCTTTCCTTTCCTTTCCTTTCCTTTCCTTTCCTTTCCTTTCCTTTTCCCTTTCCTTTCCTTTCCTTTTCCTTTCCTTCCTTTCCTTTTCCTTTCCTTTCCTTCCTCCTTTCCTTCCTTTCCTTCCTTTCCTTTCCTTCCTTTCCTTCTTTCCTTTCCTTTCCCTTTCCTCTTCCTTTCCTTTCCTTTCCTTTCCTTTCCTTTCCTTCCTTTCCTTTCCTTTCTCTTTCCTTTCCTCTTTCCTTCCTCTTTCCTTTCCCCTTTCCTTTCCTCTTCCCTTTCCCCTTTCCCTCTCCCTTTCCTTTCCTTTCCTTTCCTTTCCTTTCCTTTTTTCCTTTCCTTCCTTCCTTCCTTTCCTTTCCTTTCCTTTCCTTTCCTTTCCTCCTCTCCTTTTCCTCTCCTCTCCTCTCCTTCTCTCCTCTCCCTCTTCTCTCTCCTCTCCTTCCTCTCCTCTCCTCTCCTTCCTCTCCTCTCCTCCTTCCTCTCCTTCCTTCCTTTCCTTTCCTTTCCTTTCCTTTCCTTTCCTTTCCCTTTCCTTTCCTTTCCTTTCCTTTCCTTTCCTTTCCTTTCCTTTTCCTTTCTTCCTTTTCCTTTCCTTTCCTTTCCTTTCCTTTCCTCCTTTCCTCCCCTTTCCTTTCCTTTCCTTTCCTTTCCTTTCCTTTCCTTCCTTTCCTTTCCTTTCCTTTCCTTTCCTTTCCTTTCCCTTTCCTTTCCCCTTTCCTTCCTTTTCCTTTCCTTTCCTTTCCTTTCTCCTTTCCTTTCCTTCCTTCCTTTTCCTTTCCTTTCCTCTTCCTTTCCCTTTCCTTTCTTTCCTTTCCTTCCCCTTTCCTTTCCTTTCCTTTCCTTTCCTTTCCTTTCCTTTTCCTTTCCTTTCCTTTCCTTTCCTTTTTCCTTTCCTTTTTTCCTTCCCTTTTTCCTTCCCTTCCCTTTCTTTCCCTTCCTTTCCCGTAACAATTTGCAAGTGGAATTTTGGCTTTCTGACTCCTGGCCTCTCAGCTCCTGGCTGCAGACAAACAGGATTGCTCCACTCTGAGAAGAATGTGGATTTACTGTCCCAGATAGGGACCAGGGGAGAAAACTCCAGTATTTAAGCTGCCAACCTGTTGCTACGTAGCTGAGTGCAGCTTAATAAACTGCAACCCCCCCCCTTTCTGCTAGCCAAAGAAATATTAAACTGCATGGAAGTTAAAATGAGTTCATTGAAAGTCTGCTCTTTAAAAGAAGCAGCTAAATACTTTATCTGTATTTTTAGCAGTTCTGAGAGTTCATCTCTTTTTAAACACAGGCCAAGATGTAACTTGGTCCTTAAGGAATTTTGGCTACCACTGTGTCCTGGCACTGGCCCTGGACCCTGCTCCTCCCCATCAAGCAGCAGAAAAGAACCTGGCTGAGAGCTAATAAAGAAAAGAGAAAATTTAACAGCAGGTCCTTGGGACCCAAAGAAGATGCTGGTCCTGGTGAGGCCACAGCTGGGATTCTGCACCCAGTTTGGGCCACAAGGGATGAAGGAAACTGGGGAAGACCAGAGAAGGGTGATGGGGGGGTGATGCCTGTGAAGAAGGATGGAGAGCTGGTTTGGGAAGTCTGTTTTGGTCTGGTTTAGAGAGGGTGATCTGGTCTGAGGTAGGTTCAGCCAAAGCATTAATCAACGTTTCTCCCCAAAGGAACTCCCCAAAGGCTCTGAAGACACCAAGGGGATAAAATAGTTGATTTCAGGGAAATCTCACTGAAGGCAGCCCCAAGAAAGGGAGCAGGACCCATCTTACCTCCTCAAGCTTTTCCACCCGCCCCACCAGCTTGGTTGTCACCGAGTGGAGCTTCAGAAGGTCCAAGCCATAAAAAGCACTTTCCAGCATCTCCACAATAGAGGAAAGCTGCAAGGCAAAGGGAACACATCCCAGTCAGAGCCAGGGCCTATGAGGTACATGGTTTCTACATGCCAAAAGATCAAGGGCAATGCACACAATCTTCAGCACAAGAAGTTCATGAAAAGGGAAGAAAGTTCATGGAAAGGGAAGATTCCTTTCTCCAGCCCAGCAGGCAGAGCTCCAGGGGTTCCAGAGCTTTATTTTGGGTGCTGGGGATTAGTGAGCAGAGCAAGGAGGAGCAGTTCTCTCCTTCCCAGCTCTGGGCAACTTCTCTCCCACTCCCAAGGGCTTAGCAATCCCACCAGGAGGCAAAAGAGGCAACAAGTGAGCAGCAGCTCACATAAAAGTGGGTTTGACATCAGACTCTGAGTTCATGCCATCCCATGGTTCATGTTTGGGCTTTTTTGTTTTGATTTTTTTTTTTTTTTTTTTCCTGGAACAAGAAGAAACTTGTTAAAAAAGTTTTTAAAACATTCAGAAACGCAGAGGTGAAGGAACAGAAGTTCAGTGCCAGCCTGGTAAGAGTTCCCTTCCCCAGAGGGATGCTGCCTCCTCCCTTCCCCATTCTGGACATATTCTCACCTCCTTCCCCCAGAGGGGCTGCAATACCCTTGTCCTGCCCAGCACCAGCCCCTTTTCCCCCCCAATCCTGGGGATGCAGACAGCAATACCCTGGTCCTTGCACAGAATCCCTGGGATATTCCCTGCTTCTTCTCTCTGCAGTCTCCATGTCCCACCAGGGACACTGTGGCACTCTCAGACCTTATAACCCCAACAGGATTCCCAAGGCATGGGAATTCCTTCTCCCAGCAGCTACAGACTGATCAGCAAAGCCCCACAACCATGGGAGAAGGGGAGGCAACACTGCTGGCAGCATCCTTTGGGTTTCCAGCCTGGCCTCTGAAATCTCCCCGTGGAGCTGATGGCAAAGGAAAGGCCCAGATAAAAAGAGGCAACACGAAGAGACAAGGATTGTTTTATGGCTCTGCATCCACTTTTCACTGAGAGTTGGACAGACACAAGCAATGCAACAAACACACCCTGCCAGAAAGCCTCCAGAGACCTCAGCTTTCCCTCCAGGCTGGATAAATTCCATCAATGTGCAAAGATTTCAGACTTTATTCATCCCCTTCCAAAGCTTTCAGAACACAGATTCCTTACCCAAACCCTGCACCTGGGACCCCCAAGAAGTGCTGCAAGTTGACAAAAAAACAGGTCTTAGATTTAGCTATCCCACTGCCAACACCAAGTTGAGCCTCTCAAAAGACTGCACCAACGCACAGACCAACAAGACAAAAAAAAGACCAAAAAAGACCAAAAAGACCAAAAGGACCAGAAGGACCAAAAGGACCAAGAAGGACCAAGAAGGACCAAGAAGGACCAAGAAGGACCAAGAAGACCAAAAAGACCAAAAAGACCAAAAGGACCAAAAGGGCCAAAAGGGCCAAAAGGGCCAAAAAAGACCAAAAAAGACCAAAAGGACCAAAAAGACCAAAAGAACCAAAAGGACCAAAAGGACCAAAAGGGCCAAAAGGACCAAAAGGACCAAAAGGACCAAAAGGACCAAAAGGACCAAAAGGACCAAAAGGGCCAAAAGGGCCAAAAAGGACCAAGAAGGACCAAGAAGGACCAAGAAGGACCAGAAGGGCCAAAAAGACCAAAAAAGACCAAAAAAGACCAAAAAGACCAAAAAAGACCAAAAGAACCAAAAAAGACCAAAAAAACCCAAAAAAGACCAAAAAAGACCAACATGCCCTTCTTGGCTCTCCCTGATCTGATGATCCAGGCATGGGACCTTGTTAAAGCCACAGATGGGACTGAAACCTTTTGATGCACAGCACAGCCATCCAGCTGAGTTAGGGTGCCCCAGGGGTACATCCCTGCTGCTCCCATCCTGCCATTTCCTCAGGGATGCACCCTCCAACCCTCCCATTTTAAGGGAGGGCTCTCATGAGGACTTCCCAAGGCTCTCCCACATGTGGAGTGCTCAGGGTCTTTGGAGTCACAGGCTGCCAAAGCACAACAGACACAAAGCAGGACCCTGTGCCCTTCCCTTTGCTGGACCAAGCAAGAATAATGCTCATCAGATGAAGAAGAATCCCTGGGGCTTTAGGGGTAATGAGGTGGCCTGGCCTGGCATGGCCCCATCCCTCCTGCCTCACCCCAAAATGAGGTGGGAGCTGCTCCTCATGAGTCACATGAAAACTGAAGCTCTGCTCTCTCCTGCCTCTTGGCTTCACACAGAATTCCCAAGGGAATCCGTGGCACCTGCCCTGGCTGCCTGCAAGCAGAGTTTGCTGATGTTCTGGAGCTGCAGGGAAGGATGGATCCTTGTACCCTGCTCCTGGCTTGCAGATACCTCTGTGTGGAGCTTAAAAGAATCACAGAATCATCCTGGTTGGAAAGGAGCTCTGAGAGCATCCAGTCCAACCCTTGATCCACTCCCCCCGTGGTTCCCAGCCCATGGCACTCAGTGCCACATCCAGTCTTTTCTTAAAAACCTCCAGGGATGGAGAATCCACCCCCTCCCTGGGCAGCCCATCCCAATGCCTGAGCACCCTCTCTGCAGACATTCCTAATATCCAACCTAACCCTGCCCTGGCAGAGCTGAAGCCCATGGCCTCTTGTCTGACTGATCTCTGCCTGGGAGCAGAGCCCGACCCCCCCTGGCTCCAACCTCCTTTCAGGGAGTTGGAGAGAGTGATGAGGTCTCCCCTGAGCCTCCTCTTCTCCAGCCTCAACACCCCCAGCTCCCTCAGCCTCTCCTCACAGGACTTGTGCTGGATCCCTTCACAGCCTCCTTGTTTCTCCTCCAGGATGTGGCTGTTCCCAGCTCCAGGAGGGACACTGCTGGGTGACAAGCTGACCCTGTTTTCACAGCTCCCAGGGTTTGACTTTCACAGCAAATTAAAATAAAAAAAAACAAAAACAAACCCCATGTGAGTATATTTGGATCAACCTTGTGAAACTGTCTGGCTGTGGATCCTTGCAAAATCAGCGGGAGAGCCTGGGCCAGTTCCTAGAGGACAAGTTTTCACACCACAGCTGGCTGGGAGCAGCTCCCCAGTGGGAAGAGGCATCAGGAGCCAAGGGAGCAGCTTGCCACACCACTCTGCTCCTCCTGGAGCCTCAGGGGCTGCCAAGAGGATGGGGAAAGAGTTGTGAGCTGCTGGTGGAGGAGCTCTGGCTGCCTCCAGGCAAGGGATGACAAGGGTGGCTTGGTCACCTCGGGGGATGTCCCCTCCACTAAGTGCAGATTGCTCACAGCTCCTCAAAGAGGCCAACTGGGACATCCTGGCTTGTGCTGCAGGCAAGAGACCACCAAACAACTCCAGCCTGGGACTCCTCCCTTCCCTGGAAAGATGGATTATCTGCCTCTGCCTGTTTATCATCCTGGGCTGCAGGGGAGCCTGGACAAGAAGCTGCTGACTGTCTGCAGTCAGACAAGATGAAACACATCCTCGAGCTCCAAATAATTAGAACAAAACCATAACGAACACCTCCAGCCTTCCCAGCTGAGCTGGGACTCCAGGGTATGTCCCACCACCACCCAGACAAATGCCACCAGCACCCAACCCTCTGCTCAGAGGACTCCACAGGGCTGGACAAAGCCAGAGACCCTTTGGTGGAGGATTTCTTCTGCCCTAACAAGAAAACCCAGCAAGGTTTGATGCCAGCTCCTATCCCAGCAAAACTAAGCATCCAGTAAAAGGCACGTGTCCTTAGAACACACAGTGTCCCATTTGGAAAAGAGAGAGATATTACTAAAGAGACAAAATATTATTCAGTACAGAAATGTCAGCATTCAGAACAACAGAACCCACCCTGCCATCAGCCAGCTGTGTAACACACCCTGACACTGACCTATCAGTGGCTTTTGGCCCATGGACACCACACCAGCTTTTCACTTGGGTCCTTGAGAACACCTTCCTGAGATGGGAGAGAGATCTGGCAGCTGCTGAGCAGAGCAGAGCCATCCCCCCAGGGACATTTAATGCAGGACAAAAGGCAGGGAGCAGCCCAGTCTCTCCTGGGCTTCCAGTGCAGGAAACCACAGCAGATCCCAGGCAGCATGGGATGAATTGAGTGAATCATCAGCTGCAGCTGTCTGAATCCATCCCTCAAGCTGAGCTGGATTCTTATACAAGTAACCAGGAGATGTTAGAGAACAAAAAGTTTAGGCTAAAAAAAGGTGGGGTGTTTTTTGTTTTTTATGGAAAAGCTCAGAAAGAAAAGGCTTCAGGAGATCCCCCCTCCTCCTTCCCCACAGAGCCCCAAGCCACTCTCCTACCTTCAAGTCGCTGCTCTCTGCCTCCCGCAGCTTCTTCAGCCTGAAGTCCCCCTCGCAGGGGTTGAGTGCCGAGGGGGGAGCCACGCAGGCACACTTGCAGCTGGGTCCTGACGTGATGGTTTCCACTGTGTAAAAGTCCTCTGCTTTGAAAGCACCTTCATTAATCCTTTGGCAGGCACCCCGGCCCAGGGGTCTGACCAGGCACTTGCACCGACAGTCGGAGCCTTCAGACACAGCCTTCACCTTGTCGTAATCACCTAACAGCTGAGCACACAGCACACATCACACATCACCAGCAAACGTCTCCTCTGCCTGCCCAGCAAGGGGACACCCTGGACCTTAAGGTCTAAGCAAAGACACTTCGACCACCCTGAACCTCCAGGAAACTGTCCGGCTCTTCCAAAATCCAGGAAGGTTTCTAGAGAGTGCAGAGCTCTCTGCTCCCTACCTAAAAGGGGAATCATAGAATCACGGAATCATAGAATCCTAGAATTGGCTGGGTTGGAAGGGACCTCAGAGATCATCAAGTCCAACCCTTGATCCACTCCCGCTGCAGTTCCCAGCCCATGGCACTCAGTGCCACATCCAGGCTCTTTGGAAAGATCTCCAGACACGGAGAATCCACTACTTCCCTGGGCAGCCCATTCCAATGCCTGATCACCCTCTCCAGAAAGAAATTCTTTCTAATCTCCAACCTAAACCTCCCCTGGCACAACTTGAGACCCTGCCCTCTTGTCTTGCTGAGAGTTGCCTGGGAAAAGAGCCCAACCCCCCCCTGGCTCCAACCTCCTTTCAGGGAGTTGGAGAGAGTGATGAGGTCTCCCCTGAGCCTCCTCTTCTCCAGCCTCAACACCCCCAGCTCCCTCAGCCTCTCCTCATAGGATCTGTGCTCCAGTCCCTTCCCCAGCCCAGTTGCCTCCTTTGGACCTGCTCCAGCACCTCAATATTCTTCCTAAACTGAGGGGCCCACTTTCTGTAAAATAGACCTGGATGCTTGGAGTCTTAAATGCAAACCACATCCTACCCTCTTTTTAATGCTCTGTGTCCCTCAGACCCACTTGCCACTCTGTAATGCAGGCCAACAAGGGAAGGGCTGGGCTGGAAGGGTGACAGAAAGCCACCCTACAAGCAGCATAACCTGGTGGGGAAACAGTCTTTCTGATCAGCCCCATACAATGCCAGGAATTTCCTTTGCAGAGATTTGCAGACGGCCTTTCTGAAAGCTCAAGCCCAAAAATAACTTTTGACGGTATGTTTCCAATAGGCTCCACGTTTCAGCCCTTTCCAAGGGCAGATAATAGCGTGCAGCCTGACCGGCCAGATCCGACAGAAACCTCCACCGCATCCTACTGGCAGGGGAAGAGCCTGGCTCCTGGATCCCTGCCCTCCGCACACAAAGAGCCTCCCCCGATTCCCCTCCCGGGGGAGCTCCGCATTTTCCGAGTTCCCCGAGGGAAACGATGGGATGGAGGCTGTGAACCGGTGGGCTCCGGGGTCCTCACTGTACCCTCCCCCCTTCCTCCGGTCGACAAAATTCCCTGCAGCTGCACTCGGCCAGCAGCACCAGTGAGCTCCGGGTGAGTGCACAGCATCACCCAGCACCAACCCAGCACCTCCCGGGCTGTGCACAGCATCACCCAGCACCAACCCAGCACCACCCGGGGACTCAGCACCTTCCAGGGTGTACACAGCATCACCCAGCACCTCCCGGGCTGTGCACAGCATCACCCAGCACCTCCCAGGGTGTACACAGCATCACCCAGCACCAACTCAGTACCACCCAGCACCACCGCGCATCAACACCCAGCACCACCACAGGATTCCCCACCGCTGCCCAGCCCCACGCCACGGGTACCCAGCACCCCAAGATGCCCAGCAAGTATCCCTCTCCCCCCCCCCCTCCCGCACCCCGTGCCCCGCACCCTTTCGCAGGTACCTGGGAGAGGATGTTCTCCTGGTTGTCCGCCTCGTCCTGCAAGGGCTCCGCGGAGGGCCCGGCCGTGCCGGTATGGGGGGACCCGGCCGTACCGGTGTGGGGGGACCCGGCCGTACCGGTATGGGGGGGCCCGGCCGTCCCGGGGGGGGTGGTCGCAGCCCAGCAGCCGGCACCCAGCGCGGCCAGGCAGAGCAGCAGCGGCAGCGGCCGAGCCATGGGCGGGATGCGGAGGGGGCCGGGATCTCCGCGGAGCCTCCGCTGTTCGCTCAGGTGCGGAGCGGAGGGTGCGGGCGGGGCCGGGCCAGGCTCCCGCCCCGGTTCTCCCTCCCTCCGCTCCTCCATGCCTCCCTCCATCCCTCCGCGGCGGGACGGGCCCCCGGGCGGGGCCGGGCGGGCTGCGGGGCGGGGCTGGAGCTCAGGCTGCCCCGAGTGGTGCTTTCCACCCCCCCTCCCGCATCCCCGTTACCCGCCCGCAGCTCCCGCCGCCTCCGTGGGGAAGGGGAAGGGAAGAGAGCGCTGTCTGTCCCGGGAGAAGGATGCGGCCGGAGGCTGGAGGGGACTTGAGCATCCTCCTCCCGAAGCAGGTTGTGGGGAGCCCCCCGGGGGCTGTGGGGCTGCCCCAAAATACCCGCACTGCACCCAGCAACCCTGACATCGCACCCTGAGGTTTGCCAAGGAGTGGGTGAGGGGACGGAAAGCCATCCTCACCACCTGCCTGGCTCTTTTCCAGTCTTCGGGAACAGCCTGGCTGTCATCCTCTCCCTGCTCTAGGTCACAGGAAAGCCACCCTCTACCCCACGCCCGTGGGTCCCCAGACACACAGCACGCACTGGGGCCATGTGAGGAGTGGATGTTTTGAAGACAGGCTCTCAGCCACGAGTGCAGACCTCCATGTGCTTCCTGAAATTTAGGCTGAGGCTGCTGGGAAGCAGCTGAGCTCTGGCAGACCTGAAGCCTCCTGCAGCTCCTGCCAAAGGGAAACGTCTCTGACACGCAGTTCCCAGCAAAAGCACAGGCTCAGCATCCTCCACTGCGGAGGTGTCTGTGCTGTGGTGATGATGTCTGGGCTCTGCTGCCTGCTGATGAAAGCTGAATTCCTGCAGAAATGCACCCCTGGCAATCCAAACGTGTGCCAGCTCCCTGCCCCAGCCTTGCTCTTGCCTCAAAATCAGTGGGTCAGATGAAGAAGCCACACGCATGGTGGGTGGCAACTGAGGCCACACAAAACTCCATCTGAAGCCCTGTGCTTAACAGATCCCTGCCCCAAAACCCCCCCAAATCTGGTGGCTGCAGCCCTGGGACAGGGAACTTCTCCAGGGAAGGGGGGGAGGTAGGGGGGGAGCTCCCACATCCTGCTGCTCTCTCCCAGGGACAGACCACAGGGATGGGGCTGCCATACACAAAGAAAACATCTTGTGTGAGAGAGGAAGTGGTTGTGACACTGGGGACAGCAGTAGTTGCTGACTTGAGGCTTCGTGTGGCATGGCACTGTGCCTCCCTCTCCTCTGACCTCCCTGGGGAGAAGGGGGCAGGGATGCACCAGTCCCTGCAGCAAAGCCAGGGAGAAGCAGAGAGGGAGGATGGGAGAACAAGGACAGCCAGCTTGTAGGTGTCTGAAGAGCTGTAGGAAGGGAAAACCATTGCTAAAAGCCTCCCCCCCCTCTCCCCACCAGCCTCTCTCAAGAAAAAAAAAATGTCCCTTGGGCATCAGCTGCTTCACTTCTGTTTCCATCACTCTGTGCTGCTGACAGCTGAGCTTCCCCAGGACACTCACTCCATCTGTCAGCACATTCTGCCCTGAGGCTGCCAGGCTGGGGCTTCTGGAGCCCCCAGCTTGTGGCCAGCAAAGCCTCCAGGAGCTCTCAACTGGTTTTGTGTCCTGGAGCCCTGTGTAGCTGTGTCACCATCAGGGCCAGCAGCACTGAGAGGTGCCATGGCGAGCAGCACCTCTGATTTTCAAGCCTTTTCCTAATAATCAGTTTCAAAGGCTGGAAAAAGCAGGAAAAAAACCCAACCACAGCATTTCGATACCTGAAGGAAGGATTTCACATCTTACTGACATCTCTTGTTGATTCCTTTTAACCCCTTCCTGCTATTTAGCTTGGGGCAGAGGCAAGTTTGTGTTTGTCCTTTGCCAGAGGAGGCAGTGAGAGGCAGCCTGGGTTCACTGGGGTTCTTTCTGGAGTCTGAACATTCCTCCTTCAAGAAAAAAAAAAATAAGACAAACTTACAGAAAGAGGAACAAGTGTGGTTCCAGCTTTTCTGCCTTGCTGAAGAAAGTTGGCCCAGCCCCTGGCCTGAGCAGGAGGTCCCTGTGTCCCAACACCTTCCCCCATTCTGTACAACTGATCTCATCCAAAGCTGGGGCTGCCCAGGGAAAGGGAAGCAGGCAGAAGGTGCTCTCCAAGTAAAAACATCACCTCGCCTGGAAAAAATGCAATTTAACAGCTCCATGACAGGCTCTGTGCTCCCATATGCAAAAAAAAAAAAAGAAAAGAAAAGCAAAAACTGCCCCAAAAACCTTCCCAAAAAGCCCATATTTATGTGCTTCTTTAAGGGCCTTGCCAGATGTGCCCAGAGCAGGGGGACAGTGACATTGGGAGTCAAGTCAGGCCATGGGTGGGTGATATGGGGTGACCCCAAAGGCATCTCTGCAAGCAGGGGATGCTGAGCTCGGCAGGAGGAGGGAGCAGAACGTCGTGGCCCCCATCCTCAGAACTGGGGCTGCCGGGGGCTGCCCTCGCCCAGGGACCTTTACCGGGGGATGCTCAGTGCTGTCCAGCCCCTCCGGATCCCTGTCCCTGTCCCCATCCCGCTCCACAGGGATGCAGCACCACCCCGTGGTACCGCAGTCCCTCGCACAGCCCGGGGGAGAGAACCCGGGTGCCGCGGGCTTATCGGGCCTTAAAATTCTTTGCCATTAAAATGCTTGATGCTGGGCTGCCTGAGACCCTCCCCGAGGATTCTCTGGGCTGAACGGTTCCGGTTCTCAGCCTTTCCTCGCAGGAGGGATGCTCCGGGTCTTAGTGGCCCTCTACTGGACTCTTTCCGGTACCTCCATGGATCTGTGAGCCCAGAACTGGACGTGGCACTCACTCCAGGTGTGTGCTCACCCCCCCTCTCTGCCGACATCACTCAGACACCCCAGGACCCCATTCACCTTTTTTTGTCACTGGGGCACTTGGTGTCCCCCAGGACCCTCAGACTCCCTCCTGCCAAGCTGTTTCCCAGCTGGGTGCCCCTCAGCACCCACTGCTGCCTGGGGTTTTTCCTCCCTGGGTGCAGGACTCTGCATTTCCCTGTGCTGAACTGGGTGAGGACTCTCCCAGCCCATTTCCCCAGGCTGTCTCTGGATGGCAGGATGAGCCTCTGGTGTGTCAGCCACTCCTCCAGCTCAGACACAGACCTGTACAGTCCCCACCTAACTTTGGGGACTCAGCACCTCCTCCCAACACCACATTTTGTCTTCCCAGGGTTATGCTGTGGTTGATCCTTGCACACTCCTGGTGCACGCTGCAGCCCATCCCAGCACCTCCCTGTGGTCTGGACTCCTGTGGCTTCTGGTCCCACATCCTCGAGTTCCAGCCCCACATCCTGTTGAGGCAGAGCAGAGCTGCAGGAGGGAGGTCTCCTCCTTAGCATCCCTCTCAAGGATTTCTCAAGACTCCCCAGGCAGCTCCAGCTGTGCCTTCCTGAGCTCACACATAGAAAGAGCCTGGTGGAAATGTCCTGTCCTGTCCCTGGGCTCCACAGCTCAGTGCTTTCTGCCAAGAGCAGCCATGAAAACAGAGCTTCTGCAGCCTGCAGAGAGAGATCTGAGCACCTGGAGTGAGAGATGGACACAAGCCATGACACTGCTCACCTGGGGTGGCACATAGAGCCAGAGAAGGGAGCAGAGTCAGTGGTGACATCCTCCTGTGCACCAACTCCACCACCCAACTTTTGCTGCCAAGTGCCCAGGGTGAGGGAAGCTCCCTCCTGCCCCCATTCCCTGGGGGAGGAAATGCATTCTCAGGGAAAAAAAAAAACACAGACCCAGACCTGACCCTGAGTCACCCAGCACTTTGAGTGGCTTCCCTCCTGACCTCAGCAGTGACACTTGGGCTTATGCCTGTGAGTCAAGAGAGAGACCTGGGGGGACTGGCACATGTCCTATAAACCATGGCTCGCTGAGGCTGCCCTTGTCACACGTGGGAGGCACCACTGCACCACCCCTGACCATTCAGCATTCCCCCTTCAGCAAGCCTTTAGCACCACAGGAGATGTATCTGAATAATAATAATAATAATAATAAAATGAAGCTTTAAAAGAGTTCTTTTTCAAACCTGGTGCAGACCAGGAGGGCTGTCTGGGTGGCTGAGTTGAGCCCCAGGCTTCCTAGGCAGGGATGTTCAGCCTGGGAAGAGCTCATGGAAACAACTGGAAGAATGGGCACTGAGTACAAAAACTGAGGATAAAACTCTGAGTACAAAAACTGAGTAAAAACTGAGTACAAACTCTGAGTACAAACCACTGTAGTTTGAGAAAAGTGGGACTTCATGCAAGTCTGCCTTGTCATCATATCACTCTTCCTGACTATTCCCATCCACCAAGCAGTGCCAGACCTTAGGGCCTGGCGATTCCCCATCCATTGGGAGAAGACACCAATGTCAGGGACTTTCTGGACCCACCTGGGGTTTCCTGCACACTCTGGGTGTCTGTCCTGTGTCAGTGCTGATCCCTGCAGGGTGCAGGCAGCATGGGCCCTGCAGAAGCCTTGGACACTCTCTGGCTCTCTCTTTATGAGTCCCCTGAACCTTCAGCCCATGGTTACCCCATGGGTGGCAGAGTTGGGAACACAGATCTGGCCAAGATCCCAGATTTGAGCAACATAGAAGCTGACAAATAAGTTTGGAAGGAGCATCTGTCCCTCAGCTCACACTTGCCCTCTTCCTCTTCCCCACATCCCACCCCCTTGAGATGCTCCCTGCTTGTACCCCCTCCCCACTGCAGACTCTCCCCAGGTTTTGAGGCCACTTGGCCAACACTGATGCCCTTCCACACAGCCACATTCCCAGCACACACTGCCCTGGCCACTCCATCTCCCCCCCTCCCAGGTGGTGTACATGAGCCACCCTTTGCCTTCTGGGCCACCAGATGGTGATCAAGATGTCCCAGCAAGGTGACAACCCAGCAGCATCCCCAGAGGAGCTGAACAATGTAAAATCATCCATCTGTAGACAAAAGCTGGGATTTAACAAGCTGGCTTGGGAGGACAAATACTTCCATGCAGCCACTTGGACTCCCACTTCACCCACTGGCCCAGTTGCACCCTGAAAACACAGGGGCCCAGAGTGCTGCTCACACCTGGGAGAAGCAAGGCAGCAAAACCTTCTATTTCAGGGAACAGAGAGCAGAATTCCCTGCCAGAATTTTCTGGGAATTTTCTCCAACTCAGACAAAACCAAGACTCTGAGGTCTGCTTGGCTACAACCTCAGGGGTTACCCAGCCTGGTTCTCTGCTTCCAGCTGCTCTGGTACCCACCTTGGGATGTTCTCCTTGTTAATTCCCTGGTTCTGCTCTCTCCTGAGCTGAGCTGTGGAGCTCCCAGCTCAGGGATCTGGGCTGTGCAGGGCTGATGCACACCAGCCAGCCCTGCAGAAGCTGCTCCTGCTCAGCATTTGGCAAAGACACCATGGGTAAGGGCTGGGCTAAACTGCCTGTCCTGCTCCAAGAAGAAGTTTCGTGGTGTCCAGAACACTGTGGTTGGACCCACAGGTCACATTCTGATGCTCTGCTTAAAACTCCAAACTTTGTCCTCCAGCAGGAACATGAGCAGCTCAGAGAGGGACACGTGGGCAGAGTCAAGAGGAAAAAATGAGCAAAAAAATGGGCATTAGGAAGGGCAGATAAAGCCCTGAGTTGTGCCCTGCAGAGGTCTGGGTCACAAGGAGTGTTGGCAGATCCTTTTGGGATTAATTACGAGGCTCAGCTCATCAGGCAGTGATCATCAGCTTAACCTGCAGCATTCAGGGCAGGTGATGGAACAGGGAGGGAGGATGTGCCAGGGCAGGTCTGTGCCAGCCACAACGTGCCAGAACCACCACACTTCAGACCAAATGAAGATGGAACCAGCCTCACCAAACCAGCCCCAACACCACCAACCCAGCCCCTTTTTACCCCTTTTTACAGCGTCTCTCTCCAGCACAGTTGGTTCCCACAGCTCACCGAGGGCCCTGCATGCTCCATGGGCACCCAAGGGACATTTGGGGGGACACATCCATCCTACTAGCTTCTAATCCCACCATCATGACTGTGTCCTCTATATCCTTATATTTCTCTACACACACAAGCACTGAATTTGGGACAACAAGAGCAGAGCAGAGGCTGAACCCAGCTTTCAACCTCCCTGCAGTGATCTCCCCAACCCTGTGGTCCTTCTTGCTAAACACCATGCCTCTGGTTGATGGAGGAAGTGCCAAGAGCCTTTGGCACATGAGTGGGAGGAAGCTGCTGGTGCCCGTGGGACTGAGGCAGCTCTGGGGCATCCAGGAGGATCAGGGACACCACGTTCCTCAGCTCCTCACCCACACACGGGATGGATTTTCACATGGCAGGAGCTCAGTGCCCGTGGATGCTGGGGGAAACACTGCTCATGGCACTGCCCAGGTCCTCCCACAGCCAGGGGCACCTCTGCTCTCACCACAAAGGGTGAAGAGGTCCCCAAAAGTCCCACAGGGTGACAGGACAGGAGCCAACCCACACACTGCCTGCAGAGCATCCACTCTTGTGGATGTGGAACAGCGTGGCCAGCAGGTCCAGGGAAGGGATTCTGCCCCTGTGCTCAGCCCTGGGGAGGCCACAGCTTGAGTCCTGTGTCCAGTTCTGGGCCCCTCAGCTCAGGAAGGAGATTGAGGTGCTGGAGCAGGTCCAGAGAAGAGCAAGGAGGCTGTGAAGGGATCCAGCAGAATTCCTGTGAGGAAGGGCTGAGGGAGCTGGGGGTGTTGAGGCTGGAGAAGAGGAGGCTCAGACCTCATCACTCTCTCCAACTCCCTGAAAGGAGGTTGGAGCCAGGGGGGGGTTGGGCTCTTTTCCCAGGCAACTCTCAGCAAGACAAGAGGGCAGGGTCTCAAGTTGTGCCAGGGGAGGTTTAGGTTGGAGATGAGAAAGAATTTCTTTCTGGAGAGGGTGATCAGGCATTGGAATGGGCTGCCCAGGGAAGTAGTGGATTCTCCGTGTCTGGAGATCTTTCCAAAGAGCCTGGATGTGGCACTGAGTGCCATGGGCTGGGAACTGCAGCGGGAGTGGATCAAGGGTTGGACTTGATGATCTCTGAGGTCCCTTCCAACCCAGCCAGTTCTAGGATTCTATGATTTACTGCCTGCAGACCATCCTCTGCATGTTGCCCCATGGCCAAGCACCCCAGGAGCCGTGCTTGCCCTGGTGTCCTGCTTTGGGCCAGGACAGAGCTAATTTTCTGTCTTCTCATTTTGCTTTCATCTCAATCTCTTCTCAGGAGCTGCACTTCCCCAAATTAGCAGCAAGTTTCTCAGTCAGTGTCTGCTTCTGGGACTGATAACACTGATGTTTATAGTTATGGTCTGCAGAACCAAGGCCATTGCTTGGTTCTGAGGAACATCATATGCTCCAGAAAGAGAAAAGGAGTAAAGAGGTCACACCTGCAACCATCCTTTGGGGAGGAGCAGACAAGAGAAATGACCAGAATTGAGCAAACAGAGTGTTCCATCCCATACACCTCATACTCAGTATAAACTTGAGGCATCATGAGGATCAAACTCCTTCCTGCTTCCCCTTCTTCACCTCTCCCTGTTTGCTTTGGCATCCTGGGAGGATTCCACCCATTCCTCTGCATGTGGTTCTGATCCATCCCAGCCTGAATCTGTGTGTTCCCAACTGCTCCTGACCCCAGGATTCCAGGCTGGACTTTCCCAGGGCTGCCCTGCAGCCTTGGGAGTGATGTGAGAGTTATTGGGGGAAGGGATGAGGAACATTATTTTTCCCTTTTTGTCATTACCATTTCACTAAAGCTCTGCAGTTATGTTTCCAGCCCATCAGTCTCTCCCTTATTCTCTCTCCTTTCTTTATCAGGGAGTGGATTAATAGGGATCATTTGGTTTAATTGCCAGCCTAGTGTTAAACCTGACACCTGCCACATCTTCTCCCCCAGAAAGTTATGAACCTCTGACCTCAGGTGCAAGCAGCAAGGCCAGCAAAGAAAACCCCTGGACCCAAAAGCCTCAGAATTCAGGGCATGAAAGGAGAGCCTGAGGACATGGCCAGCACCTTGGGGCCTGCAGGGAGCAGAGAGATGGATTTTAGTGCTTGTACCAGTCCTGTTTCAAGAGAATCCTCCTCAACAAGGGACCCCCAAGTCACCAACACTCCAGTGAGTTTGGAAAGCATCACCTGGAGCCACAACCTGCTGCCATAAATGCCCAAACTGCCCAATTGCCCTTGCCACTCCAACTTCTCTTACATCTGGTGTCTCCTTCCACCCTAAACATGAGGCAGCATGAATGCTGTGACCTCCTCTCCCTAATTTTCCTGACCTCAGTGTCTCTCAGCTAGGCTGGAGATGGAGCCATCCCCATATTTGAGCTTTATCCCTTTCTGTTCCCCAAATAACTCTGCTCCCACACGGACCCCCAGGGTCCCTACTCAGCATCTTCTGCCTGATCCCAACCCCACAGCCCAGCCCCAGGTGCCAAACGTGTCCCTCTCCAGACCAGAGTTTCCATCATGAGCTGGCTGGGGAGCTGTTGGGCACAGCAGGAAGAGCCTGAGTCAAACCCAGATCTGCCCAAGGCCAAGGAATCCATGACTTGCTGAAAGGCATCCAGGGAATTCAAGGGAAGGATGTGGATAAAACTCTCCTGACCCCCTCAAACTGTGGCAGGTGCTGAGAGGCAGAGCAGGTAAGGGAGGGGGAGGATCTGTTCCACTCCTCAGTGGTGTTTACTGCATTTTAAGGTCATTAATAAATAAATCCCCAGGGCCTGCAGGGCATGCAGCAGGTGGCCCTGGGCTCTGCAGGCACAGAGCATCCTCCTCCACGTGCCACTCTTTGGAAATGACTGAAAGAAACCCTCTCAGCAGGTCTGGCTTTTGCTGACTAATCAGGGATGAGCCATCACCTATGATGAGGGCAGAAAATATGGATGGACCTGCCTTGTGCCTCCCAGAGAGGTGCAGACCTCAGTGACTCAAGGAGCTACTTCAGAGGTGAATGTCAGGAGCACTTGGGTGGTGGGCAAGGATGCCTGGGGCTCCAAAAATCAACATGATGCTCAAAAGCAAGGCAAGACTCAAGCTGTCCCCTCCCTGGGCCACCTTAAGGTCATCTTTGTCTTTAGCAGCTCCTCTTCAGGAAAAAAAAAACTAAATAAAAGGATCCTAGATCCCAGGCAGCATCTGAGCTGGCTCAGAGGAAAACCTCACCCAGCTTGACCCCAGGCAGCTCGTCCTGTTCTGTTTGCTTGAGATAGTTTTAAGGGAGAAATTAATGCCCAGCAATCAGCTCAGCTCTGTTGTTTCAAGGTTGAACATCATCCAGCCCTGGTCATTCATCTCTCTGCCCCCACAGCCTCCTCTGCCAGCACTTTGGTTCCATCCAAATTCTCCAATCTGCAAGAGGCTTTCTGGCAGGGCAGCCTCCTCAGGCTCCTCTCACTGAGCACCTGATGCCAAAAAGCTTCATTACAGCCTCTCCAAGCTCTGCTTTTCTACAGGAGCATCTATTGATGTGCTAGATAAAGGATTTACTACTCCTTCCCATTCCTCTCACACACTGTTCCTGAACTCAGCCCCCAGTTCCTCCTTGAGGCTTTTCCTGGGGGCACAGCTCTGCATTTTGAAATGCTGAAAAGCCTCCCTGACCCTGCAGGGCATTCCTGCCTCATTTGGGGCTTTTCCATCTCCTTGGCCCCATGGCACCCATCTGCCCTGAGCCACCTTCAAGCCATTCACCCTTGGGAAGCTGCAGAGCAGGGTGGGATGTGGGAAGAGGAGAGGATCCAGGGGATGCTGTGGGACCTTCATGCCTGGAGACTTCTGGACTCCCCTGGGCACATCCCTGAGCCACTTGGGCCAGCTGGGAAGCTACTTGGATCAAGGCTTGACTGGAGGTGCAACCTTCCCCCACCCAAAAACTTCTACAGTTTGCCCATTCTCAGGAAAATCCCACCCAGATCCACGTCCCTCTTGGCTCTGCCCTGCCAGCCAGACCTGCAGCACTCCCAGAGGGGTTTCTCTCTTCCTATTTTTCTATCTCAGCTGCTCTCTTCAGAGCTGCATCTCTCCTCTCCCCACCTCCAGCCCTTTCAACATCAGACTTGCCATTCAAAGGCCATCCCTAGACATTTCAAAACACGTGGGCTATGTTACACCCACCTCTGTTTGTGGGGCACAGGCTGGGTCTTGTTGTTCCCTTCAATCAACCCTTGTTGTTGCCTTCCCCTCCTGGAGAGGCAAATGTCACCCAGTCACTGGGATTCCAGCCCTGCCACCTTGATCCTAAGCCTTCTCCTCCCTTTCCCACAGCTTGAGCTCCAGGTCCCACCCATGATTTGTGCCCTACATAGCTGAAAGCATCATGAAACCAATGGCTTGGGACCAAGGCATGGTGATCAGGGCATGGAAGGGCAATTGTGTTGAGATCTGGCACTCCAGACCCAGGGCATCTCTAGAAAGCTCAGTATCTGAGGATGGCCAAGAGAAAACCTCTGGCTCTGCAGTGGCCATGGGCTTAAGCTCTGCCAGGGGAGGGTTAGGTTGGATATTAGGAAGAAATTCTTTGCAGAGAGGGTGCTCAGGCATTGGGATGGGCTGCCCAGGGAGGGGGTGGATTCTCCATCCCTGGAGGTTGTTAAGAAGAGACTGAATGTGGCACTGAGTGCCATGGGCTGGGAACCACAGGGGGAGTGGATCAAGGGTTGGACTGGATGCTCTCAGAGCTCCTTTCCAACCCAAATGATTCCATGATTCTTTTAAGCTCCACACAGAGGTATCTGCAAGCCAGGAGCAGGGTACAAGGATCCTCCCTAAAGCTCCAGAACCTCAGCAAACTCTGCTTGCAGGCAGCCAGGGCAGGTGCCACGGATTCCATTGGGGTGGAACAAACAACTGATCCACCCCCTGCCCTTTGGGCAGTCCCCATTTCAAGACATCAGCTCCTACCTGTGCTTTCAGGAGGAGAGGGATGAAACCTAAGAGGGAGCTACAGGTCCCAATCCCCCAGAACTATTTGGATGCAAAGCTGTCCAGTTGCTTGCAACATGGAAAGAAGCAGAAGGTTGAGCATAGCCAAGAGGATCACAGACCATGGGGTCACAAAAGCCCATGGAAACCCCTCTAAGCAGAGGATTCCTGCTTTAGCACCTTCTGTTCCTTCTTCATAGCCCCATTTGAGCTAGAAGCTCTGCTTGCCACCAGTGCCATGGATAACTCAGTGCCTGGTGGTGGGATGCCACAGCTCTTCCTAAAAGCACCAATCCCATATCCCATCAGAAACAACTTCACCTGGTAAGTGCATGATTCCACTGCATGAACATGAAAGGAAAAAATAAAAACACAACACCTAAAATCCTACCTACAGCCACCAATCTCTGCCCACCCTGCCACTTCACTCCAAGCTGTAAAAAAAAAACATTAATTTTTCCAGACTATATCAGCTTACCCAAAGCTGCCACCTCCAGAGCTTACTGCATTCAGGACCATGGGATGATCTTTCCAAAGTTGGACCTCCAGGAATTCAGGATCAGCCCCAGGTGTTCCAGCATCTGGCAGGACAACACAGGGGATCAGCTTGGCAGAAGAGCTCTGTCTTTCCCCCCTTCCATTAAATGACACTTTTCTCACCAAGGGTTGTGTCAGACTCCCTTTTAATTAACATTTAATAAGTCATTCATCCACCTCAGAGGGAAAGGAGGCAGGAGCAGCATGGAAAAGAGCAGGGAAAAGGCATCAGTGGGTGGGGATGGAAGGGATGAATGATGCTTCTTATAGCCCAGGGCAGAAACACAGCAAAGTTCAAGGTGCTCATCTAAAACCCATCAAGATTTCATGCTCAGTTACTCTCCAGAACAAGGGGATCAAGTACACAGAGCTGAAGGAACAGCCACCCCCTTCCCTGGGGTAAAAGGACAACACCAGAAAGTTGGGGGGTTCTGAGCCCAGGGGCTCTTGTGACACAGCTGGACAGCCAGGGCTGGTGTTGGGACAGACTTTAGGGCATTTAAATGGATAGATAAGACTTGATAGCATTGAAATAAAAGCCCAGTAATGCCTGTCATACCTGCTGCACAGCTCTGGGAGCTACGAGATCCCAACTGGGCAACTTCCCCCTCCCCCCTAAAGCCAGCCCTACCCAGACAGAGCCCAGAATGGCCCCAGCAACACCACCCCAAAGGGTTCAGAGGGGCTGCTCAGCCCAAACTCCAGACTGAGCTCTTCCTGCTGCAGCTGATACCATGCCAGGTGCTTAAAGGCACTGGAGGGGGGAAGAGAATTAAAATAAAATAAAGGAGGGGGAAAATAAAATAAAGGAGGGGGAAAATAAAATAAAGGAGGGGGAAAATAAAATAAAGGAGGGGGAAAATAAAATAAAGGAGAAAAAAGAAAGACAGAAAAAAGAAAGACAGAAAAAAGAAAGACAGAAAAAAGAAAGACAGAAAAAAGAAAGACAGAAAAAAGAAAGACAGAAAAAAGAAAGACAGAAAAAAGAAAGACAGAAAAAAGAAAGACAGAAAGAGAAAAAAAGACAGAAAGAGAAAAAAAGACAGAAAGAGAAAAAAAGACAGAAAGAGAAAAAAAGACAGAAAGAGAAAAAAAGACAGAAAGAGAAAAAAAGACAGAAAGAGAAAAAAAGACAGAAAGAGAAAAAAAGACAGAAAGAGAAAAAAAAGACAGAAAGAGAAAAAAGACAGAAAGAGAAAAAAAGACAGAAAGAGAAAAAAGACAGAAAGAGAAAAAAAGACAGAAAGAGAAAAAAGAAAGAAAGAGAAAAAAGAAGAGAAAAAAAGAAAGAAAGAGAAAAAAGAAAGAAAGAGAAAAAAAGAAAGAAAGAGAAAAAAAGAAAGAAAGAGAAAAAAAGAAAGAAAGAGAAAAAAAGAAAGAAAGAGAAAAAAAGACAAAAAGGAAAGAAAAAAGAAAAGAAAAAACAACAACAACAACAAAGCAAGACTAAATCTGTCTCTGCCACCCAACTCCCTGATGCTCCTCAGAAGAGCCTGGATTCTCCCAGATCCAGCTCTCCCTGCAGGACACAGCAGGCTGGGCATTCCAGCTGCCCCTCCAGAGGTTGGGGTGTCCATGCCATGGCCAGGCTGAGCAGCACAGCCCCCCAAAAGAATTCCCCAGGGCAGGTTCTGGCCACACCTGAGTGCTCCCTCAGTGGGAAGCAGGGGATGAGAAACCCTGTGACACAGCAGGGTGAGCAAGCACCCAGCCCCACCTCTGTCCCCAAAGCTGCCTAAGGCTGGGAAATAATCTCAGGCACCCCCCATGCAAAAACCACCCTGAAGTCATCAGAAGGCACTCAAGCCTTTGATTAAATAGAAGGAAAAAAGAGCAATAAACCCCCAAGAGCAATAAGACCCCAGACTTCTCAGGTATGCAGAGCCTGAGTGTGCAAGGCACCAGAAACCAAACCCTCTGAGTCAAAAACACCACTGGAGCAAAGAGAAGTCAGTTCCAGACATTTATTCTTTGCAGCATTTGAAGTACACCAGGTACTTTGTGAAGGCTTCTCAAGAGAGACAACGGAGAGAATACTTGGTACAGTACAACTATATAAAAAGAGAAATAAATACATAAAACAACATGGTGACCTCTCCCTATTGCTGGCAACAGAGCAGGTGAGCTCTGAGCCCGAGCTGAACACCAACAGCTTCAGTCTTTGCAGCCAGATGTGATTAGGACATAGATATCCAGGCATCCCCAGGCCAGTAAGGCATCTGCCCTCCCAGCTGAGGGCATTTCACAGCTCTTCAGGAGCTGCAGATGCTGGGTAGAACCTGACTTCCAGTAAGCTTCAAACTTGTTGAGCAGGTCTAGAAAGTCAGCTCCAGCTTTGGTATACAAATGAAGAGCAGCTTTGCCAAAGATGGGCTTGCAGGGACTTCAGGGTCAGGCACAGGTGAGATGTTCCAGCATCTAGAAAGACTGGGAGAGCCAAGATGCAGGGAAATACCCAGATTTAAACCCCATTTTGAGGCCCAGTCATGTTTCTGCCAGACACTGCTCTGCAACTCTGTCAAGACAGTCTCCTTCTAGGTCTCCAGTGTTGTGACAAGAAGAAAAAAGAATCCTATATCAAAAGGAGAGTGTGTTTCTCTTCAGTTTTCACATTTCCATTTTCAGGAAGTGTTCACCTTCTGTCGAGAAGGAAGCTGGGGTCTGAAGCCATGTGCCTGCAGAGCTGCAAGCATCACAAGTAGCACCAGGATGAAAAGAGCCCAGGTTACCAGTAGGAGACTGGCCTGACTTAATCTAGGAGATCACTGTATCTCTCTAGAGTCTCCTTCTCCAGTTCCAGCAGCTTTTGGTAGAATTTCTCAGCAGTTTCTTCATCCACATCCATCTGAAAGACAGGAAGAAGAGTGCATCTCCAGAATTCCTCCATCCACAGGGAACCCAAGGCATCTAGCACCGGGGCACAAGCTGGAGCATAGTTTGGGAAAGCAGAATTACACACTCCTCCTGTTCTAACCATCACCTCCAGGGTCTTCCAGACTCCAGGAGGAGATATTCCAGGGAACCTCAGTGATAATCTCACGCCAGCATTCAACATGCACCTTCCTTCCAACCCTTTTTTTGCCAACCCTTCCATACAAGGCAGATGACAGACCCCAGCCCCTGGCAGCAGGAGGAAGCTGCTGTTTATTTACCTTTCTGGCTTCCACATAATTCTTCCCCAGGCCAGAAGTACAGCTGTGGTATTTGACAAGTGCATCCAGGTACTCTGGCTTCTGTTTGAACAGCCACACCTGGGAAGAACAGCACAAACATTTACAGGTCAAGCACACACTGTCCCAACCAAGATTGGGACAGCCAAGGACCTGAGTGCCAACAACAAACAAGGTGCTGACACCAAGCAGGGGGAGAGCTGAAATCCTGAGAAGGTCTGAGCTGGTTTCTCCCCCCCCTATAGCCCCTAAACTCTGCTGATACCCCAGTGCTAAACCACTGAAGCAGTTCACATGGCTAAACATGACTTAAATTCTTAAAACACACTGTGCCCTGCATCACCCACCTTCACCCCCTCTGTCTGCATGTCTGAGAAGGGAAAAAAAATAGCATTTTGCTGAAATTCTCTCTTTTATGGGCTTCTGATGAAAGGCACAAAGCATCACCCAGTGGGTCAGCACCTGATGCTGTGGGGTGGAACACAGCATTTCCCCACCAGTCTTGGACCCTGGAAGAGTTACCCAGAGGGAAGGGATACTAAAATTCAAGTTTTCAACTACTTACATGAGATTCAGCTCCATTATATGGTGTCAGAGTGTAGGTCTTGGCAAAAAAGCGGATCTGAGGGGAAAAGAAATACAGGAATTTTAGCCCAAGGTTTCTTTGGCAAGCCCACAGCCACACCAGATCACCTGCTGGAGCCAGAAATGTTCCTCCAAGTTGACAACAGCCTAGACATGACTAAAACCTCCCTTTCTCACCCCAAACTCATCTCTGGAGCCACCCACCAGATCTGCAAGCCCCCACACCAAGCTCTTCCCCCAAATAGGGAACCAAAGGGAACCAGGCCAGGGAAAACAAAGGGAAACAGGGATATTCCTCTTCTGGAATGGTCTCCAGAGCCCTTCAGATCAAAGGCAGAGCAGGTCTGCACTGCTGCCAGTGGTGAGGAGGAGTGGGAAGGCATTGCCTCAGAGCTGCCAGGAGAAATAGGATTTGCCAGGATCAGGTGCTGCCAAGTGGGGCAGCTGAAGCAGAAAGGCCAGTCCTGCCCAAACTGCACCAGGAATCACAGCAGGCAGCCTTCAGGGACAGAACTGGAGTGAACTTGAAAAGCTGAAGCCCAGGGGAAGAAAGACAAGGGAAGTTTTGGAGAAAATCCAACAGAGAGCTTTGCTTTTCAGAGGGAAGAACGTAGGAGCCACATCCAAGGATGGAAAGGACACTGAAAAACACACTCTGTCCTACACATTAACAGCATTTCAAAGCACAGGGGACAGATTTTATCCCAGAAGGTTACCACAAGCTTGCAGCAGGTGAGCTTTGACCAAGGGGAAGCTTTGACCAAGGGGAAGCTTTGACCAATGCTGCTACTGAACCCTTTGTACAGTGCCATCCAGCACCACCTCCAAACTCTGCCTGGAAATTGGGGTCCCAAGGTGCCAAAGAGAAGGTTTGCAGAGGGCTCAGTGCAGCAGGAGAATGAGCTCTACTCACCAACCACATGATGGGCATTAGCAGCTTCCACAGAAAAACTGGCAAAATTCTGTAGGTCATGTTGGACATGACAAGACCAGGACAAACAACACTGGAATAGAGACCCTGGAGCCAGAGAAGAAGCCAAGTTAGTAACACAACACTTAGCTGGAGACTCCTTCCCTCCTAGAACTCAGCAAGAAAATTAAGGCAAGCACAGAGATCATTTAACAGCAGATGTTTTCCTCTCTAAAGTTAAGTTACCAGAGCCAGAGAGTGATTTCTGAGAGGTCCAAACTGGAGATGCCCATGTTAATCCTGTGCCCAGTGAGGCAGAGGGCACAGCCTCCCAACACACCCCAACCTGGTGTTGCAACCTTCACACAGCTCAGCAGGAACAGCACTCATCCCACAAATTACAGCCTGCTCAGATCACTGACTATCTCACCTTTAAGAGAAAAACTTTCAGCCTCCAAGGAGTAAATAATTTTCCCCTGAAGTGTCTGCACTCTGTTGAAATACTACTGCTGGACTAGTGCTGCAGCTTGCCAGCCAAATCCATCAGTTCCCTGTGACAGGAACCATCAGAAGAGCTTGCTCCTCAATGGCTTGAAACATCCACATGGCAGGAACATCCAAAGAAGAGCAGCAGCTCTTTAAGACCTGTTCTTTGGTCTGAAGAGACAGAGCTCAGAGGGTAAGGAAACCCTGCTGAAAGCTTTTAGCTAAAACCCATGGACAAGAACCCCTCTGGCAGATCCTCCCCTGCATTTCTCAGCTGCATTTTTGGTCTCACATGTGCGTTCAGGAATATGTCAGATTGCTACAAAGAAATGCAACTGGGTAATTACAATGTAATGATAATTATGAATAGTTGGGAGCTCATTAGGTTTATTCAGACACGCAAACCCCATCATCACCTGCTTATTAAGTTTCCTGTTGAGAATGACACTTGTCAGGTCAGTAGCATATTTGGAAGAACTGTATGATTCCTGCCCCTTGGCATGCTGATAGTCAGAGAGGCTGAAGGCAGACTCCCTGGCATTGCTGGAAGAGGTCCAGATGAGTCGTGAGGGTTTTTCATTACTGCAGAGCAGGGACTCGAGCTGACGAACCTGCAAAAGAAATGTTAACTTATTGAACATACTACTTTTAAAGTCTGCCAGGACAGCTTTACAGCTCTGGAGAGCTGCAAGCTTATTTCAGCTTTCTTAGCCAGTCTAGACAAGCCAGAAGAGGCCAGTGTTTGGGTGTAAATTCAGCACAGATGTCCCCAAGGAGCATTTCCAAGCAGTCACCATCACTTGAGCACCTTGCAATTTAACCCAGCCAAGCTTTGGTATTCCCTCTGGACAGGGGGAGGTTTACCTGTGCTTCTATACTTCTATCTGCTGGCTAGCAGAGTAAACTCAAAATATTAACTCTTGGAGCAACAACTACCACCATTTGCTGCTATTTTGGCAAAGCCTTTGCCAAACACCTCTGCCCTCTCATCCCTTATCTCTCAGGCTGCAGCCTGCATCAGGACCCAAACCTGCAGGACAGAACTGATTCCTCAGTGCTGCCTCTACCCATCCCTTCCCACACCAACCCCCAGGTCCAGGGCTTGATTTTCACACACAGCCTCACCAGGATGAAGTGCCCAAAGAGGTTGGTAGCAAAGACCTCCTGCAGCCCATCTCCATTCAGCCTGTCTGTCTGGGTCATTATGCCTTCTGCAGTAGTCAGCATGTGAAGCAGCCTCCTGGAAACCAAGAAGACCCAAGTTAGAGAGGAACAACACAGCTGGAAGGCTGCTGCTGCTCCACTCCTTCAGGCTCCACTCCAGCTGCACCTACAAGGGCCAAATGAATCCATGAAAAAAAACAAAACAACAAAAAACCAGCTGGAAAAAGTTTACAGAGTATCCCAGCCCTTTGACTTACAAGCATCTCAGTATCAACTAGAACAGAGAAGCCTCGTCCAATCCTTCCCCACAGTAAAGGAGCATTAAAAGCATTTTGCTCTTCCATTTCCCCTTCAGATAACAAAAACCAAGCTCCAGGGTGGAGGTAAACCCTGGGGCCAAGATGATGCAGGTAAAGCAAGCAGTCTAGAACCTACATTCAACACCCCAATAGCAGTATTCCCCTCAGTGAAAGTCATTTTGCTCCCTCACCCAACTTCCCCTGGATGCTCACTGAGAAATCCTCACCCCCAGGATGCTTATAAAGTAATCCTTATCCCCTTGATGCTTGTAGAAGAAGGAGCACAGAAGAAGGAGCACAGAAGAAGGAGCACAGAAGAAGGAGCACAGAAGAAGGAGCACAGAAGAAGGAGCACAGAAGAAGGAGCACAGAAGAAGGAGCACAGAAGAAGGAGCACAGAAGAAGGAGCACAGAAGAAGGAGCACAGAAGAAGGAGCACAGAAGAAGGAGCACAGAAGAAGGAGCACAGAAGAAGGAGCACAGAAGAAGGAGCACAGAAGAAGGAGCACAGAAGAAGGAGCACATGGCTGCATCACCTGTAGGGTGGAACTGTTCCATCAGTACCTCCTGCACCCATCCCTACCCATCAACCACCTTATAAAAAAAGCACAAAATCCCCCCAAATCCCCAGCTGGGAACAGCTGCATCACCTGTAGGATGGAACTGCTCCATCAGTACCTCCTGCACCCATCCCTACCCACCTTATAACCACCTTATAAAAAAAGCATCAACTACCACCTGCACAAAATCCCCCCAAATCCCCAGCTGGGAACACCTGTGAACTCCTAGAGGAGAATCCCAACAGCTCAGTGAGGAGATTCAGAGCAACCCTCACCTCCCCACCACTGTTTGCCACACACTTCCCAGCCCTAGGAGCTGGGGATTTGGGGAGCATCCTCACTCTACCCTGGCACGCAGGAGGGATCAGAAGCAGCACTGGGTGCCTGGCAGAACCCCCAGCGAGCAAGCCCACAGAAAGCCACCCAATCCCCCTGGGATTTGCTCCATGGAATCCTCTGGGTTGGAAGGGACCTCTGGGATCATCAAGTCCAACCCTTGCTCCACTATCACCGTGGTTCCCAGCCCATGGCACTGAGTGCCACATCCACAGGTGACAAGGAAAAGGGAGAGGAGCAGCAGTACGGATGCTCACACACTTCGGCTGTGACAACACCTCCAGCACCCCAGAGCACCCCCAAACTCAGGAGCAGCCCCCTCAACAACTCCTACCCGGTGCGAAGACCGTGCCAGAGAGCCTTGAAGTTCACGTGTGGGTTGGGCATGATCCCGGCGTTGAGGTAGACAAAATCCAGGCGCTGGAATCTGCCGGGGAAAAAGCACAGGGATGAGGGGGAAGGATGGGCAGGGGGGCTGGGGAAGAACAAGGGGGGGAAAAGTGGGGAGGGGGGGGTCAGGTGGAGGGCAAAAGGGGATCTGGGTGGAGGGGAAGGGATGGGGGGATCCGGGTGGAGGGGAAGGGATGGGGGAAGGATCCAGGTGGAGGGAATGGGATGGGGGGATCAGGGTGGAGGGAATGGGGGGATCTAGGTGAAGGGGAAGGGATGAGGGGGTATCCAGATGGAGGGGAGGATGGGGAAGGCAAGGGGGGGTCAGGTGGAGGGGATGAGGGTCCAGGGGGGGGTAGAGGGCAGGGGGGTCCAGGTTGGGGGTCAGGTGGAGGGGAGGGTACGGGGTGCAGGTGGGGGGCAAGAGGGAATCGCGGTGCAGGTGGAAGTGTGGAGGGCAAAGGGGGTCAGGTGGAGGGGAGGGTTTGGGGGTCCAGGTGTGGGGGGGAAGGGGATGGAGAACCAGGTAGGGTGGAGGGCAGGGGTCCAATACCTGCAGCGAAGTTCCCGTGCGACCTGCAGGACGGAAGCGAGGTTACCCAGGTCCACGTCCACGGTCGAGACCTGTGCGGCGGGGTGGGAGGCGAGGATGAGGTCTCGGGTGGCCTCGCTCTTCTGGGCGTTGCGGCAGGCGATGCAGAGATGGATGCGCCCATCCTCCTCCAGCAGCCGCCGGCACAGGGCCAGCCCCACGCCGCTGCAACGGGACCGTGTCAGATACCGCTCCGGGCAGAGCTGGGGCGAGCCAGGACGGGACGAGCCGTGCCGGGCCTGTCCCGACTCGCCCCGGCACCATTCCCGTCGCTCCCGGTCCCCGCCACTCACCTGCTGGCACCGGTCACCAACACCACTCGCTCCATCCCGGCACCGCGGTCCCCGCCGCCCCCGCGGCCCCGCCCTATAACCGCTGCGCGCGCCTGAGGCCCCGCCCCGCCCCGCCCCCTCCCGCCAATCGCTGAGCGCTGCGGGGGCGGGGCCCGCGCCGCCGGTGGCGTGATGGTGGCACGAGAGCGGGGGGAGGGGCCTTACCGGGGCCTCACCGGACACGCCCCGGACACGCCCCCTCACGGATCGCTCCTCCCACACCGGGGCGCGGTGCTCCCCCTGCTGGACGGGACGGGCCAATACGTAACGTACCGTACGGTACCGTACCATGCCGTACCGTACCGTACGGTACCGTACCGTGCCATACCGTACCGTGCCGTGCCAATACGTAATGTACTGTGCTGTGCCGTACCGTACAGTGCCGTACCATACCGTACCGTACCATGCCAATACGTAATGTACCGTACCGTCCGTACCGTACCGTGCCATACCGTACCGTACCGTGCCGTACAGTGCCATACCGTGCCAATATGTAGTGTACCGTGTCGTGCCATACCATGCCAATACGTAATGTACCATGCTGTACCATGCCCTTACATACCATACCGTACTGTGCCAATATGTAATGTACTGTACCATACCGTGCCGTGCCATGCTATACCATACCATGCCATACCATGCCTTACCATGCAGTACCGTACCTTACCATGCCATACCATACTGTGCTGTACCGTGCCGTATCATACCGTACCACGCCGTGACATACCGTGCCATGCTGTACTGTGCCGTGCCAATACATAATGAACCGTACCATGCCATGCCGTACCATACCGTGCTGTGCCATACCATACTGTACCAATACGTAATGTACCGTATCATACCATACAGTACTGTACCGTGCTGTACTGTGCCATACCGTGCCGTACCATGCCAATACATAATGTACTGTGCTGTACCGTACCGTACCTTACCTTACCGTGCCGTGCCAATACGTAATGTGCCATACCGTGCCATACCATATGATGCTGTACCTTGCCAGACCGTGCTATGCCGTACCGTACTGTACCATGCCATACCATACTGTACCAATACATAATGTACCATACCATACCGTACCCTAACATGCCGTACCGTGCCGTACCATGCCATACCATACCCTACCATGCCATGCCATACTGCAAAGTCCCATACTGTGCTATACCATACCCTATCCTGCTGTGCCGTACCGTGCCATACTGTACTGTGCCATACCATACCGTACCCTGCCGTACTGTACCGTACCGTGCCATACCATACCGTGCCACGCTGTGTCATACCATGCTGTGCTGTGCTGTACTGTACCGTACCCTGCTGCCCCATGCCATACCGTACCGTGCCGTACCATACCATGCCGTGCTATACCATACCGTGCCGTGGCATGCCGTACCGTACCATGCCATACCGTAGCATACCGTGCTGTACCGTACCATACCATACCGTACCGTGCCGTGTCGTGCCGTGCCGTGCCTCAGCCGCCGGGCACATGCAATCCCCTCTTGCTCCCCAGCAGGCAGTCCCGGTTCCCCCGCAGGCAGCCGTGGCTCTCTCCGCCCTCCCGCCCGTTGCCACCGGGGGAGGTTTAGCCCCCCAAGAGCCGCACTGCCGGCTCAGCGTCCTCGGTGACTGTCACAACCGGAGCAGGGGACACATCCTCCCCGTTCCCCTCCCCGGCCGCTCTGCTCACCCGGCGGCCACACCGGGCAGGGTGCCTGAGGGCAGAGGTGTCCCTGAACCCGGTGAATCCCGGTGCTCCCGCCTCTCCGAGGGACCGGGATGCGCAGGGAGCAGGATGAGGGCACCACGGGCAGAGGCAGCCGGGCACCGGTTCCTCCACACCGACAAATCCCATCCTGGCTCCCACCCAGCCACACAGCACCCTGCTGCCTCCTGATGAGACCTTCCCTGTCCCCTCCCTTCTCCCAGACCCCCTGTCCCGGGATGCTGAGCCTCACAGCACCCTCCTTGTCACCCCAGGAGGTGTGCAATGGGTGGGGGTCAACCACCAGGTCTCCTGACCCTTCTTCCACCCCCTTCTCTGCTGTTACCTGTGTGCAGTACCCTGAGCAGTGCAGAACTCCGAGTTCTCCCCACCCAGCACCTCGGGGTACCCAGTGCAGCCCCAGAGCCCCCTGGCAGTGCCCAGGGAGGGGGCTCCAACCCCCTCCTCAGCTGCCACAAGGAAACCACACAACCAGGTTGATGGAACAAGTGTCTCTTCAGCGGGTTTGCCCCCATATATAGGTGCATCTACTGAATATATACAGGCCTTGGTAATAGCATAATTGAAACTCTGCCATGCTTGACTTGATGGTGCTGGACTAAGTCGTGGAAGAGGATGGAGGGGTCCGTGTACCCTGTAAGGACAAAATTCCTCCTGTCCAGCTGCAGGAGGATCCCATTGTCATGCATGGCAGGTAACCTGCCAGGACTCCAGCAGGGCACATGGGTTATGCACCTGCCCAGTTTGCTCACGGAGCTGCTGGATCCAGGACTGGTGCCAGACTGGGATGCTTCGGGTGGCAGAGTCCAGCCCAAGCACTCCAGCTGAGCTGAGATCCCTGCCCCAAAAGCTGAGGTGCCTGCTGCTCCATGCCATGGGCATCAGGAAGCACCTGGGAAATTCCCTGCTTTTCTGCCTCTTCCTCCCCTGGCAGGTGAAGGTGTGGCTTAGCCCTGGAGATTCCCCATTGGAGGTGAAAGCTGCTAACATCCCACACCCATGGCACATCCAAAATGCATTTTGTGGGCAGCTGACCAGCTCTGGAGTGTCCATGAGCAGTGAGAGAGTCCCCTTGGAGCATCTCTTGCTGGAGGTGGCATTTCCACTCCTTCCCAGCTGAGACAGAGGTGAAGAAGAGCCAGGAGTGATGTCAGGCTTCTCCCTATCAGCTAGGGTCTGGCTGGCAGGGCCATGGTTTCCCACCCTTCCATGTGGTACCTCCAAAGCCCAAAATGTCCAGAGGGTTTTTGCTTTCACCCTGTAATTGCAGAGCTTGCTGTGAGCTAGTGGCAACTCCTGGCTCCTCCTAGAGCAGGCAGTGGCTGCTGGATGATCCCCTGCTCCATTAGGTCCCTGCTCCAGCCTTGGAGCTTCCTTACAGAGAAAGTCCAGCTGATGTTCCTCCTCTCTGACTGGGGGACAGAAGCTGCTCTGTCCTAGTCATCGTCACCAAGAACACACTTCACCAATAAATAACCCTTGTCTTGTAGCTCCCAGGTTCGGGTCAGCACACGAGTGGGAGGTCCAAGTCATCCCATGCTGTGGCTCTCCTCGCTGTCTTGGGGTTTTTTTCCCTCTGAGGCTTCACTGTAACGATGAGGACAAGAACCCAGCTGCCTGGGTTGTGTTTCTGAAGTCCGAGTGAAGTGGCTTTGGTTTGCATCCAGGCTCCTCTGGGGATAGGGAGGGATGGGGAGCAGGCTGGGGGGGTAGCAAAGGGTCATTCTTCACTGGCTGATTCCTGGAGAAGGCGATGGATGTCCTGGAAGGAGGGACGGTCTTTAGTGTCCCGTCTCCAGCAGCTGAGCATTAGCTTATAGACTGAGTCAGGGCAAAGTGCAGGCTGGGGAAGGTAGGTCTTCAAAAAAAAAAACCAAAAACCAAACCAAAACAAACACCAAAAAACCAAAAAAAGCGAAGTAAAAAAACAAAATAAAAAACAAACAAACAAACAAAATGGCAAAGATTACAAAGGGAAAGAATTATTGCCACCAAAATTTTAAAAACCCAAACAAATAAACTAACAAGCTGCTCCTCTGGACTCTGTTTCTCCATGCACCCAAGGGAAGGGCTTTGCTGCTCTGTGTCCAGGGGCAAGGGAAACCTCAGGTAGCATGGTGGAGGTGATGGGGATATCTGCTCAGGTGTCCCAGCCTGGCTAAAGCCACAGAGTTGTTGAGGGCCAAGTGATGCCTTTGACTGCATAAAGTGCAGGGTTTGTGTGCCAGGCCCTTCACCAGGACTCCTTTTCCTATAACTCCTACCCTAACACCAGGACTCCTACCCTATAACTCTCCCATAGCCAAGATCACCTTAAAACCCTTTCCCAGGTCCCCCCATGTCCTGGGAGCATTGCTACCTGTCCTGTCCTGTCCTGTCCTGTCCTCTCCCATCCCATCCCGTCCCGTCCCATCCCATCCCATCCCGTCCCGTCCCATCCCATCCCATCCCATCCCATCCCATCCCATCCCACCCCACCCCATCCCTACCTGCCGGCCCTGGTCCCGGAAAAACTCCCCGGTGTTTTCGATGACCTGCTCATCAGAGAGCTGGGAGTAGGGCTGCTCCCTGCAGAGGGTGAAGGTCTCCCACAGTGTCACACCAAATGCCCACACGTCGCTGGCAGTCGTGAACTTGCCCTGGCCAAAGGGAGCCAAGGGGGTCAGACAAGGGCATTACCCCATCCTGCCACATCAACCCTATGTGCTCAGGGGTCAAAAGCTCTTTCTGGATGCTTCAGCTTCCAGATCTCCTCCCAGAGCTGCCTCAGCCCCCCAAACCTGCTCTCTGCCCAGGCTCAGAGCTGGGTTAGCTCTGGGTCTGGGTAAGGACTGAGGTTTACACAGGTAAAAATTATTCCTGTTCCCTCTTCCAGGTCTGACTGCAGCCAGGAGAGGAAATCAAGCTCAAAGATTGGCCACTGGGAAACCAAAGCTCACCACAGCCTCCCCACCCTACTCCTCCTCACTTCCACTGCTCCCATGCCTGCAGGTTTCACCCCAAAGCCGGGCTCTAGGGAGGATGGAGACTTCTCCATCCCTTTGGCATTCCCAACCCAAGGAAAAGAGGCTGTGAGCAGCCCCGGGGCACTGTCAGTGTCCACCAGAGGACCCCACATACCAGTAGGATGCTCTCCCAGGACATCCAGCGGATGGGAAGCACCGCCCTCCCCTGGATGCGGTAGCAATCCCATTGTAGAGATTCCTGCTCATTCCCAAACCAGCTATCTTGATGGAGACTTCTCTATCCCATCAGCATCCCCAACCCAAGGAAAAGAGGCTGTGAGCAGCCCCACGGCACTGGGCACTGTCAGTGTCCACCAGAGGATGGTCTCCCAGGATATCCAGTGGATGGGGAGCACCACCCTTCACTGGATGCAGTAGTAACCCCATTGTAGAGATTCCAGCTCATTCCCAAACCAGCTATCTCGATGGAGACTTCTCCATCCCTTCAGTAGCCTCAACCCAAGGAAAAGAGGCTGTGAGCAGCCCCGGGGCACTGTCAGTGTCCACCAGAGGACCCCACATACCACTAGGATGCTCTCCCAGGACATCCAGCAGATGGGGAGCCTCCCCTGGATGTGGTAGTAATCCCCGTTGTAGAGATTCCTGCTCATCCCAAAATCAGATAGCTTGATGGAGATTTCTCCATCCCATCAGCATCCCCAACCCAAGGAAAAGAGGCTGTGAGCAGCCCCAGGGCACTGTCAGTGTCCACCAGAGGACCCCATATACTAGTAGGATGCTCTCCCAGGATATCCAGTGGATGAGAAGCACCACCCTTCACTGAATGTGGTAGTAACCCCTTTGTAGAGGTTCCTGCTCATTCCCAAACCAGCTATCTTGATGGAGACTTCTCCATCCCATCAGCATCCCCAACACAAGGAAAAGAGCAGTCAGTGTCCACCAGAGGACCCCACGTACCAGCAGGATGCTCTCCCAGGACATCCAGCGGATGGGAAGCACCGCCCTCCCCTGGATGCGGTAGTAATCCCCGCTGTAGAGGTTCCTGCTCATCCCAAAATCAGCTATCTTGATGGTGAACTGCTTCCCCACCAGGCAGTTGCGTGTGGCCAGGTCTCGGTGCACAAAGTTGAGGGAGGAGAGGTACTTCATGCCAGAGGCAATCTGGGTGGCCATGAACCTCAGGTCACTGTAGCTGCCGGGGGGGAGGGACAAGGGAAGACTGAGGCTCTGGGGAAGGATGGCAGCAAAGGGGGGACACACACCTGGCCCCAGGATGCCAGAACAGGCAGCCCTACCTGACGGTGGGTGTGGGGCTACCAGGGGTGCTGCCTGCCTGCTGGCGGGACAGGAACTGGTTGAGGTCTCCGTTCTCCATGTACTCGGTGATCATGCACAGGGGATCATCCGTGATGCACACTGCCAGCAGCCGGATGATGTTGGGGTCCTTCAGCCTCGACATGATCTTGATTTCCTTCAGAAAATCATTCCTTTCCGGAACAGAAACCACACGGATCGGATAGACAGACCCAGAGGAGCATGGAGGTGTGCACAAACCACCTGAGCATGTCACCCACACCCCTGAACTCCCCTGGCACCCGTGGGTCCCCCCCTCCCCTAGGACTGGGGGTCGTGAGGGGGAACTTGGGGCTCATCCACATGTGGCTGTGGGGTAAACTTGGCTGGTGGATGGGGTGCTGGGAAGCTGTTTAGGATCAGCCAGGACAAAGAGTCCTGAATCACAGCAGCTTGCAGCTCAGGACCTTCAGACAGCTCAGACATATGTGGTCCTCATGGCTGCACCAAGGCCCAAGCTGCTGGAGGCAAGGGGATGCTTTCCAAATGCTCTGGATGGGGTTTTGGGGGTAGTCAGGGAAGAGATTCCAGGACATCTGCCCCCTCTGGCCCTATACCTGGCATTCTTGTTGGCATCTGCTCGCAGCATCTTCACAGCCACCAGCACAGGGTGGTTGGAGCTGGCATCCAAGCCCTCCAGGGCAAAGTCCTTGCCCGTGAACTTCTCTATCCCCTCGACTTCACAGAGGTGAACCTGGAGGGGAAAAATGGGCAGCCCTTACCTCCCACCAGCCCCCAGCCCCAGGAAGAGCCTTGCCTGAGCCACATTTCAGAGCAGGTCCAGCTCCCACTCACCTCTCCAAACTGGCCTTCCCCCAGCTTCTCCTTGAAGGTCAGCAGCTTCCTGGGGAATTCCTCCACAGCTACATCTTTGCCAGAGAGCAGGTCCATGGTGAGGGCTGGCACTGAGTAGGTGTTGCCACCCGTCACACCCTGCAGGTTGACGATGTCGGCCTCGGCGTAGTGGGGGACACCCTCGGGGACACTGGCCTGGAATGGCTTCACAGGGACACTGCAGCCTGTGGTGGACACAGCAGGATCAGCCCTGCAGAGGGTGTCCCTGCCCTACACCTTCCCCACCCCTGTGCCTGCTCAGCCACCACCTTCTCCATCCCTGGTACTCCCCAAAGTTCTGCTGCCCTGGCATGGCTGGGCAGGCACCAGGGGCTGCCACTCTTCTTCCTCATCCCTGACACCCCATGGCACCCATCGAGTGCCAGATGAGCCAGAATCAGAGCCCTGACCTCTGCCTGGCTGAGGAAGGGAAGCTTGGAAGGGGAATTCCAAGGAAAGCGGCGGGGACACAGAGCTCATGCAACATTCCACCTAAAAAACGTTTGGAGCTTGGCCATAAAGCCAAGGCTGGGGCTGCACTGGGCTGGGTGTAGGGTGGGCTGGGCTCTCACCCTGCAGAGGGTCCCAGCCCTCACCTGTGTCCTCCTCCACCGGGGCGAATTCCGGCAGCTTGCGGATCAGGCGGGAAGGCTCCTGGTAGTCACGTCCCAAGGGAAAAATCCGGTCGTAGGTGGAGCTGGATTCCTGCTCGCTGGAGGAGGAGGAATGGTTGTGGTTGAACATGCTGGATTCGCTGGGCAGGGAGAGGCTGACAGTCATTTCATCATCGAGCATCCTCCGTGATGCCTGCGAGAGGGCAGCAAGGAAGGAGAGAGCTGGGACCAAGGAAAGAGAGAGCTGGGACCAAGGAAGGAGAGAACTGGGACCAAGGAAGGAGAGAGTTGGGACAGGGGGGCTCCACAGCACCAGGAGGATGTGGTCTCCTCTGCTCCATGGCACTGTGGCTGTGCCCAGTGACAAGCCCACCTCCCCAGTGCCCTGTCCTGTTTATTATCTGCCTCTGTGGAGAAGAGTTGGGCTCCATCACCTCTGAGATTGCCCTGGGTTAGCCAGAGGCTGCAGTGAGACCCCTTAGGCTCCCCAGCCCAGGGGGACAGAGGACAAGGGACAGAGCTCCCAAAGTCACTGCCCTGCTCAGCTAAATCCCCTTCCCTGGAAGATGGGTGCAAATCACAACCTTCTAGAGGAGAAGGGAGCATCAGTCCTGGCAAAGAAAACCCTGCTGTGCCCATGCTGGGCTCCCACAGGAGCTGGCCCGGGACAAGCCCATGACCTTAATACACCTCACCAGCCACCCTGCCTTTCCTCACCTTCTCCAGCATCTTCTGCCAGAACTGCCTCCAGAGAATGATGACAATGATGGCCACCAGGATGAAGATGATTGCCACCAGGCACCCAATCAGGATGCGCGTGTTGCTGTCGTCAACTTTGAGTGTGGGGTCTGGCAGGAGAAGGGGACATCAAGAGGCTGTCACAGCAGGAGTGGAGAGAGCCCCTGTCTCTTTCCTCCATTGGAAGGGGCAGATCAGTGGGGCTGATCCCCACCCAGCTCAGGGGGTGACATGGCTTTCCACAGCTTACCATAAGTGGTGGGGACCACGGGTGCCTCAGGGGGGGCCACTGAGTTGTTGTACATGGCTGCATCTGGGAATATGAAGAGGAAGAGAGAAGAAAGAGAGAAGAAAGAGAGAAGAAGGAAGATGATGGAAGATGATGGAAGATGATGGAAGATGATGGAAGACAATGGAAGATGGAGAAAGGAAGGAGAAAGGAAGGAGAAAGGAGGAAGAAGGTAGGATGAAGAATGAAGGAGGAAGGAGGAAGAAGAAAGGAGGAAGGAGAAGGAAGAAGAAGGAAGAAAGAGAAGAGAAAGAAGAGAGGAGAAAGGAGAAAGGAGAAAGGAGAGAGAGGGGAGAGAGAAGAGAGAAGAAAGAAGAGAGAAGAGAGAAGAAAGAAGAGAGAAGAGAGAAGAGAGAAGAGAGAAGAGAGAAGAGAGAAGAGAGAAGAGAGAAGAGAGAAGAGAGAAGAGGGAAAAGGGAAGAGAGACCATCAGGGTAGGGGGGGATGGGTGTCCCACATGCCCACTCCCTCCTTTAACCCCCCCCAGAAGGCCCCAGTCCCCAGAGGGCTCATGGCAGCAGGTACCGGACTGGAAGGTGATCTCACTGAACATCATCCAGGCATCAGCAAAATAGTACTGGCACTTGATGGCATTGGCCATGCGGTGGAGCAGGGGCACGGTGACAAAACGGGCACTGGGGTTGACATCATCCAGCACCAGCACGGAGGAGATGGCACTGGGCTCCCATTCGCTGGTGTCGGAGCGGAAGTAGCACTGCACCTCCTTGAAGATCTTCACCCCTTTGGCAAACATGTTGTTGCAGTGGACCTGTGGGGCAGCTCTGATCAGGGCACCCGTAGCAAGGGCTGGAGACACAGGGGTTTGGGAAGGGGGCTCGGGGACAGCCAGACCTTCATGGCAGTGAAGTTCCTGATGCGGTCGAACTCAAAGGTGATCTCCACGTAGCCCCCGGCTGTGCTCTCGTTGCGCCAGCCCACGTAGTCATAGCCCGGCCAGACGTGGTACTCGTGGGTCTGGGTGAAGTCATCCAGCCCTGACACACCATCTGTCAGCTGGCCCAGGCCCTCGGTCATGCTGGCATGTGGGAGAGAAGAAAGGGAGGGTGACTGTCACCAACCCCACAAACCGGACACTGCCCAGCACTGCCCTCCCTGGCAGCTCCTTGCATCCCCTGGAAATTTAGGGTGGTTTTTTTTTTTTCTTGATGCCCTCTCTGGAAAATCTGGTGTGGGGTGATGGATGTGCCATGAAATTAGAGTAAAATTCACAAGAGACAGAGTGGGGGGTGCATTGCCCACCGTGCTGTCACCATCACCACGTGCTGCCTCCCAGAGCTGGCCCTTTCTCCGGATTCAGGGAGCCTCCAACTCTTTGCTGAGGATCAGCACATCACTTTGCAAACCCAGGGAAGAAACACCCTGCCTGGCACAGTGCCCACCATGTTTACAAGCCCACCCAGTCCTCACCTGTACCCAAAAGCCCCATCATACACAGAGTCATTCAGGTAGATGACAGTGCCCCCGGGAAGGACGAGCTGCTGCCCGGCTGGAGCGTTGTAGGACACCAACCCATCTGCAGGGAGAAGAGGGTGAGAGGGACAGACAGCCCCCAACGGGATGGACAGACCCCCAAACCCCTCCCAGCCAGGCTCTGGGGACATGGGAAGGACACGGGGACCACACCACCCACCCAGCCAGACACAGCCATACAACTCCACACGCAGACAGACGTTCATGGAGTGGTCGGTGACAGGGATGAAGCGGATGAAGCGGGCGATGAGGGGGGGCTCCAGGTCCTTCAGGACGATGTCGTAGGGGTTGGTGTTTCCATCCAGCAGCTGGGGAGAGAGCAGGGTGGTGGGGACAGGCACCACAGGCCCCCACACGTTGCCTAAGTGTAGCTCCCCCCACCCATCTTAGATTCATAGAATCATAGACTCGGCTGGGTTGGAAAGGAGCTCTGAGAGCATCCAGTCCAACCCTTGATCCACTCCCGCTGCAGTTCCCAGCCCATGGCACTCAGTGCCACATTCAGTCTCTTCTTAAAAACCTCCAGGGATGGAGAATCCACCCCCTCCCTGGGCAGCCCATCCCAATGCCTGAGCACCCTCTCTGGGAACAATTTCTTCCTAATATCCAACCTAACCCTCCCCTGGCAGAGCTAAAGCCCATGGCCTCTTGTCTGACTGATCTCTGCCTGGGAGCAGAGCCCGACCCCCCCCTGGCTCCAACCTCCTTTCAGGGAGTTGGAGAGAGTGATGAGGTCTCCCCTGAGCCTCCTCTTCTCCAGCCTCAACACCCCCAGCTCCCTCAGCCCTTCCTCACAGGACTTGTGCTGGATCCCTTCACAGCCTTTGGACCCACTCCAGGACCTCAATCCCCTTCCTGAACTGCATCTTCTCACCTGCTTCCCGTGCCGGTTCCTCCAGGAGATCCAGCGGGTGCCATCCCGGCTGTAGTTGATCTTATACATGGGGGCAAACTCGTTGCCGTGGCCCCCGGCGTGGCGGCCCTGGGTGCCCACCAGGGTGATGAAGTGGAGTCCTTGGAGGTCGATCTGCAGGAATTCCTTCAGGTCATCGGGTTCCACCGGGATCTTGGGGCACCAGGCACCGTCACCACCCTCTGAGTCCAGCCTGCAAACCCGGAGGGCAGGAGCCATTCTCAGGCAGATGAAGCCACCCCCAGGGCCCCTTTTTTGTTCTCCTGTTTTGTTCAGCCCCTCTGAGGGACTCCACACTCACCGTCCATACTTGGCAGCTGTAGAGTCAGACCACTGGCTGGAGGCTGAGATGTCCTCATCAGGGATGTGCCCGCCGGACATTCCCAAGGGATACCGGCACACGGCTGCAACAACACCAGCAGAGCTCTGAGAGGGCATTCCTCCCCAACATCCCCAGCTTATGGGACATGGGATGGCACTTCTGGGGCTGGGGCACATCCAGAGCAGAGCAGAGGCAGCTCAGGCAGAGCTTTCCCCATCCCTCTGCTTTGGGGAGCAGGGATGAAGCACAATTCCTCTGCCTCTCCTGCACGAAGCCACAAGCAGGTGCCTGCCCAGCAAAACCAGCAGCAAGGGGAGGCAGTGCTGGCCACAGATGTCCCCAGAGGTCCCCTCAGCCTGCAGCTCAGTGAAGGCAAAGCCCATGGGCTGGTACAGCTGTCCCCTTGTTCTGGGGGGAACCCAGAGGGGCTGCTCACCCCAAAACTGTAGTTGCTCACCCCAAAACCTGCTCTCACCTGTGCCACCTCATTGCTCCCCCCCTGCTCAGGGGAACAAGTGACAAACGCAGGTGCTTGCCCTCCCTGCCACCACCCCACAGCTCCCAGCACCAGGTTCTTCTCCTGCCCTGGCTGGGAGTGGAAAAATACACGGGGTGGCGAGGAGGCTGCATCCCTGCGTGGCAGCCAGCTCTCCCAGCACTGCAGCCACGCTGCTTCCCAGGAGTTTTATTTTTTGGGTTGGTTTTTTTTTTTTTTTTTTACACCCGTTTGCCAAGGGAGCTGCTGAAAGGTTGGTTTGTCTGGCCATGTTTACTGTCTGGCCAACAGCTCCAGCCCACAGTCCTCCCTCCACACGCTGCCTGGAGCAAACACCCGCAGCACCCAGGTGGCAGGGACCAGGGGGAGATGCAGTGCCAGGGCCACCTCTGCTGTCCACACAGCAAAGAGGCCATGGTGCTCCCTGGAAGCCAGATCCCAGCCCCAGGACCCCACACCACAGGGACCTGCATCAGGCAGAGGGATGGGTCCATCTCCAGCATGAGCACTGGCACAGTGAGGAGCATCCCTTGTCTCCAGCTCTCCCTGCAGAGCAAAGCCCCCACTGATTTCTCATTTAATTATTGCCAAGTAATTGCTCAGCTCCCAGGTAATAACCACCCCGGCCTGACAAAGCCAGAGAAACAAGAAGAGCTTCCCCAAGCACTCTGCAGCCTCCAGGAAAGACTCAGTGAACTTCCCAGGGATGGAAGGAACCTTTGAAGGACCTTGTTATGGGGATGCCCTGAGGAAACCCTCATGTGCTGCAGGTGCCTTGGGCTCTGTGTCCATCCCTGCAGAAACCACCATCCAAACACACTTCCCTGGCTGGCATCCAGCACAGTGTTGTGGTTCCTGAGCAGAAACCAGGCACCCAGTCAAAGCCACTTTCCTAAACCTTGGGTTGCTGCAAAAACCACCAAAGAAAGCACCTCCCAGCAGCAGCCATCAATACCCCCGTGACTTGCCTTCTGCACACCACAGCCTCAAAGCTGAACCTCTCAGAACCTTGCCAGCACCCTGCTAGCCACACGTGGCACCCTGGGGATGCTACCTGGGCCACTGGTGGTGGCAGAGCCACGGGCAGGAGGACAGCAGAGGACCTGGGGCCACCACACACTGGGAAAGCTCCAGAGATGGTGGAAGTGACACGAGCCCAAGCTCTGACAAGCTGGCAGGATTGTGAAACCCAGTGAAACACAGCTCAGGGCTCCTCCAGGCACCTGCTCCCCATCTGACAGAGGGATGGGTGCATCCCCAGCAGGAGCATCCCTTGTCTCCAGCTCTCCCAACTTACCTGGGTTGACCTGGGCTCTTGCAGCCTGCAGGATGAGGAGCAGCAGTGGTGGCAGCAGCAGCAGGGCTGGGCTGGGGGTGGCCAGCATGTCTGCAGTCCTGCAGAGACAGAGCCAGGACTCATCATCACACTGAGCTGAGCTGAACCACCCAGAAATGCTGCTCCTGCTTGGGACAGGCAGCCCAGGACAGGAGGGCTTCCCCTGCACTACTCCATGTGTCCCTAGATCTCAGCCTTGAAGAGGAAGCAAGAACTCCAAGCCTCACATCTGGGATATTTGGGGTCCCAGTATCCCATCCCCTCTGCCACCCCCCCCCCAGAAGCCACAGCATCAGGATGCTATGACAACACAGCTCCATGAAATACAAGACACGTGGCCCTGCCACGTCCATGGAGCTGGCAAAGTGGCCACAGGATCCACGCGAACTTCCCAGGGATCTGCTGGGGTCAATGCCCACCAAATGGCAAGGAAAAAGCTCCAGCTGGGCTGCCTGCTCTTGGGTGGCTTTTGGGAGCAATAATTCACTGCACAACCCATCACACCCCAGAATCAGAGCATGAGGCAGCACGAGACTTCCCTGCCTTCTGGCTGGGGAGAGATAAGAGCAGATTATCACCCAGGATTTATGGCATGTTTATTGTGAGAGGTGCCCGTGGCAGAGCAGATCTTGGGGACAGGAGTGACAGAGGGCACAGCTTGTGGAGCCTGTCTCCAGGGGAATGTGGAATAGAAAGGACCTGAGGGGCCTGGCAAGAGGGCAGCAAGGTGAGAAAAAAGTCTGGTGCCCATAGAATCCTAGAATTGGCTGGGTTGGAAGGGACCTCAGAGCTCATCAAGTCCAACCCTTGATCCACTCCCGCTGCAGTTCCCAGCCCATGGCACTCAGTGCCACATCCAGGCTCTTTGGAAAGATCTCCAGACACGGAGAATCCACTACTTCCCTGGGCAGCCATTCCAATGCCTGATCACCCTCTCCAGAAAGAAATTCTTTCTCATCTCCAACCTAAACCTCCCCTGGCACAACTTGAGACCCTGCCCTCTTGTCTTGCTGAGAGTTGCCTGGGAAAAGAGCCCAACCCCCCCCTGGCTCCAACCTCCTTTCAGGGAGTTGGAGAGAGTGATGAGGTCTCCCCTGAGCCTCCTCTTCTCCAGCCTCAACACCCCCAGCTCCCTCAGCCCTTCCTCACAGCACTTGTGCTGGATCCCTTCACAGCCTCCTTGCTCTTCTCTGGACCTGCTCCAGCACCTCAATCTCCTTCCTGAGCTGAGGGGCCCAGAACTGGACACAGGACTCAAGCTGTGGCCTCACCAGGGCTGAGCACAGGGGCAATGGGGAGCTCTCCTTGGCATGAAGGGATCCCCCCAGCCCCAGGGGATGCTCACCCTCTGACTGCCACTTCCCAGCCATGGTGGTGCCAGGAGCACCCAGAGCCTGAGCAGCTCCAGCAGCACCCCTAAGCCCCAGGGCAGGGCATGGTACTGGAGGAAGCATCATGGACACCCCCCCAGCCATCACCAGCCCTGCCCAGGGCTCCCTCTTGCCTTGCTTGCCAAGAGGATTTTCATCCTCCTGGAGCAGCCCTGCACATAAGCCCTGGGTGCAGCTTTTTATTTAAAAAAAAACCCAAAACCCCCTATTTTAATGGCATTTACATGCAAGCTTGCAGAAAGAACTTACTAACCTGGGGGTCAAAGGGCCCAGAGCTCCTTCCTGCACTTGATTTCTGGGGTAAATCCAGCCAAGTTCTGCTGTACCAGGGATGCCTGAACTGGCTTGATGGGTCCCTGAGCTGGCTCAGCACCCAAGATCCCATCCCAGGACCCACAGCCTTGTCCCCACCACCCAGACAAAGCCCAAAGCTGCCACCAGCTGTCCCTGTCCCCAGTTGGGAAGGACTGGATCCAGCCCTGCTCCTTGGCAGAACTGGGCTTTGGCACAGCAGAACCAAGGCAGGAGTGCTGGGAAGATGCCAAAACACAAGGAGGGTGCAAAGTCCCAGGGACCTGCACCCTGCCAGAGCCTCCCTGCACCCAGGGGTGCAATGCTGTGTTCCCCAGGGATCTGATAAATCCCACAAAGAGCTGGACCCATGGGGGGTTTTTTTCCTCTTTTTTCCTAATTTTTTTATTTTTAAGCACATATGTGGCTGCTTTTTCTTTTATTTCCATTTTTAATTATTTTTATTATTATTCTTCTTTTATTTTATGGGAAGCTTTAGTTGGTTGCAACTGCAAATCTGAGCTTCAACCCTGGGAGGAATCCACTGAGCTCCTGGATTTGAGCTCCCAGTTCCCCCAGCAGTAAAATCTCAATTTCCTTCTGCATTCCAAAAAAAGATCCAGGGATATTTCTCCCCCCCTTCATACCCACTATTCTGAATAAACTCTGTGAGCATCAGGATACCAGATGCTGCAACATCCCACGGAAAATATATTTACATTTGGGTTAACACAGGGAAATTTATCCCCACGAAGCTGTTGGGAAGTTCCCAATCCTGGGAATGGGTTTGGGGGACAGTGGGGAGCTTGGGGACCCAGGTACCAAAACTGGAGGTTAAGGGGGACACAGAGAAACCCAGAAAGAATTGATTTTTGTTCCTCCAACCTCCCAGAGTTTTTTTGTCCAAAAATATTTGCTAAAACTTTTCAATCACTGGAAATTTTTAGTGCAGAGGTTTTGGAGCTCCTCCCTGGCACTGCCTGGGTTTAGGAGCTTCCCTCAGCTGCTCTTTTGCTTTTTTCCCCCCTTTTTCTTTTCCCTCCTTTCTAATTCTACCCAAATCACCGAGGAAAATTAGAGGGGGGGAAAAAAAAACCCCAAAAAATCTTCATTTGTTTAGAGACAAACTCCTGGGGAACCACGGCCCCTCTTCCCTCCAAGCCCAGCTCCAAGGGGGGACCTTCCCATCCTCCCCAGAAGGATTTTTTTGTGGGGAAGGGACTGAAACCCTCACCCCCTGTGCACCCTAAATCCTGGATGTTGCTCTCCCACAGCTCCCATTGCCAGGGGATTTCCTCAGACTGGAAAATGAGGAACATGCTGGAGGGAAACATCCCTAAGAAGCTCTGGATGGCCCTGGAACATAACCCCAAGGTTCAGCTTTGCTTAAGGGGGTTCAGGACTCCCTCCCCAGCTGGCACTCCAGCCCCCAGCATCCTAAGGCTGGAGCACAGAGCAGCATTCTGGGACCTGTAGTCCTCAAAAAAAAAAAAAGAAAAAAAAAGCAAAAAAAAGCCATTTTAGACTTTCTCTGGGCTGGATGCAGCCCCATTTTCTGCAGCAGCAAGCACCTCCCCAGCCAGGCTCAGCCAGGGCATCCCAGCCACACAGGCTTGGAGAAGCAGCCAGCATGGCCCCATTGCTGCCAACTGCTCTGGAGGGACAGTGCCAGCATCACAGCCTGGGGACATGGGGACCTGGGGACATGGGACTCTCTGTTAGCTGAAAATCTGCTGTCCTGCTCCATGCCAGTGTCACCCAGCCAGGGTTTAGGGCTTGGAAAGGGGAGGATGAGGAGCAGGATGTCCACTGAACCATTGTCCCCATGTGTGTCCCCTCCCCACTGTTACCTGGTCCTGGCTGGGGGACCCTGGGGACAATATGGGTGTCGGGATGGTCAGCATCATCCCACACCCCCCTTTCTCCTGGCTTTGCCAACAAACACAGAGGTGGGAGCTGAGGTGGGACACCAGGAAACGTTGGGCTGGCACGAGGCATGGGGAAAAAGAGAAAAAAAAATAGAAAAAAAATATAGAAAATTCAGGGAGCAGCAAAAAAAAAAAAACAGAGAGAAGAAACCAAGTGTCACCTCCTTGGGTGGGAACACAGCCCCGGGCAGACCCACACCCCATCCCCTCTGCCCAGACTCCAGCACAGAGCACAAGTGACCCCCATATCCCCCCCAAAATCTTGTCTGGAGGGGCTCAAGACCCTCCCAGACCCCCCCAAGGAACTCACCAGAGAGGAGGGAGAGGTGGGAGCGGGCGGGCTCCTCGCCCCTCGCCCTGCCCGGGGGGAGCCAGGCAAGGAGCAAACTTCCCCGGGCTGATGCAAGATGCCTCTGGGAGAGTGTTCACATTCTGCAGATTCCTGGGAGCCTGCCAGAAATCCCACAATCCTACATCTTGCACATTTGGTTTCAATTAGGGAGAGGAGAGAGAGAGAGAGAGAGGGAGAGGGAGCCAGTCACCAATCCAGGCTGGCTTTGCAAGCAGAGGTTATTTTCCTCCAGCCCCAGGGAATGTGTGCAAAGCTATAATTTACAGCAAAACCCATTCATAGTGAGAGAGGAAAAAAATAATATAAAAAAAAAAGGAAAAAAAAAAAAAAAAAAAAAAGAGAAAAATCCCTGTGAGCAGTGAAGGAGCTTAAAGCAAGAGGCAGCATTTTGCTTGCTGGCACCGTCAGGCCCTACAGGGTCGGGGAACCTCTCAGAAAGTCAGCACTGCTCCCCAAATGTGGGGAAAAAAACCCCAAAGGGATGGGTAGAGTTCCCCAGAGTGGGGGACAACCCAGGGAGATTGGGACAGGACCCCCTTGCCTCCTAAACTCCTCCAGAGAGGAGCCTGTTGTGGAGCCAATCCTCCTCCTCCTCTAATTAATCTCTTTTAACGACTCATTTGGTGAGATTAAGTTTGGGAATTCTTTGTACACTATTCTAGGAGTAGGATTATGACTCAGGAGGTTTGTATAAAAACACAGTTTTACTTAAAGGTGAGGAAGATGATAAAACATGTCAGCTTACAGCTGGCAGGATGAGGAATGATGGTACTTCCAAAGCAGTGGATCACAAGTCAGCAGAACTTCAGGAAGTTGTCAAACCAACAGGATACAACAAAAAAAAAGCCACGGGGAGTAAAACTTGAAGTTAGAAATTATTGTACTCTTATAAGGTTAAAAACAGATAAAGAAGAGACAGGAAAGATCCCCCCACCCTTGGATCCAGGGATGCTCTGGGTAGGAAGTTGTGGTCCATGGATGATGGGCACACACCCAGCATTCCCAATCTGCCTCTTTTATGCCCCCTGACCCCCCCTTTTTGGGGGGGGCTTTGGCATCTCTTGCACACACCCAGCATTCCCAATCTGCCTCTTTTATGCCCCCTGACCCCACTGTTTTGGGGGGCTTTGGCATCTCTTGCACAGCCAGGTGTTCTCTTGGGCCCCTCCAGATGGGATGACAAAGCAATAACCCTGATTTCTGCACATGTGCCCTCTCCAGGGGCTTTACATGGGGCACACACAAGATGTCACTCTGCAGGGTACAGCTGGCCTGTCCCTGTCCCTTATGGAATAAGGAGAGTGCTCAGCTCATTGGGATGGCCACTGGAGGAGGGGATGAGCTTGCAAGCCCTGTTTCTCAGGGTGGTTTCCCAAATGAGGGTCTGTCCTTGAGAGAACAGAGTCCAGATGGCTGATGAATGAGGCCTCCACCCAAGCCACCCTCCACCCAATGTCCCTTTTGTCAGGGTGGGTGTTTAGAGGCAAATCTTCCTTTTGGGATTCTCCAGGCACTCACTATATGGGATGGCATCTGGGCACCACAAGCTGCAGGGACCAAGAGTGACACCCCCAAAATTAGGGTGATGGAGGTGACCCATGAGCTCCCATCACTGGTCTGGAGGGTCCCACAAGGGCTGCCCTGCTCTGCCACCCCCCCATGGAAGGGTGTGGGGCTTTTTTGGGGACACTTTGAGGCCAGGTAACTGGCAGAGAGGAGAGCTGGCCTGGCACGTGGCATGGGAGAAGCACTCTGGGTCCCCAAGCTGCACAAGGAGCTGGTGGTGGCTTCACATGATGGGCAGGCAGCAGCTTGGCACTGTGGCCACCAACAGTGCAAGATCAAGGAGAGAAAGTAATAAAATAATAGCAAATAAATTAATAATAATAATAATAATAATAATAATAATAATAAAGATAATATAAAGATAAAAATAAAATAAAAATAGTAAAAATAGTAAAAATAGTAAAAATAGTAAAAATAGTAAAAATAGTAAAAATAAAATAAAAATAAAATAAAAATAAAATAAAAATAGTAAAAATAAAATAAAAATAGTAAAAAGTAAAAATAGTAAAAATAACAAATTACAATAATAAAAATAATAAAGATAATAAAAATTAAAATAATAAAGATAAAAATAATAAAAATAAAAATAAAATAAAAATAAAGATAAAATAATAAAGACAAAGAATAAAAATAAAAAATAAAATAAAAATAAAGATAATAAAAATAAATAAAAATAATAACATGAAATTAATAAAAATAAAATATAATAAAAAGAATAAAATAAAATTTAAAATAATAACAATAAATAATAAAAATAACTGCTTTGCATAAATTTTGGGGCAATAGCTCAAACTGTAATTAAAACATTCCAATGAATACTTTAGCTAGTGTTTAATGTTTTAGTTTGGCTCTTTCACACCAGCACTGACACTGCTATGGGGGGGAAGCAGCACCCCAACAGCTCCTGCCCTATGGGGCACCCCAGGCTGCAGAACACCCCAGCCCCAGGGCTGCTGTTGTGTTCTGCCAGCTCCCTCCTTGCCAGGCTCTTGGGACAAACAAGGGGACAGCCATCTGTCCCCCAGCAGATGCCAGAGTGATGCTGAGGATCCTTGGTGGCAGCAGCTGAGGTGCCAGCTCAGCCACAGGAGCAGGGACCATCCCAGTCACCTGGGCACTGGGGGATTTGGTGACTTCCAGGCAGAGTGGTTGAGACCCCATTCCCAGGGAGAGCCTCAGGACAAGGCAGAGCACCACAGCCACCCCTGGGCTAGCAGGAGGGGCAGGCAGGAGGAGGTGGGTACTGTGTCCCTGTCCCACATCCCATCATTCCACCCAGCTCTGCATTTCCCTGTCCCACATCCCACTATTCCCCCCAGCACTGCATTTCCCTCTGTCTCATCCCATTATTCTACCCAGCACTGCATTTCCCTCTGTCTCATCCCATTAATCCCCCCAGCACTTCATTTCCCTCTGCCCCATCCCATTATTCCCCCCAGCACTGCATTTCCCTGTCCCACATCCCATTATTCCCCCCAGCTCTGCATTTCCCTGTCCCACATCCCATTATTCCCCCCAGCACTGCATTTCCCTCTGTCTCATCCCATTATTCCCCCCAGCACTGCATTTCCCTCTGTCTCATCCCATCATTCCCCCCAGCCCTGCATTTCCCTCTGCCCCATCCCATTATTCCCCCCAGCCCTGCATTTCCCTCTGCCCCATCCCATTATTCCCCCCAGCACTGCATTTCCCTCTCCCCCATCCCATTATTCCCCCCAGCATTGCATTTCCCTGTCCCAGGACCCCATGCAAAGGTGTTGATGTCCAGAGCAAGAAAACCCCAAAGCAAACACCTCCCTTTCCATCCCTCCTGGTGCCTGGGGAGCCAGGAGATCAACGAAGAACAGCAGAAGCCTCCCAGGTTCACCATGCAGCCCCTCACCCCTGGCACAGACATCCCTTTGGGATTTGGGATTGCCTCCCTGTCCCTCAGACAGGTCCCTTGCCCATGGGGACCTCCCAGGGCCCAGCAGAGCTGGTGGGCAGGGGGAGGTGGTGGTGCAGCCCCCCCCAGAACGTGGCCTCCTCCCATCTCCTGGTCCTCATACCCTGGGAGCAGCAGCTCCCAACCTGCCTTGGCCACATCTGCTGCTCCACAGCATCACCCAGGAGCCCCCTGACAGCTCCAGCTTTCCAGGGATGCTCCCAAGGGAGCAGAGTGCCCAACACCCACCTAGGCACTAAGGGGATTTGGTGACTTCCAGACAGGGTGATTGAGACCCCATTCCCACCCCTTCAAGGGAAAAATTCCCACCCCAGGCAGCCCTGGGGCAGTGGGAACCTGTGCCACCCCACAGCCTGCAGCAGAGGACATGACCAAGCACCATCCCATCTCCCAAAAAAGAAGGGGGACAGCAAAGCCACTCTGCCCCAAGGCACAGGGACAGCACCTGATGGGACACAGGGGGCTGTGACATGAGGAGAGGAGCTCTCCCTGGAAAAGCAGAGGATGCTGGAGGGCACCATGCCAGGCTGGTTCACCCTGAGCACTCCAGACTCCCCCCTGCCTACCTGCTCCATGTTTCCTGCTGCTTCCAGAAATCCAGGAGGGAAGCTCAGCCCTCCACTTCCTGCAGAAATGCTGAACCCTGGGCCAGAGGAGCTGCAAACCCCCTGGGCAGCAACCCCTGGTGCATTGGGGAGGGAAAATAAACTCAGCTTGCTGCAGTTGTAGCTCTGCTCCAAGCATAGAAAGTCACCCTCATTAGGACACCAGATGAGACAGGAGGGACTGGGAGTTTAATTGGATGCTTCCAGTTGGGCAGTGTACAAAGGATGAGCAAAAGGGAGGGCATGGGCAATGACAAGGAAAGTATTAAAAAAAAAAATAGTCATGTGGATTTTGAGAAAAAAAATAAAAATTCAAGATTAACCCCAGCCCCGTACCATAAAAATCCTCTGCATGTACAATGACTGCTACTATATACACGTTTAAAAATAAATGCCCACAGCCTGGAGTGCAGAGAGCAGCACCAAAGCTGTGTTTCATGGCAAGGGGAATCCACAAAGTGTTTGGTTTTTAAATTAAAATATAAATAGAAGCATACAACGTGCCAAGAACCGAGCAGGTTACTTTTTCCTCTGCAGAGCAAGCAGGATCAGCCCCTGGCAGTCACAGCTATCAACCTTCATCTGTCCAAATTCCCAGCCTGAGAGGTGGGACAAGCACTGTGCTGCTCCTACATCCCATTCTTCACCAGCTCGTGGATCCCATCCTCATCAATAATCAGAGGGGTGTGGAACTCTCTGTCCTTCACGTACTTTTCCAGACCCTAAGGGAGGATGAAGCAGGTTGTTAGGGATGAGGAACACATCTCTGCTGACTTGCTTGAGCTCTGGTCCCTTCCTGTGCCTTGAAAAGCTCCACCAGGGAATTCAAGGCACAGGTATTTTTGGATATTTTCCAATATTTTGGATTATTATCCAATATTCAAGGCATTTTTGTAGCTTATCCATGTGTCGCCCCACCCACTTGGTTAATCTGCTTAATCTCCAGAGACCAACTACTCACTTCTCCTCCATAGGAGACAAGAGGAGAAATTTCACACTGGATTGGCAGGTCATTTGCATCCTTCAAGCTGAAAAAATAAAAATAAAATTAGGTTAGCCCCCTCACAACAAGGGACACAGACGGGGCCCAGAGATCTTGCAGATGGTGAGCAGAGAGCTGGGGGCTGCCAGCCCACACAGAGCCCACACCAGCACTGAGCTGCCCTGGGTTAGTCAAGCCTTGAGTATTCTCCACAGAGGTGTGAGCTGAAGTTTAGATACCAGCAGGAACTGAAAGGGAAGAGAGTTTGAGATGCAGCTTTCATGAGGACCTCCATGCCTTCCCATGTGTGCAGCTCCAGCAGTGCCCACACCACAGCCCCACTGCATCTGATGCTGCATGCAAGATTCTCACTCCTTCCTCTTCCTCCTCCTCTATCCCTGGGGTGGGGAGAGATTTTTTTTGCACCTTTTCACTAGGCCACAAGTAAAGTTTTTGCACCTTTTCACTTGTGCACAACCTGAGAGCACAGGGCAAGCCTGCCTGCCCACTCAGAAATACTCCCTGTGGCTCTCTGCTCCTCCTGCCTTTGCCTCCTAGTTCTGCACAGAAGCCTGAGCTGGTGGTGACAATGACAACTCGAGGACAGCTGCAGTCCCTGACACCATTCCAGCCTTTGCAGGACTCCCAGGATCCAGACAGCATGGAATTCTGGCTGGGGGGAGCCACCAAGGAACCCCAGAGTGCCCCTCCAGTCAGCCAGGCATCACCAGATATCATCTGTAACAACACTCCTCTCACCCAGCTCCAATTTCATCCCTCCTCTGCCTGCCCCAGCTGGGAATAAAGAAAACTTATCCATCCTTATCCCTGCTGTGGTGTCAGATTCCCATTAACTGGCAGTGAAGGGGCAGGGGGGGCTGCAGTGCATTGTTTCTCCTACATCCCAGCTGGTGGGATGGCCTAGTTACAAACACCTGGGTGTCTGGAGTTAAATACAGGTGTATTTACCTCACCTGAGAGTACCAGAAGACACAACTTCTCCCAAAGAAGGGTAAGGTAGAGTCTGGAAGTCATTTGCACTCACCTGCTCCAACTCTTAACCACACAGTTGTGTCCTGTGCCTACAGAGCTGCTGCTATTCCAGAAGTTGCCTGAACATTTCTGTCACCTTTCCCATTTACTCATGTAAACTTCCAAGCACTGAGCCAGGGGTTCCCCCACTGTCCCAGCCTGGGGCTTCCAAATTCAAGAGATTCAGTCCCAGAGAGCACAGCTGGTGGCTGCTTACCTTGGGGTTCACACACAGAATCCTAGAACTGGCTGGGTTGGAAGGGACCTCAGAGATCATCAAGTCCAACCCTTGATCCACTCCCGCTGCAGTTCCCAGCCCATGGCACTCAGTGCCACATCCAGGCTCTTTGGAAAGATCTCCAGACACGGAGAATCCACTACTTCCCTGGGCAGCCCATTCCAATGCCTGAGCACCCTCTCCAGAAAGAAATTCTTTCTCATCTCCAACCTAAACCTCCCCTGGCACAACTTGAGACCCTGCCCTCTTGTCTTGCTGAGAGTTGCCTGGGAAAAGAGCCCAACCCCCCCCTGGCTCCAACCTCCTTTCAGGGAGTTGTAGAGAGTGATGAGGTCTCCCCTGAGCCTCCTCTTCTCCAGCCTAAACACCCCCAGCTCCCTCAGCCTCTCCTCATAGGATCTGTGCTCCAGTCCCTTCACCAGCCCAGTTGCCTCCTTTGGACCTGCTCCAGCACCTCAATCTCCTTCCTGAGGGGCTGAGGGGCCCAGAACTGGACACAGGAGTCAAGCTGTGGCCTCACCAGGGCTGAGCACAGGGGCAGAATCCCTTCCCTGGACCTGCTGGCCACGCTGTTCCTGAGCCAGCCCAGGATGCCATTGGCCTTCTTGGCCACCTGGGCACACTGCTGGCTCCTGTTCAGCTTCCTGGCAATCCAAACTCCAAGGTCCCTCTCTGTCTGGCTGCTCTCCAACCACTCTGTGCCCAGCCTGGAGCTCCCCATGGGGTTGTTGTACCCATGCTGCATCAAAGCCCCCAAAGAGCTTTATTTAACATTTTCAATCCCATTTCAATCTGCCTGGAGGAACACTGGCAGAGACAGCAGCTCTGGGAGCAGCTGGGCTGAGTCCCCAGTGGCATCACCAACAGGGAAGTGTCACTGCCAGGATGTTTCCCAACAGCATCCTGCCTGGAGAGGAAACTTTGGGAAGTGTGGGTGGCTGCCTGCTGTGCCAATGGGATATTCCCCTTCCCATTAACCCCACTGGCTGCCTCTGCAGAAAGAAGGCCAGGAGGGAGCAAATGAAGCTCAGTACAAACCACCCTGAGAAGAGGCACCCACGGGGGTCCTGCAGAGAGACATTGCCCACACCCAGCATGCAGCCCCCCAGCTCTGTTAGTCTCTAGGGACTCCTGCTCCCCAGCACAGCCCCACTGCTTGTCCCCCAGCCTGTTAGTCCCTAAGCACAGCCCCACCACCATGCATGCTGCACGGTATAGTTACTTGTCATTGACATCTGCTGGGGTGGCATCCGACCTTCCGTTTGGGACACTACGTGGGAATAAGCAAGGGTTAGTAAAGGAGGGGAAAATAAAACCAAAAAAAAACCCCCACAACAAAATGAGTCTGAGGTTTTGCTGTTCTCTCCAGACGTCAGGGATGTTGGGAGCCCAGCTCAGCTGTACCATGGATCTGATGGTGTCCTTGGGCTGTAGGCAGCCACCTCTTCCCTGCAGGGACAGCCTTGGTTGTGTGATGGAGACCAATAGGATTTGGCAGGGAATCAAGCAGGAAAGCTCCTATGGACCAGGTGATTGCTCCTCCTGCAGCCACCATCCAGCCTGCACACAGTTTTACCCCACAGAGCTCCCAGGAGAAGGAACCCACAGCTGATGGCTCCAGTAACACTGGTTTCAGGAGTGTTTGAAATGGAGGAAGGGCTAAGGACCACCCAAAGTGCTTTACAACCAGCCCCAAAAGGATGCAGGAGTGCTGGGAGCAACTCACCGAGGGATGGCAGGGATCCGTGTGCCATTTTCATCCACAAAGTGTCCCCCAGCATTGAGAACCCAGCAGTGGTGCAGGGACATCAGGGCATGCCTGGCTGTGGTGGGATTGTCCTTGCCATTCTGGCTGTCTGCATTCTTCAAAGGAGAAAATTCATCCTCACGGAGCACCTCGTACACCACAAACTTCCTGGGAGGGAAGAGGGAGTGGGAAATGGTTGGGAAATGTTGCTGCTTCCCCCTTGGCTTTGGTTTCTCCCCTCCCATGGGCTGTCAGAGCCACAAAAAGCAAAGAGGGGAGGGCTGTAGGGTCAAGGAGATGCTCTTCTGGTCCAGGAGCTAAGCAAGAGGCAGACAGCATCTCTTCCTCCTGCTGCTCACACCCCTGGGTCACATCTCAGGGCACAATTGTCCCCTGGTGCTGAACAGCATGGGAGCCCTGGGGCATCACCAGTGGGTGCAGCCCTGGAACCCCCCAAAGAGGCTCTGCTCCTGGCAGAGAGAAAAGGACATACTTGGAAAACTGGAAGATGTCAAAGACAAACTTTTCCATCTTGATCCCATTGGGTTTCTCAGGCTGGATCAGCTGCCCTGTAGCAATGTCAATGTGGGGGATCTTCTTCTCAGCCACGTGGTGCTGCAGCTGGGGTTCATAAGTGCTGCAAAAAGGGGACAAGAAAGGACTGGCATTTGCTTGGGCAGGAGCACAACTCCATCCCCTCTGGCTTAGACACTGCTACAGCAGGACAGCAGCTCTGCCCTGACCCCCAGGCACCTGCTCCAGAACCAGTGGGCAGTGCTGGAAAACCTGATCTCAGGGAAGGGACCATGCAGAGAGGACAGGGCTCAGACCCCACAAGCCTCATCTCAGCATCCCTGCAAACCCAGCAGCAGGAAGCAAGGTCAGCCAGCCTTGCTTGGCATCACTGCTCCTCTACAGCAGCAGCAGTAGCCCTGGGGGAGCCTTACTTGACCACATCTTTCAGGAAGGCAGTGGTGAAGTAGTGATTGGCAATGTTGCCTGCATTGAAGAGCAGGCGTCCATCTGGGCCCCGTTTCTGGGCAGTGGCCAAGGAGATCTCACTGTACTCCACCACCTGGTAGACACCATCCACCCGACACACCACACCAACTGGCTCTGTGGGGTTTGTCTTCTCCACCACCTGCCCAAGGGGAAAAAAAAAAACCAAAAAACTGTCAGGGAAAGAGCCCTGAAGCCCTGCAGTTAATCTATTCCCTTTATCTCTCAGCTCCTAGAGAAGTTTCTTCCTGCAGAGGACAGCACGGGGAGCAGGGAATAGGGATGCTGGAGCCCTTCCAGCTGCTTGTGGCAGTGGTGACAGAAGGGTGGGATTTCAGGGGGTCAGGCACACCCTGTGGGCACAGGCAGGAGCTGGTACCAAGCCCACAAGCAGAGGGCACAGATAATTTTAGTGCCCAGCCCACACATGAACAGCCAGCTTGCTGCACATGAGCAGGAGGCTGCTGGATCCCCCTATGCCTGACCCCCTCCTCTTCCTCACACCACCCCCACCTCCCTCTGGGGATGAGACACCCCCTCAGCAAACTTTTATTTGTCCCTGCCAGCACAGCAGGGAGATGGCAGGACACAGACTTTCTCCTTTCTGCTCACTAACAGGGTTTATTTCCTCTTCCTCAGGCCAGGAGGAACTGCTTTCCCTTTCCCAGCTTTCTGAAAGCTTCAAGGTCAGCAAGACCTCCCAGCTGTTTGCCCAAGCTGAGCCCAACACAAACACAAAACCTCCCAACCCCTCTGGCTGTTAATCCAGCCTGCAGGTAAAGCTCACAGGGTGCTATTCCCAGCCCACAAGGCACAGGGTTGGGCTCAGCGTCAGCAGTGTCCTGGTCTGGTGCCCAGGACGTCATGGCTGGGGACAGCTGGCAGGCTGTGACAGGGATTCCAGCTGCACAATGATCCTCACAACCACCTGAACCATCCCCCAGCACCTGGAATGGGCAGCTCCAGAGTAGCTTTCAGCCCCAAGGTACCACTGGGTCTGTTTGGTACCATGTGTCTGGGCAAGCAACAGGCAGTGGGGTAAGTGATGCCCTGCATCCCCCAGGGTGTGACACTGCCAGCAAGCTCTGGCTGTAGCAAAGCATCCAAGGAAAGGTGGGAAACTATGCAAGGAGCAGGACAGAGCAGGGAAGCTGTAGAAAGTGATGAGGTCCTGTCCTCAAAACCATACCTTGGCCCCACAGTCAGCTCCTTTCTCCAAGCAGAACCCGATGAACCTGGGGTCAGCCACCTTCACCAGGATGTTGTCCACACAGTAGACGTGGACACTCTGCACACCCCTCCTCTCCATGTCATCCACAATGCCATGGGCCCCCAGGGCCCTGTACAGACCTCCATTCCCATCTGTGGAGGGAACAAAGTGTTGGGGCTGCAGCAAGACCTGGCTGTCCCATCACTCACTGACTCACACCCCTCTTCCTTCCCTGGGGAGCTGGCGTGGATAATCCTCAGCCCAGCTCCTCCCCACCCTGCTCCTCCCCACCAAAACAGACAACTCCCAGCCTCCATCACCCACTGCAGGACCACCCCAAGTGTCCCCAGATCCCAAATCTTGTCCTCCAGCACTACACCTCAACCTGGTGCATCCCTCCTGCCCACTGACCTGGTGCCATAGCAATCTTGCCCTTCTCCTCCAGCAGGATTTTCCCATCAAAGCCCAGGGCAGGCAGCATGCCTTGCTGAAAGAAGATGACGTTTTCCTTTTTCAAGCCAAAATAGTGATGTTTCAGGAAGAACTCCTTGGTGGACTCCATTGTGCGGCCGCTTGTCATGATGTACCTGTTGTAGAGTGTGAGACACCCTGTGAGCAGGGAGGAGAGGGAGGGTCTCCCACTGCTCATCCCAAATCTAGGGAACCACTTCAACACCCAGGACAGGCTTCTTTCCCCTAAAAACACTTGGAAGAATCTGTCCTGCTGGAGCCCCACCTCTTTAGCAAGCCAAGAAAGGGCCTCACCCATTTGCCACATAAATCTCCAGAATACAACTACACTGCACAATGGAGGAGACACCCAACGTATGCCACGACACCCACCCCTGACTGACACCAACACCTTGCACGGCCACCATCCCATGCGGCAGACTGACCACAGGTGATGTGACACGTTCCCAAGGGCCACAGGATGGAGTGAGACAATGTGGGACCTGCCAGTGCCACCCTCTGGACCCTGACCCACTAACAAGCTACACTCACAGCAGGGACACTGGTGGCAAGAGCTTCTATGGCAACCTTGGGCTGCCAAGTGGATCGGTACCAACCCTCAGATCCTTAGTCCAGGGCTAAGGCCACCCAACACATCCTGACACTCCCAAAGCCAACCAACACATTGGGATTCCCCCCCCCCCCCCAAAGCCACCCAACACAACGGGACCCCCCTTTAGGCCACCCAACACAACAGGACCTCCCTCAACGCCACCCAACACAACAGGACCCCCCTATAGGCCACCCAACACAACGGGACCTCACTCAACGCCACCCAACACAAAATGATCCCCCCAAGGCCACCCCAACACACCATGACCCCCTCAAAGGCCCACCAGATCATGACACCCCAAAGCCAACCAACACACTATGACCCTGCAAGGCCACCCAACACATCCAGACCCCCCCAAAGCCAACCAGATTGTGACCCCCCAAGGCTACCCAACACAAAGTGATCCCCCCAAGGCCAAGCAGATCACGACCCCCCAAAGCCAACCAACAGATCCCTGACCCAACCAGCACCAACAGACCCCCACCAACCCACAGGTGCCAACGAGACCCCTCAAACCCCAACTCCCCCGTGGGACCCTGACCCACCAGCCCCCCCTCCCCAGCCTCATCCCCCCGAGGGGTCACTCACCAAGGGATGTGGCAGGGGCTGCCGTGCTGCTCCTCCGCCAGCTGCTGCAGCCGCCGCAGGCGCTGGGCCTGGAGGTGGAAGAGGGTCTTTCGGGAGGGCAGCCCCACGTCGCACATGCCTTTGGGGTAGGGAACGCCGAGACGGGTCCCCTGCCCGCCGGCCAGCAGCAGCGCGGCCACCCGGCTCCCCGCGATCTCCGCCAGCCCTGCCCCGGGGAGAGCACACACACACACGCACACGCAGAAACACGCACACAGACACGCACACAGACACAGACACAGCCGTGGGGCCCTCCGCACCGGCTCCGCACCGCACCGGGCCCCGCCGCTCCCCACACCTACCGCGGCTCTCCCAGCGAGGCAGCAGCCCACGGTCGCGGCAGGCGCTGCCCAACACCTCCCGCGGCACCGGCTCCATCCTCCCGTCCAGCTCCGCCGCCGCTACCGCACCCTTTCCCCCGCCGTTCCCGCGGGCGCGGAGGAAGAACCGGTTGATCTCGGCCACGTCCATGTCCCGCAGCTCCGCCGCCAGCGCCCGCCGGGCCGCGCTGCCCAGCTCTGGCCAGAAGCGGAGCACATGGCCCTGCCCGCCCGCTGCCAAACGCTGTCCCAGCGCAGCCGCCGTCGCCGCCTCCTCCGCGTCCCCCGCAGCCACCGCCGCCTCCATCCCGCTCGCTACGGAGTCACCGCCCCCTCCCCGCCGCGATTTTATACCCCCCCTCCGACGCAGGGCGGCCAATGGCAAAGCGGCGGCAGCAGCTCCCGCGTCTTCATTGGCTGCGGCGCCGCGGCCTCACCTCGGAGGCTGCGCCCGGAGCCACGTGGTGCCCGAGCAGCCGCCCAATGGGAGCCGGGAAAGGCTCCAACCCCTCCCGGTGGCACCGCCAATCGGAGCGGCGGGAGCGCGCACGCCGGAGGTTGCCATGGCAACGGCCGCCACGTCAGCGCCGTTCCCGATACAGCCCCGCCCCTCCCCCACCCCCCCCGACCCGGACCGAACCGAACCGGACCGGGCGGGACCTGCGGCCACCGCGGGTCCCCGGGGGGAGACAGGGAGGGTCCCGCGGCTGGGAGGGTTCCCAAGGGGCACACAGGGCGGGTCCCGGGGCTGGGCGGGACCCCGAGGTGACACAAGGCGGGTCCCGGGATGACACCGAACGGGTCCCGGGGTTTGGCGGGTACCAGGGGAGACACAGGGTGGGTCCCCGGGGGGACACCGAGTGGGTTCGGGACTGGGCGGGTCCCGGAGGAGGACACAGGGCGGGTCCCAAGGCTGGGCGGGTCCCCGGGGTGACATAGGGCGGGTCCCCAGGGAGGACACCGAGCGGGTCCGGGACTGGGCGAGTCCCCGGGAGGGACACCAAGCGGGTCCCGGGGCTGGGCAGGTCGCCGGGGAGACACAGAGCGGGTCCCAGGGTTGGGAGGCTCCCCAAGGGGGTCACAGGGCAGGTGCCAAGGCTGGGAGGGTCCCCGGGGAGACACAGAGCGGGTCCCGGGGGGACACCGAGCGGGTCCGGGGCTGGGCGAGTCCCCGGGGGGGGGACACTGCGGGTCCCGGGGCTGGGCGAGCCCCCCGGGGCTGCCAGAGGCGTGAGGCATCGGTATGGGCCCGGCGCGGTGCCAGGGGCTGCGGGACGTTGTGCAATTCCCGGCACCTCCCGGAGGAGAGCCCCGCGTCAAGCGGGCCGGGCGGTTCTCCCTCCGGGATGAGATCATCTCGGAAACCGCTTCCCGCGAAGGGCGACGTGGAAAACGCCCACGCTGTCCCCCACGCAAGCAGAGCCCCGAGGGAGCGGGAGGGGACGGGGGGAGCTGCGGCATCACCCCGGCACGGAGTGACGGCAAAGTCCCCGGGTTACGTGGTGTCTGCTCAGCGGTCCCAGGGGAAAAAAACCACGGGAAGGGCGGGCTTGGGATTGAAGCATGGTTTATTCATTAATTAATTAATCATCTGTATCAAGCACACATCTGCTCAGCACGGGTACAGCAGCTGAAATCCGAGCCGAAGGGAGGCACGAAGTGAGGGGATCCGGCAGAGCAGGAGGAAGGACATGGAAGGCTCTGGAAAGGCAGCCCGGTGGTGCTCAGGTGATGCTGGGAAGAGGGTCAGGAACACGAGGAAGATGGGCTTTAAAACCCTGTTACCCTCCTTGTGTGGAACCCATAAGTGAAGTGGGAAAAGTTCCCCTCTCCCTGACTGCCTCTGCAGGGATGCTGGTGGCACGGGGACAGCTGGAGTGCAGCTGGCAGTGAAATTCTGTGTCACATCACCTAGAAACCCCAAACACCACCAAGGAAGGAGCAGGCACCCCCAGTGGGTTCCCTGTTCCCACACAAGCTCCAAGGGGATGCAGTCCCACCCCCAGGGCTGGTGGGAAGGAGCTGTGGCAGCAGCACAGAGCTGGAAACCCAGCAAGTGGATCAGCATCCTTGGCAGGAGGAAAATGAAGCAGCTTTGGAGTTTTTGCCCTGCTCGGTGCTCAAGCCTGTGGATGGGCATCTGGGGAGAAAATCTGGTAGAAGGAGTCTGCATCCTGAGGGTTTCTTTAGCTCCTGTTAAAGCAGCTGAACTCCAGAATGCAGCTCCCCTCTCAAAATTAATCCTGGCAGAGCTTTCTTTAGTTGCATAACTCTAAAAAGATGCTTAAAAGATGAGAGAGCAGCTTCCAGCCCTAGACAGATCCAAGTGAGGACTTAAATACATTTAATTTCTGCACCCTTGGGGGCTCTCAGTGTCTTCTGGGGGACTGGCACTCAGCAGGGCAAGCTCCTGAGTCTCCTTTTTGCCATCTGAGAGGCAGAGTGCTGCTGACACAATGGCATTCAACACATAAACTGCAGGGCCAAAGTGCTGTCAGCCTCAGCTCAGCCAGGGACAGCAAAAAGTCAGAGCTGAGGAGCTCAGAAAATATCTACCAAGCCTTTAAGAGTGCTTTAAATGCTGCTTTTCACACAGGAAAAACCCCTCACCTGGTTCATCCCCCAATTATTCCTCCCAGAGAGTAAAAGTGCTTCACTGCAAGGACAGTTAAATGAAAAGCAATGAATCACACACCCCATCCATGCAAAGCTGCTTTACAATTACATACACCGAAGTAGCATCATTCTCAAAAGAAAAAGTCTGACCAGCAAATCACACCTTAAAACTCATTGTGGGTCTTTTTTTTTTTTTTCCCCATTCCTGGAAAACCCACCACCTCCAAGGCAACAGAAAAAATTCAAAGAGATTGGTCCTTTCTGGGAGAGTTTGGGAAGAGCCACAGTAAACAAGGCTCAACACCAGCACAGAGAGAAACTCAAGACTCATGGAAATGCTACAGATACCAAATCTCCTGGAACACAGGGCAAAAAAAAAAATATAAAATATCAAGAGGGACTTCTACGTGCAGGATTCCAGCATCAGAAAAAAATTAAACTGCAAGGTAATTCAGGTATTATTCCAGGGATGGTCAGAAGGCAGTCAGGAGTCAGCTCAGGCAGCTGCCCAGTAGTATTGCATCTGGAAAAAACAATTCACAGCAGCTCTCCTCCCAACACTGGTACCACAGCCAGAAGATGCTGGTCCCCCTCTACCCAAGCTCTGTGCTTGCCAGGAGCAAAGTGGAGCTGGATCTGCACATCCTTGGGAAGCAGCCACTGCCTGCCCTGTGCCAGCTCCTGCCTGGGTGTGCACTGAAGCCACAGCAGCAGAGAGCATGGGGAGGGTTTTTTCCCCCCCAAAAACCCCACAGGCTGTTATCCCTGACACTAAACCAGACATAGCCCTGGCCAGTGCATTCTGATGCTTGGCCAAACCCTTTCCAGACAGGATCTCAGACTGCCCCAGGCCCTTTGGGGAGCCTGTGAAGGACCCAAAAGTGTCAGTGCTTCTCATCTACAAGTCTAATGGGTTAATGCAAAACTGAAACCCCACAGGGAGAAGCCAAGCGTGGGTACCAAGGACAGACAAATATTTGTTCTTTCTTAGAAGACTGGCAGGGCAGGAATCCTGCTGAGACACAAAGAAGAAGGTGTACTGTAGCACTCCAATCAAAAAGCTATCACCTAAAGACACATATTACAGAATATTTGGCATCAGAGCTAGGGAGCACCAGTGCCAGCACAGGGTATATGCTAGAAAGATGACTCCAGACACCAGGGTTTTCACATCAGCTCAGGTTACAAAGTGCTTACAGGTTGTGTTGGGACTGAGGTTGGCACTGCACATATCCACCAGCAGTCCCTGCTCACCCCAGGCATAAAAAAACCAAGTTGAGCTCACCCACACCTCCCTGCCTAAGGTGCCAGCTCAGATGGGTGGCTCTTCTTGGGTCACTGCAGGCTCAGCAAAGCTCATTTCACTGCCTCCTTCTGCTCTACACCTGATGTGAAGGCTCAAAAGTCTTCCTGGGTCTAGTTCTAAGAGGACAGTGCTTCTGGTTCTTCATTTCCCACAACAAAAAGCAGAGAACCCTTCCCTCCTCCTGCTCCTCCTCCTCCTCCTGGAGGAGAGCACATGCACTACAGGAAAGCTTAACAAAGAAATCCTCTCTCAAGTGCTTGAAACTCACTTCCAAAAGTGCTTACCAAGATCTGCCTCCAGCCACCACTCCTGGCACCTGAGTGCCCTCCAGGGCAAAGCCACAAACCCAGTGTAAACCAGTAAAAGCACAACACAGGCACACAAGCACACACTGAAAGCCATCCCTGCCTCCTCTGCACACAACAAAGCAGCAATAAAAGGTTTCAAAGCCCAATGAAGTCCTTTGCATCTCTCCTTCACAGATGACTCAAAAGCAGGGCTAGGAAGCTCTTTTGTACATTCAACTGTAAAACACGAGGAAGAGGAGCAAGACAACTCTCTTTGATTGTTGCTACTGCCTACAGCAAGTTTTGGTACAGATATCCTCTCTTATAGGCACTCAGTGGGTAAAACGTAGCCACAACAAACTTCCCATCAAAAATTTTTCCAGTCAGCATTTTTTGGGCAGCTTTGGAATCACCAGCATTTGCATATTCAACAAAGACCTGAAAGAGAGAGAGAGAGAGAGAGAGAGAGAAATAGGACTTCCACTACAGCTTGCTACCTGCCCACACCTGAAACTGGGGAAAAAAACTCCCAAACTTTATCCTTGGTTGAGCCCAGAGCTGTAGAGCTAAAAAAGAAGGAGCTGGACCTCTGAACTGGAATGTCACCTCTTGCTCCTCACAGCTGATGTTTGGTGAGGTGGGAGGAGAGATGAGATGACATGAGATGAGATATGAGATGAGAGATGAGGCGAGATGAGATTGAGATGAGGTGAGATGAGATTGAGATGAGGTGAGATGAGATTGAGATGAGATTGAGATGAGATTGAGATGAGATTGAGATGAGATTGAGATGAGATATGAGATGAGATATGAGATGAGATGTCCCTCATCTCCCACCCCCTGTCTTCTCCCCTTCCCTCCCATGTCCCAGCTCCCCTGCTAAAGTTTTTTGGGATCTCCCAGGCAACCTTAAATAGGCAGGAAAAATCCCAGGCACTGGCCAGGAGATTGCCAGGAGCTGAGCAGCACTCCTGCAGCACATGGAATGTCCCTGGGAATACACAGCAGCCTCTCTCCATTCACTTACTTGGCCTTTACCAGGATTCTCCTTTGGAATAAGCAAGGAAACCACTGGTCCATATTTCTGACACTCCTCCCTTATGTCTTCCAGGATATCTGACAAAGAAAAGAGCTGTGATTGTCTTTCAGTTTGTAAACCAGGATGAACAAATGAAGGGCAGAGGAACTCACCAGGAAGATCCAGAGCCTTTTCCTCTCAATTTTAAATAAAAACAAGTGGGAGGTGGCAGAGCAGAACGGCCACAGAATGACACCAAGTGTCAGTGAACATGTGGCTGCTCATGGGGATTTGAGAGCAAGCAGAAAGGCAAACCCACTGACATTCTGTGCCATCCACCATCTGTAGTTTCTGCTACAGTTTAGGAAATCCAACGAGGTATTTCAGTTCTCTGCTGAGATCCTGGAGAAGTTCACTAGCAAACTTTTGAGGATCTCTGCTACTGGGCTCCAAAGTCCTGTGCATGTCCAGCAAGAGCTCAGAGCCAGAAATTATGAGGCCTGTGGGCATTTAACCAAAGAAGAAACAAAAATAAACCTTTTTTTCCTCTTTTCTTTAACCTGGGATCCTTCCAGAGCTCACTACAAGCTCTACTTTCCCAGTCTTTCAGTCTATTCTCTCTTGGTGCAGCCTGATCCACTTGGTACCAAATCCCAGCTGAGCAACTCATTGTCATTCTTCCACCTCATGAACTGCTTTTCTGCTTGCTCTTGCATCCCCAAAGCCAAAAAAAGAGGCTGTAAGAGGACAGGGCTTTGTGGGAACTGCAGGCTCTGCACCAACCTTCATATTCTTCTTCACACTGCAGAGAAGCATCACTCAGAACATTCAGCAGCCTCAGCACAGGGGTGGGGAGCATCACCAAATCTTCAATATGGGGAGCTGTTTGACATCCACAGAAACAGAAAAAGAGGAGAAAATTGATGTCCAGAGGAGCAGGAAGTCAGGAAGTTGGTTCAACATGCACCATCAGACACAAGCTGCTCTTTGCAGCAAAGTTTTGTTTCTCTCCACTATTATCTGTGTTTACAGCTTGGATTCTGTTTCTAACTCAGAAGCATAAAAGGTCTTTTCCAACCCAAAAGATTGTCAGATTATCAAGTCCAGCTTCCTTTCACCTGTGCACTGATTCTGCCAAGTGTTCAGGGCACTCTGCAGTTATACTGAGGCCACCACTTGAACTTGCTTTTAAAAGCAGAAATTAAGAGTTATGTCTGCTTAGCTAAGATTCAGAAGTTTATGTGGCCTCAGGAGCTAAGCTAGTTCTGGAAACTACCCCATATATAATGGAGATGATGTGAGATGATGAAAGAACTGCTCTGCAACCTGCCTCTCCTGTTACTGCTACCAGAGAAGCTGGAAACAGGCCAGAAACTCCAATTTTTAAGCTATAGCAAGGCACAAGCCCCAGCTCTCTCCCTAGGTTATTTTTCAGTTCTTCCCTAAACAACCAAGTCAACCTTTGCCCCTTCAAAACCTACCTGTAATGTCCTGTCTTAAAAACCATGGAAAAAGGTATTAAATACTTAAAGGATGCAGTGCTATAGAAAGAGCAGACCCATGGCCACAAGGTGCTGAGCACTGGTCCTGGGAGCAGAAACAGAGCTGGTGGCCATGGGGTACTTGGTTTGGAAAGCCAGCAGCTCCAGGGTTATCCTGGAACACTGAAGCTCAGGGATTATTCTGGAAAAAAGAAAACAGCCAAACTGGACAGACTGACACCAAGCTGGGAATGGTGTCCCAGAGGACCCTCAGTGCTCCCCAAAGTCAAAGCAGCTGGGAGAGTGTCACTTCTCCAGGGATAAAAGCTTGGTTTTATGTTCCTGGAAAGGTCTGTCAGGCCAGCCAGGAATTTCAGATCCAGGAGCTGGTGCTGTATGGACAGTGTTCAGGTTTTGCTTTGTATTGGCAGCCACAGTAGCTGAACACACCAGCAGCACCTCAACATCCTCAGACTTGACAGAAAGGAGAGAAAAGGGAGGAAATGGCTCCAGTTCTCCAGTCCCAGCCTGCTGAGACACCAGGATGTTATTTCCTGGGAAATCCTTTTCCAGGCTAAGCACACAAGGGAGCTGACACCTTGGCCAGGCCAAGACAGAAGACTATTTCACAGAGCAAGAGGAGGTGACAGGCTATAAATCTCCTGCCTGACATGGAAGAGTCCTTATGAAAAGCTCAGAGCCTTAGAGACCCTAAAAACCACCCAGGGAGTGCTCAGGGATGGCCCTTTGAAGAAAGGGGCTGTATTTAGATAACCAGGAATGTCCCAGTTCCAAGCAAACCTCTGGCACCATCCATCCACAGGAGTGTTGGCAACGAAGAGACAGCATCAGATGAAGCAGGGACTGAAAACATTGACAGGTTTTACTCAAGTAAGCCTGGCTTTTTTTTTCAGAGAGGGAGACAAACCAACTGCTTGGACTCAGAGCCAGCAGGTCTTCCTGTAACCAATGATAAAAGCATCTTTTGCAGCACCCTCCTGCCCAGCTCCTCTGCTCTGCTTCCAAGTTGCCAGGTGACAGCGTCCACTCCACAGCCTGGGAGCAGCTCAGGGAAGAAGCTGATGAACTGGAAAGTCCAGGCTTGACAAGGAAAGTCATTCTCAGCTGTCTTTGCTCTAAACAAAACAGCCTGAAAGGCAGTGACCTCAGTGATTCTCTGACAGCCCTTTTTTTTTGCCTCCCCAGGAAAGTTACAGTAAATGCTTCTTTGTGCAGAGAAGCTTTATGGGCAATTCTGGCAGGAGAGAAACAGCCACTAAAAAACATTGAAGCTGTTGTATAAACTGGCAGCAGTAACCACAGAAGCCCTGTCCTAAGTCCAGTGAGATGTGTGGGTGTTTAAAACCAGACCTAAACATTGCCATGACACCATTCCCTCTGCTCTAAAGCTGCCTGCAGGCTTCAGCTCCTTCCACATCCCTACTTTCTGAGGTGTAAGAGAAGCCTGAGGAGAGGAATGAGTTTCCTACCTCTGCCTCATACACAGGAATGCCTCTATCTTGGCATCACCTCGAAAGACAACACTTAAACCTCCCCTGCAAGGTAAACCAAGGCTGAGATTCAAAGGAAAATGCTAACCTGACCAGCAATGCCCAAAGCATTAATTCATGCTGCAGAAATGCTGGATGCAAAGCTCTTCACTGATGTCCTTGAAAGCAGACAAGCTCTGAAAAATGCTGCTTTTGGAACAGCAGACAGGGAGGAATAAAAGCCTTAAGAGGGTGGGCTCAGCCCATCTTTTGCTGACAGCTTGAAACCCACCTGGGGAGTGCTGGGGAAACACCATTGGTTTATTAAAATAGTTTTATTAAATTGGAGAGAAAGTGCAGGATCAAACTGACTGTGACACAGGCACCAGAAGGGGCAGGCAGTCACTGCAAGAAAAGATCTTACAGGGATTTATTTGACCTGTGCAGACACTGCCCTGCTTGCCCACATTCCTGCTTTCTGGACTGGGAAACTCTGGGCATGAGAAAACCCAACCACTCCCCAGAAACACCATCCCACCTTTCAAAAGCCCTTTAATGGTCACAACACAAGGGAAGTACCTTGGTTATTTATTTCTGTCCCCTCAGATCACTGCTGCAGCTGCTAACATCCTCTGGATCAGTTTGATTTGGGCAAAACTTAGGGGGGAGTCCAACCAGAGGAAAAAAGAAAAACCTTGGTTGGGTTTTTTGGGCCCCTGCAGGGCAGGACTGAGAACCCAGGTGACACAAAGGAGGGGCAACAAGGCCAGAACCAGAACCAACACAACTTCTGTGCTGCTTCCAGGACCTGCTGGGAAAGCCAAGAGCTGGGAAAAAAGATGCAGAGCTTACCAAAGGGAATGCTGAAGAATGGGCTGCACAAAGCCTTCTCAGCAGAGGTTCTCTTTCCTTGGTCACAATGAAGCATGCTGGAAGAGAAGACATCCTTATGCTCTTGCACATTTCTGCACTGAGAGCTTCAACTCAGGCTGGAATCCACCCCAGGGGAATACCTCATCTTTGGGGTGTTTATGGGATCAACAGAAGAGTGAGAAGCACTCTCCCAGAGCTCCCAGTTGGAAGCACACCAGAAGAATCCCCAGTGAGCAGTTTGGGTTCATGGTGCAGAGGTTTTTCCTTCCTCATCTCTCCCAGCACCAAATGATGGAAGTTGCTGACTTACAAGTTAACAAGGGATGTTCCAGCTCCACCTCCCCAGGCCATTCAGCTTGGGCACACAGACAGTCTCATGAAAGCAATCACACTCTGAGGAGCCCCCATAAATGGGATTCAAAGCACCTCATAGCCCAGATCTTGCCTGAATCCACCCCTTAACTTGTTCCTACCAGTGCCTCTTGATGCTACTTCTGCCAAGCTGTGTCCCCATTCCCTCTGTGACCACAGGACAGCAAAACCCCATCCCCTCAGCAGCAGAGAGCTGCACAAATACATCTGAATCTTGGCCACAGGGCAGGAGCAGCATTGTTTGCCCCTGCAAACCCCTTATTCCTGACAAGCCTCCCCCAAAGCAGAAAAGTCATTAGTTTTCCCCAAATACAACCTCACTGTCAGTGCAAAGCACTGGAACAGCCACCCCTGAGCACCATGACTGTTCTTTATGTGCTTTGAGCTGTGCCAAAATCAGAGGAATTGAGGAATTCCTGCCACTTGTTGCTGGCAAAGTGTCAGGGAGGTATTTTTAAAAAAGAATAAAAAAAAAAGTCTTAGCTGTGGGCTCTGAGCTACGAAGAGCAAGGCATGAGATTTTACATTATTTAAGAAACAGTAAATACAGCAAGATACCTTTTGATAAGGTCTCTGAGGTGATAAGCTGGAATGGCTGAATTAACCACCCCTTCACTGGCAAATATACGATCAATGATGGCAGGACTGTTTGTCTGGAAAAAGGAAAAAAAAAAAAGAACCACTGTTTAGTGATTAGAGATCAGTGCAAAGCTTGCAACTACACAACATTTTCTGGACTGGCTGCAGAAGGCTCTGGGAATTTTGTGAGATTCCCAGTGCTCCAGTCTCCCACGTTGAACTAACAGATGAAGGGTTGGCTACCCATTTGCCTGGGCAAAAGCTGAGAAATTCCCTGTACAGGCAAATGTGCTGTTCCTGCAGATCACAGAATCATAGAATTGGCTGGGTTGGATGTTCTGATATTCTCACTGGGATGGGCAACACAAACCAGAATTATTTCCCCAACAGAGCCAGACCCCAGGCTCACTACAAAGAGCATTCCTCTTGTTTTCTCAGGATATAAACTTACAAAAAAATCCCCAAATGAGAGCCCAAACCAGCAAATAATTCCTCTATCATCTGCTGAACTAGCTGGCTGCCATCAGTCATCCATTTCAATCCCTACAGCCAGTCCAGCTCACCTCTCAAATCTTGGCAGGACACAAGCTCCAAACACAGACTCCTGAAGCCCTCAGCTTTCACTAAGGGCAGGCAAGTTCTTTAAGGCTTTGGAACCTTAATTCTCAAAACAACAGGGCTAGAGAAACACCCTGAAAACACTCCTGAGTTGCCAGGTTATGACCCTACCCAGGTTATGACCAAGAGGGAGGACTTGTTTGCTGCGGCATCCACGGCAGCTCCCACTCACCTTCCATTCCTGAGATTGGACTGTATGTTTCAGTTTCATTCCTGAGAACATTTCCAGTAAAACAATTCCCAGACTCCACAGATCCACAGCAGAGGTACACTCTGTCTCACTCTGGAGCCCTGCCTGTGCCAGGCAGTTCTGCAGTTCTGCCTCTGGAGCCCGATACCCGTCTGTCTGAATATATTTCACATCCTACAGAAGACCAAACACACACAAGGAGTTATCTTCACAGATTCAGGCTTTTCTCTAGCCTTAAATCAGTTCAGAGCCCAAAAGCCTCACCAAAATACTATTGCTCAATTGAGAGAAAGCTTTGTACCCTTTGGCAGGCAGCTCAACTCTGCTGTGTTGGGGAGGTAAAAACAAGAATGGAAGGGAAAACATCTTGTGGCCATCCTAACATTTGATCTCTCTGAAAGACACCACTGTTGGGAGGAAGAGTCACTCTGGACTGACCCACTGACCTCCCACAAGTGCTGGAAGTTTCAGGAGAAGGATCTAACCCCCCCCAGGATGTTGCAGATGCTGCAAAGTGACACCAGTTGCAAACTGATGCTAACTCACACCAGTTGCACAAGCAGCTTGGGCTGACCATTGAGGATCAGTCAAAGCTGCCATGATTCAAGTCCTGATGCTCTCTGAAACGAAAGATTAAAAGAATGAAGCAGGCACCTAACACTCAAGACCAGGAAACTCCCAAGGCTGCTTCCCACACAGCTCTTCCTTCTCCCTCTCCTTGCCAGAAATGCTACAGCAATCAATACCTGCCCAGCTGCTGTGGCTGGCAGAGGACAATAAAATGCCCAGGTGCTGCCTGCTTAAAGGAAAACATGAAATTAAAGAATCACACAAGTGCTGTTTGGAGAGGCTGCTCTGAAGATCTCCAGCCCAGCTCCCTGCTCACAGCCAACACCTGATCCATCAGCTGTGGTTTTCTCCAGCCAAGGCTTCTAAGTGTTGAAACACTGCTTGCTGCACCTTTTTAACACAGGAGGGCTCATTTTAGGCACAATGATGGGATTTAAGGATTGACAGACAAATATGGAAGCACTGGGTATGGTGCAGGATGGGGAACTCTTACCAGGGGGGTGCATTCAAACCAAAGTTATCTGGTTCTCTGATTAAAGTTTACAAAAGGCACATTCAGGCAAAAAAATAATTGATAAATTGCTCATCAACTTTCCTCCTCCTCCCAGCTAAGAGCAGAACCTCCAGCATGGCAAACCCAGCAGTTTAGCAGCCACACCAAACAACATTTAGAGGCAGAGAAAACACTGTGGGGTCAATGCCACCAGCAAAAACCCAAGGTGGAACTTCACTCCTACCATCTAGCACATTTTGAGAGAGCTGAGACTTCATGTACAGCCATTTTCTGTTAAAGAATAATGGCAGGAGAAGTTCTGCAAGGATAAAGTCAGCAGTTGCCACAAATAAAAGTGGTACAGTCCTGAGTCAGATAAGGAAATCATGCATGTATGCTGCTGCCCAAGGCAGGGGTGTTGCTGGGAAGTTGATGCCTGTTGCACACCCAAACCTGTCAGGAGGTTCAACTGCATGGCCAGCACATTTCTGAGAATTGGCAAAGGAAATTCAGCCCAAAAAAAGCAGATGGGAAAGAAACCATAGAAGCAAAAAAGCCACCTGATCAACTATTAGGAGGCAAGTCACAAAGCAAGCAGCAAAACACAGATCTGAAGGGAAAAAAAAAAAAAAAAAAAAAAAGATATCTGCATTGGCCAGAGGGCACCAGGAGAATGTTTTTTGCTGATAGACAGCAACAGCTTCCCAACATTTGGCCAAGAATGTGGGAGAGCTGAAGAACAACACGGAGGAGTCAAGAAGTCCAAACATTCAAACCAGCTCCTGCACCAGGGACAAGGCACCCACAAAATCCTCTGATCTTCACAGATCTGTGGGTTGTACTGTCTATACCAGGTAAACCAGCTAAAAAAATAAGTGTATGAATTAAAAACCTGTGAATGACTGGAATTCATGGTATAGGGACAAGGAGGACAGTGTCTGCAGAGAAAAATCAGTGTGTTTCCTAGACTTGCTGCCCATGATTAAAGCCAAATTTGCTAAGAGTCTGATGAAAAAGGTTTAGTGATGCCCCTTCACAAGTGGTCTTAAGAGAGGGAGGGGTGAAAGGAAGCTTCACCAACAGCAGATCCTATAGATGCTCTCTGAGAGGCCATGGAAGAGAATAAAAAGGACAAGGACAAACTTAGAAAACTTATCAGCACCAAAAAAAAAAAACCAGCACGAAGTGAAAGCCCAGCAAACAGGAAAAAGAGAGCAGAATAGAGATATGTCCATGTCACTACCAGAGTATGGGGTTTCCTCAACAAAATGACATGGGAAAGAACCACCCAGACTTCCTGAGAAAGGGAAACTGCTGAAGATGGGATGAAAGTAAAGACAAGCACAAGAACACTGCCAGAGATGAGGCAACGGACTGAGATGGTGAAGTCTGGATTACTGCTACATAGGATAAGGGATGATAAAAGGAGAATCTATGGATCTGGGTGTTCCCACTCATTTTACTACAGAAAAACTAGGAAATTTTCCTGGAAGCTGAGACACCACTGTTTTTTCAGCTCATTGGTAATCTTGGAATTTGCAGTCAGAACAAGACACCAGCAGAAACCAGAGACATGGAAGAAGAGTGGGAACATGGAGTTTGTGCCCTCTGGGGCCAGACAACATTTTAGCCTGTTCCAGGAAGGCTTCAGCACCAGTGCAGCTGCAGTAAAGAGACCTCAGAGCTCTCTTCAGCTCCCTCAGGGGAGGTTGGAGTGAGGAGGGCAAAAGCCTCTTTTCTCCTGAACTCCCTCAAGGGAGGTTGGAATGAGGAAGGAAAAAGCCTCTTCTTAATAAACTGTGACAGGACCAGAGGGAATGGATGGAAGCTGCACCAGGGGAGGTTTAGGATGGATGTTAGGGAATATTTTGTCACTGAGAGGGTTGTCAGGCATTGGAATGGCCCAGGACAGTGGTGGAGTCACCATCCCTGGAGGCATTAAAAGGCATTTGGACCTGGTCCTTAAGGACAGGGTTTAGTAGTTAGATGATGCTGTTGGTCACAAGTTGGACTGGATGATCCTGGAAGTCTCTTCCAACCCAAACATTCTGTGACACTCTGATCAGGCCACGTTGAGTGCTACACTCACAAGATGAACAAAGCATCCCAGACCCACACAACTCGCCCCGGAGCCAAGTGCTTGGAGAGCAAACCTGATTCCCTTCTTTGAAGCTAAGCCCAAAGTCAATGAGCTTGAAGCACTCCTCCTCTGCACTCCACAGGATGTTGCGTGGCTTGAGGTCGGCGTGCACGTAGCCTTTGTGGTGCAGGAATGCCAAAGCTTCCAGAACATCTCGGGCACAGTGCTGGATCATCCACATGGAGCAGCCCTGGTTGCTGGAGTGCAGCAGCAGCTCGGAGACACTGATGTCCAGCAGCTCCAGCAGCAGGCAGCGAGATGGGCCATTTGCAGAGTAGTGGTTGGTGAAGACACCATAGAGTGTCACTACAGGGAGATGCATTGACAGGCGTTGGTTAACGAGCAATTAATTGCACACTCATCAAGCTCCACTGCTCGCCACTACTGCCCTGAAGACCACAAAAGCTGCAGGAGGGCAGCTGGTCTGATTTATAGTGTGTGATGCCAGGAGACATGGAGAACCAAACTGCAGAGGGCAAAGCAGGAGGGGAGAACCAGCTGGAAAAGCAATTCCCCTCAGAACAACCTCTGGGATAGGGATCAGCAGAACCCAGTGGGTGAAATGGAGGTTGCACCACTCTTTTTTAGGACATTTGCCAATCTCTTCCTACGTGTGTGTGTGTAGGCATAAAAAAGCATTTCCCACAGACAAAAAGTCAGTGCTAGGAGGAGAACTTGAGGGCTTCGAGCAGCAGCTTCACTCCCTCCCCCAGCCCAAGCCCACTCCCACCCAAGCAGGAAGGTGGGTGGGCACCCACCCCACTGCTGCCCCCCAGGCAGCACAGCTCTTGCTGGGGTGCTCAGGCAGAGGACTTTGGGTGCCCTAAGAGTGACTGACACCCATCTCCTGCCCACCTCCACTCGGTGAAGTCCCCAACTCAGGGAAGGGGTGGGACACCCAGCATCTGCCCCAGGGGGCAGGGAACAGCTTTGGGTTGTCCAGGATGGAGGGGGTGGGGGGCTCTTAAACCTGCCTGTCCAGGGGTGCCATCCCGAGGGGCTCATTGCTCTGGGGATCCAGAGCCCTGCCTGGGGGGTCAGTTTAGGGGAGAAGGAAGGGATCGGGGGATTCCTCTCCGTGGTTGGGATCGGGGGATTCCCCTCCCTGGTTGGGATCGGGGGATTCTCCTCCCTGGCTGGGGGGTGGTGTGGTTTAGGGACCCCATTTTGGGGGGACTGGCTTGGAGGGGGGGGTGGGGAATGTATCCCAGGGACAGGGGGTACTCGGGGCGCCCCGAGATGGAGGGTTGGGGGGGTTCTCGGGGTGCGGGGGTGCGGTTACCGATGTTGCGGTGCCCGCGGAGCTGCTCCAGCGCTGCGCGTTCCTTACGGAATCCGTACTCGGCGCAGTCGGCGGCGGGCGGGCGGGCTCCGGGGCGGCGGGGGGGACCGGCCCGTGGCGGGGGAGGTACGAACTCCTTGACGGCACCGGGAGGGGCCCGCGGATCCCCGCAGCACCGAACCCGGTAGACGGAGGCCGAAGAGCCGCTGCCCAGCGGCGCCTGCACCTCCCAGAGCCGGCCCAGCGCCTCCAGCAGCGGCGCCGCTCCCCACACGCACCCCGACATGGCACCCTCCCGCCTCACATCCCCCCCGTCCCGCCGCTCATCCCCCGCCTCGGCGGGACCGACACCGACCCCGGGACCGGCTGCCGCCTCGCTCCGGCTGCCATGACACCGGAAACGGGGCGGAGCGGTACCGAGAGGCGGATCCGGCTCCTCCGCCCGGCTCCCGGCGAACTCCCGCAGCGTCCCCGCAAACCCCCCCCGCAAGCCCGTGGGAGGCTGTGGTCCTACGGGACACCCCCCCCCCCCCCCCAGCAAGGATGGCGCTGGGAAGAGGCTCTGCCCGCCCCGTCCCTCAGCCCTGCGGTTCCGAGGGTCCCGCTCGGGAGTGTTCAGTGGTCCCCGGGCTTCATCAGAGGGTTTTGGGGCTACCCCGAGCTGGGGCAAGGGGTCCCCTCCCCTCAAGGGACTGCGAGGTGTCAGTCAGTGCGTTAAAAAAAATAAATAATTGTGCAATCTGCATTTTTTGTCCCAAACTACGCATGTATGACAACATGAAGAGAGGGACTGGAGCAGCAGTGAGGTTGGAAGATGCTGGTGCCTCCAAAAAGGGCTGCAAGCCCTTGTTTCCATCAGTATATACAAGGCAGTGTGGGTCTAGGCTGCATACACATACTGACACTCATAGATTTCTATTTGGGGTGACATTGGCCATATACAACAGAAACACATCACATGAAGGGTGTCTTACACCTCACCCCCAGCTCCGGGCTCTTTTGAGTCCAGTGCCCCCACAACACCCCCCACACCAAAAGGCAAAGAGGGCACAGTGGCTGCTCCCAAGGCACAGGGATCCATCCTCACAACCTCCTCCTTTCAACAGTATGGCTTTGGGTAGCAGAAAACATCTCTTCAGCATCACCCCGTGTGACACAGGAGCAGAGGTGCCCCCACCTGGGAGTGCCACAATCTTCTCCAGCCCAAATCTCATCTTTGGAGCTTTTTCCTCCCCAAACCACTTTTCTAGTAATGATGCACATTAAAGGTCCAAGCAAGAAGTGCCACCTCGCAGCTGCTTTCTTGCACCAGCCTAAGGGATCCCCAGAAGCTGGCAAACCCCTCCTGTAATTCATGAGGAGACAATCACAGAGCAGTTATCAAAGGACCATGTGGCTTCTTGTGTTCCAAGCTCCCAAAGACACCATCATTCCAGAAAAAAATCTCCCAAAGACACCATGGAGTGGGCTGCCTGACCTGTCTGGTCTCTGGTGGCTGAGGTGAGACCAGAAAACAAGAGGGTCTCACAGGACTGGGGTCTCACAGGGACCCTGCGTGACCCCATGGGTCCAGCCCAGCTCTGCCAGAGCCCATACCATGGGTTCTGCTGCAAAGAGATGGCCCTGGGTGTCCTAACAGCAAGGTGCTGCCCCTTGGAGAATGCCTTGGGGACATCAGCCATCCCAGCCACCTGGCACTGGGCACCAGACACCCCTGGATAGGGATTCTCAGCAAGCACATAGCACAGGCTGGGAAATCTTCTGGACTGGGGCAGCCAGTGTGGATGCGGGGAACCACATGGGCTGCTGCTTCTGGACCCCCCAAAATGAGGGCCCAAGGCAGCTGAGAGAGCCCACCCTTGGTCCCCTCAGCATGGCCCCTGGCTGCAGACAGGATGGTGGCACTGTGGCAGGACAGGAGCTTGGCAATGACCCAGGGCCTGGGATGGGGCCACGGAGAAGCCACGGCAGGACAGGCAGCACCTCTCCTGGGAATGTGGAGGCTCCTACCACCCTGGGGCTCTCCCTACCCTAAAAAATGACAACTCCAAAGCCTGGCGTGTGTTTGGGAGAGCCAGCCCTCAGGATGCCCCCCAGTGCAGCTCCATCCCTGCTACTCAAAGGACAGGAGGTCAGGATGGGGCCCCTCCACCTCCCGGCCAGGGGTGCGTGGCTGGGGCTGCCCTGTGCTCCCCCCTGGCTCACACTCCAGCCCTGCTCTCCGGGAGGGTTTCTCTGTGTGGGGTGAGGTCTCAGCCCCCCTCTCACCCCCTCTCCACTGGCTCTCCAGGCTGCCCTTATGGATGAGGTCGGGCACAGGGAGGGCACTGGTGGGTTGGTCACTGCTTGACCCTGGGCTACCAGTTAGACTGGGGACCCCAGGGCTCTCTGGTGGAAAGGGGTCCCTTGACCCTGGCTGCTCTTCTGTGGGGTTGGGGTGGGCTGTGGGCAGTTCTGGAGGCTCCTCCATACTGCTGCTGGGGCTGGTCCCTGCTGGCTCTGGTGCGATGAGCATGTCCTGGGGGGTCTTCAGGGCACGTGGCGTCCGCTTCTTGGTGATGGGGGGTGGGGGCTCCAGCCTGGGGAAAGCATCCAGCCCTGCAGCCCTGCAAACCCACACAAGTCACGTACAGCCCCCTCCTCAAGCCACTCCACCCCCTCCCAATGACCCCATGGGATGGGGACAGGGAGACACTTACCCATCTTCACTGCACAGGGGTCCTTTGTCCAGCACGGCCCCTGCCTGGGGGTTCACCTCCATCACCCCCAGGCTGGGGAGAGCAGCAGGGTCCTTACGGCGCAGGAGATCCGTCACCTTGGCCCCCACTGCCTTGCCCAGGTTACGGAGGTGCTGGCTGCCAGCAGGACGGGAGGGCTGGGAGGGGACCCCTGCCAGGGTGGGGACGTGCTGAGGCCGAGGGGTGGGTGCTGTGCTGGCACTGGTGTTCTCAAACATGCTCTGGTCCACTGAAAAGGGAGAAAAAGGGGAAAAGGGAAGAGAAAGAAGGGGTGAGGCAGGCTGGAGGGAGGATCCTGATAGGGACAATGAGTCCCAGAGCTGCCCACCAGCTCCCAGCATGGGGCACACAACCTGGGGGCCAGGGAGGATGCTCTTAAACACTGCAGAAGCCATGGCAGGGCTGAGCAGGGTGGTGCATGCAGTAGGGAGAGCATGGGACAAGATGGGGTAGCAGTGAGCCCAGGGCTCCATGCTGGCACTACCAAGACACCAAGAGCATCTCTTACCTGACACTGAGCAACTTGGGAAGCGGGTTGCAGAAAGAGAGAGAAGGAGAGAGAGGATTTACTAAGGGAATGAGCAGGGGACAGCAGACCTGTCCCTTCTGGTGTGCTGCTGACCCCCTCTGGACCTCTCATGCTCCCCACAGAGATGGGACTCATGCAGGGCACCCACCAGGCACCCACCCTCTCCTCTGTGCTCATGAGATCCCTCCTGCAGCACTGGGTCCAGTTCTGAAGCTCCCCAAGACAAGAAGGACATGGACCTGCTGGAGCAAGTCCAGAGGAGGCCAGGGAGATGATCCAAGGGCTGAAGCATCTCTGCTATGATGACAGGCTGAGAGAATTGAGTTGTTCAGCCTGGAGAAGGCTTCTGGGAGACCTTATAGCAGCCTTCCAGTACCTGAAGGGGATGCAGGAATGATGTGGAAGGACTTTTTGCCAGGGCTTGGAGTGATAGGACAAGAGGGAACAGTTTCAAGCTGCAAGAGGGGAGCTTTAGATTCAATGAGAAAGAAATTCTTTATTGTGAGGGTGATGAGACACTGGCACAGGTTGCCCAGAGAAGCTGCAGATGCCTCATCCCTGGAGGTGTTCAAGGCTAAATTGGATGGAGCTTTGAGCAACCTGGTCTAGCAGGAGGTGTCCCTGCCCATGGCAGGGGAGGTTGGAACTAGGTGGTCTTTTAAGTCCCTTCCAACCCAAACCATTCCATAAAGCAGCAAGGATGGTCTCTGAGGACACCCACAACCTGAGCCCTGCACTGCCCACCCCATCAAGGCTTTCCCTCCAGGTCCCCCTGGCTGTCCCCTGGTGCTGGCCAAGCTCCCCAGAGACCCCAGGGACCCCGACCCACTGGCCAGGACCATTCTGCTGTGCACATGTGACATCAGCCCTCTGTGACATCAGCTGATTACAGCATGGGTACCATGGCTCAGGAGCCACGGGGGGGCTGCACAAGGGTGATGGATAGCTCTGCCCTGCCTACTGATTCCCCCGGGGACATGTCCTCTGGCAGTAGGACACAAAACCTGGAGGTCCTCTGCCCTTGGGGCCCTGCCAGCCTGCCTGGTGAGCCTGGCACCTACCTGTGGGGTGCAGAGAGCTGGCAATATCTGCAAGGAGGGCTCCCTGGGGTATGGCTGCTCATCCTTCCACAGTGCAGAGAGGGTCTGTGGGCAGATGGCTGTGGAAGGGCTGAGCTGGGGATATCCTTCTGTCTGGGGAGAGGCATGGGGACGGAGGGGATGGGGACCAGGAACACTTGGTCTGTGACTGCAAACACTTTCTGTAGGCTTGGGGGAGTCCTAAACTCATATCCCACCTCTGAATTGCACTGGTTTGTCCCCCGGTGTCTGCCCAGCAGTAACCTGCAGAGCTGAGGGTGCTGCTCCTGGGAGCCCCAGCCTGGCCCCATTCACTGCCCCTGTGCTCAGGGGATGGCTCCAGCAGGCTGCTGGGTGATTCTTGTGCTGCCCTGGTACCTCAGTGCCCCACCAGCTTCCCCATCTCCATCTCTCTCCCCACTGCATCCCATGGGGGGGGTGGCATCAGACCCTCCATGCCAGGGGAGGACACACGGGGACAGAGCATCCCATGGAGACGGAGAGGAAGGATCCCCCAGCCCCACTCCCAACCCCGCAGGGGTCTGGGCTCTTGCAGGAACCCTTGGCTCACTGCAGACTCTTTCTTCAGCAGCCCCACCAAGCAGTGTGCTCCCTGTCCACACCTGCACCGTGTACCGGCCCTGGTTCTCACCCTACAGCTTCTTCATGTGCACCCCAGGAGTCACCCAGCACTACCGGGGCAGCCTCACCTCCAGACTCACCTCCAGCACCCAGGACCCCGAGGAGCCCGACGACCTCTCAGAGATCATCTGCTCTTCCTCTGACTCCTCGGGGAAATCCCAGCACCCGGAGAAGGAGAGGCAGGACAAAAGCAGAGCCAGCATCACCGTCCGGGAGCTCCTCGGGGCATCCCGGCAGCAGCGGGGGTGCCGGCAGGGCTATCAGTGCCTGTCCTGCTGCCGCATCTTCCCCACCCTCTGGTCCCTCAAAACCCACATCGAACACAGCTCCCAGGAGGGTTACAGCTGCAAGGTGTATTACCGCAGGCTCAAAGCCTTGCGGGAAAAGGAGCAGCAGGAGCGGGAGGCTGCAGCCCGCAAGGTGCCGGTGTAAGCCCCAAGCAGCCGGGCAGACGCCACGGGAGGGCACTGCTCCATCGCTCCTGCCAGCACCGCAATAAATCGTTCTAGGAGCAGCCAGACCTGACCGCATTGCTGCTCTCTCCAACGCAACACTTCCCCTATCCTTTCAGAGAGGTTCTCCCCCCGATTTTTCATCTTCCCGGCAGCCAAGAAGCTCCCAAAGCGCTGCTGAGCAGCTCTGCATCTCCCTGGGGTGCTCGGCAGATCTGACACCCTTGATCTGACCCTTGAATTGTTAGCTCAGCTCTGAGATGAACCTGGGCTCTACTGAAGAGCCTCTTCTGCTGAAGCCTCTTCTACTCCCAGCAACATTTGGGCTCTCCTTGGCACCACAAACCAGGGGAGGATGCTCAGGTTTGGAGGGGCTCTGTGCAATGCCCAGGGTGCTGGCACCCAGTGTGGAAAGGGAGAGAAGGAGTGGAAGAGACAGAGCCAGAGGGAAGGAAGAGACAACAGAAAGCCTTGAGAAATAGAAAGATTTATTTAGCAAAAGCCAGTTGACTAATGACAACACCCAAGGGTTAAGTGCACTTACATTGACAGATTGGCTTCCCAGATAGATCGAGTCACCAGTTAGTAACACAACAGTTGTAGGAAAAGAAAGGACAAAAAATAGAGCTATAAATCTCCAGTCAAGTTCCTTAACAAAAGGGAAGAGGCTTGAGAGGGGTCTTGGAGGCAGCAGTGAGTTAGGAGGAGGATCACTCACACACAGACACAGGGGGTACAGCAGACACTGGCATCCCCAGTAGCACCCACTCAGCCCCTGGGGCACCTGCCCCTGTCCCCTCTGAGCAGAATCTGGGGCAGGGACCTGAGCCCACAGCTGGTCCTGACAGTACCTGTGCTGCATGTGTGGCAGGAAGGTGCCTGGTGAGATGGCTCAGCCCTGCCTGCTGTCTGAGACAGAGAATTCCTGCCTGCTGCTCCTCCCAGGCTCTGCCTTTGCCTGCCCAGTGCACAGAGCCAAGCTCCTGCCTTACATTCTCCTGCACAATCCTCAAGCCCACGTGGAAATCCCTCTCCAAGCTCACCCACACATCCTTACCCTGACTGCACCACGTCCTGTGCACCCAACCCTGCCCTCCCAGTGGGACCAAGGCCTGGGAGCTGGTGCTGGGATGTCAGTGTCCCCAGCAGAGGGGATGGCACACAGCTGTGTGACAACAGACATACGAAGTACTGGTGGCCAGGGGACAGAAGCACCAGGGTACCAACCAGCACCAGCACCCACTCCCACCCTGCTCCCTCTGTGGCTGCTGCAGGGGCTTCCCTGGACACCAGGACACTGGAACAGTGTGGGTCTCCCTTCCCACCAGGACTCTCTAGCTCCTCGTGGCACCCAGCCTCCTCCTGTGGTGGTGGGGGCATTGCACAGGTTGTACTGACCTCAGGGATTTCACCCACACCTCATTCCTCAGCATCCCTTCATCCTGAGGAGACCAGGGCAGAAAGAAGCAATGGACCTTCCTCAGCAGCCAGGATCAGCTGGAGGGGAGCAAGAGCTGGTGCCTGGGAGATGCTCTGCCTGGGGTTAGGTGCAGGCAGATCTAGCAGAGACAGAGGGCAGAGGAAAGCAAGAGAGCAAAGCAGAAGCAGGATAAGAGGGGGGATGGAGAGGAAGAACTCTTTGCCCATCCTCACCCTGTCAAGTGTTTCCACAAGAAGCAGGGCAGACACCAGGACTCTGGCTCACACCCCTTCAGCTACAGCCTCTCAGGATTGCAAAGAGACAAACTCTGGATCCCCTGGAGGCTTCCACAGGTGCCTCTGTCATGGGCATCTCAGAATCTGGTGGGGGATCCCAAGATTCACTTTTCTGGAGGGTGCAAACCAGGGATGTGTAGGAGCCCCCCTCCAGACACCAGCAGTTCAGTCCCCATCAAGGGGATGCCCAGCCCTGCACAGGGCTGATGCCAGCACTGCATCCTCCAGCCCTGGGCTAGGGAGTTTCCAAGCAACTGCTTGGAAATGGGAGAGTTCTTTATAAAGCAGCTCAGGGAGATTGTTGTGATGGGGGGTGAAGTGCCTGGAAATCTGAGAGCACCAGAAAGGCTTTGAAACCTGGCAGCCACGCCAAGGAGACCAAGGGCTGGGCAACAAGGGAAGAACATCCCCATGCTGTGTGCCCTGGCTCCTTGTTCCTCACCAAACTGTACCTTCTCCTCCACCCCACAGCCTGGGAGAGGAGCAGGCAGTGCACATCCCCTTCCACCTGCTTCAGACAGGGACAAACCCTGCCCTGAAGTGCCACACATCCCAGCACTCTGCCAGGGGCTGCCTGCACCCAGCCACCCCACAGAGCCTCACCCTTTCAGCTCCTTCCCAGGCTCATCCCTGTGGTCCTTCACTGCCTCCCCACACTCACACACACACACACAGTGTGTCCCATCCCCAAACACCCACCTAACATGGCCCTGGGCTCCCCTCCCACCTCCTCCCCCATACAGGACCCCACTGCCAGTGGCTTTGTCCCTGCTCACCACCCCATCCCTGCTCTCTCGTTGCCCCAGCAAAGCCCTTCACCTGATTTACAGCTCCCCCCTGCAGCAGCACCAGTGGCTCAGTGACAGGGAGTCCCTTGCCTGTACCTCCCCTCCAGATGCAGCTCCCAGAGGCACAGGACTTGGGGACCACACGGACACTTGGTCAGCTCATCACCCAACACGAAGCAGGGATGCTCCAAGCTCCCCACACAAACCCAGGAGTGCTGGAGCACAGCACGCCCAGCATACCCCCCCTTGGCACGATTCCATCCTCACACCTTCACCTGGAAAAGCCTCACATTCCCACCTCCACCTCCTCTTCCTCCAGGCTGTCCTGTCCCTGCCAGGACCCGGGATGCCACAGCCAGCGCTGCCCCAGCACCGGTAGATCCCAGCTGCTCCTCACCACCTCCTGCCCATCCCTACACTGCTATCTCATCATCCAGGCTGTCACCCAAGTCCTGCCTGGGCTGGACGTGGAGCAGGCGTGGTGGTTCCTCCTGGGACCAGGAGTCACGTTCCTCGCTCTCGTCCGTGTTGGATTCGTACTCGGAGGCGATTCCCGACTCCCGGAATTTGATGACCTCCAGACTGCCCAATGCTGGCTCTGGGGCAGGTGGCCCCGAAGAATCTGGCAGAAAATGGTAACATTCCAGCTTCACCAGACAGTCATTCCTACCTATGGGGCTCCCCAGGGTGCTGGGAAAACCCGAGCTGGGGCCCAGGGGTGGCGGGTGGGTGTCCTCAGGCTGCGGGGTGGTCGGGTCGCAGAGGATGGGGAGGGCATTGGAACGGAAGGTGATCTCCAGCAGACTGTCCTGGGAGCCTGCTGCAAGAGAAGGGCATGGCTGAGAAGCAGACCCTGCCTTGCCTAAGCACCTCTTGGCTAGGGGAAGATAGTCTGGGGCTACTTGGGTGTCAACCTCCCCCTTCTCTGGCACCGTTTAGAGGTGGTCGCTTGGTGCCACTGGTGCCAGGAACTGCTCCTACCCAGTTGTACAGGATTAAAAAAAATTAATCTGCTTCCCATCCCAGCTCCTTTGGAGAGCTGATGGCCACTTATGCTGGAGAGGAAGGCCAAGGAGGGGGTCTTGGGCAGGTAAGCAGCCAGCCACTGGGGGAAGCAGAGTTGATGGAGCTACCTGAGTGCTGGTCTGTCCAGCCCTCTCCATGCCCTCTCCCATGTTGTGTGCATGTTCAGTGCCACACAGACACAAACCTGGTGAGAAGGGCACTGCTATTCACTACCCTACACGAAACCACTGGAAATGCACAAAACCCCCCAGAGAAAGACCCCCAGGCATGTCCCTTACAGACCCAGGCTGCAAAGGGAAGGGACAGGAGCACTTACTGGTGGTGTTTCCTGCCAGCTTCAGCTCCAGCTCCTGCACTTGTTTGACCAGGAGTGAGATGTGCTGCAGCAAATCCTTGTTCTGGAGCAGCAGCTGATGCACCCGAGCCTGGGCCTCCAGCCTTGCTGCTGCCTCTGCAGCCAGCTGGTCCTTCAGCAAGTGGACCTAGGTGACAGCAGAGAGGGAGTGAGTGTGAGGGACAGAGGATTTGAAGGCTAAAGCTTTGAATCCTGCTCTCCCACCAAGTGATGTGATCCAGAAGCTATGAATGCCCCGTGGGTACCCAGAGGTGGGATGAGGAAGGTGGCAGTGTCATACCAGGGCACTCTCAGCAAACACAGGGCTTTGGTCCCCTGGTTAACAACCCCATGGGGAGCTCCAGGCTGGGCACAGAGTGGCAGAAAGGGACCTGGGAGTCTGGATTGCCAGGAAGCTGAACAGGAGCCAGCAGTGTGCCCAGGTGGGCAAGAAGGCCAATGGCATCCTGGGCTGGCTCAGGAACAGCGTGGCCAGCAGGTCCAGGGAAGGGATTCTGCCCCTGTGCTCAGCCCTGGGGAGGCCACAGCTTGAGTCCTGTGTCCAGTTCTGGGCCCCTCAGCCCCTCAGGAAGGAGATTGAGGTGCTGGAGCAGGTCCAGAGAAGAGCAAGGAGGCTGTGAAGGGATCCAGCAGAATTCCTGTGAGGAGAGGCTGAGGGAGCTGGGGGTGTTGAGGCTGGAGAAGAGGAGGCTCAGGGGAGACCTCATCACTCTCTGCAACTCCCTGAAAGGAGGTTGGAGCCAGGGGGGGGTTGGGCTCTTTTCCCAGGCAACTCTCAGCAAGACAAGAGGGCAGGGTCTCAAGTTGTGCCAGGGGAGGTTTAGGTTGGAGATGAGAAAGAATTTCTTTCTGGAGAGGGTGATCAGGCATTGGAATGGGCTGCCCAGGGAAGTAGTGGATTCTCCGTGTCTGGAGATCTTTCCAAAGAGCCTGGATGTGGCACTGAGTGCCATGGGCTGGGAACTGCAGCGGGAGTGGATCAAGGGTTGGACTTGATGATCTCTGAGGTCCCTTCCAACCCAGCCAGTTCTGTGATTCTATGGAAAAGACCCAGAGGGTGCTGATTGACCCACTGTGCATCCACCATCATCTCAGGTGCACTGTGCAGGGAATGCAGGAGGAAAGGGCAGGCAGGAAGGCAGATGGATGCAGAGGAGAAGACAATTTCAACCAACTGGATGGTGCTGCAGGTACCTGAGGGGGCAGCCAGGAGCTGTCAGCCAGCCCTGGCTGAGCTGTCTGTCTTTCTGGGCAGGTTTCCCAGAGAAAAGAGTGTTTTGCACAAGGCAGGGGTGCTGCCAGCAGTGTCTGTCACCAGCAGGGGCTGGAGCATCAGAGCTGCAGGTAACTCCAGCTGTGAGATGCCTGGAGCAACAGGGATGGCAGAGTGACACAGGGGACACAAGCTACCTTCTCCCTCTGGCCCTGGGAAACCATGCCTGGATGTTAGCTGGAGTCTACGGGCAAGAAATCCCATAGGGAAGGATCTGTTTCATCAGGAAGGGTGATGCTGCTGGCTGAGAGCAGCCTGGGGCATCTGCCTGAGCAAGGAGAGACCCCAGAGTGTCCCCTGGCAAGGGGACAGCAGTGCAGAGCCACCCAGAAGCCACACGGGCTCAATATTCCCTCAGTATTCCCTCCATCCATGGTTCCTCCAAGTGCTCCTCTCTTCAGCAAGGACTGAGCCAACCAGGGAGAGCAAAAATGTAAAAAAAAAAAAAAAACAAACCCAAAAACTGACATCAAAACAAAACCAAAAAAAAAAAGAAAAAAGGCAAAACCAACCAGAGAAACAAACCAAACCAAAAAACCCCACAAACAAAACCCCAAACCCAAACAACCTAAGAAAAAAGGCAATTTTACCTTGGCTTAGAAAGTGACCTTAAAGAAGAGGGGGTAGGGGGGTGTTTGTAGCTGTCTGAGCCATGAGCTGGGGCTGCAGGGCCCTAAAAGCAGCAGGGGGGCTGCAATTTCCTGAGCCCGTGACCCCAAAAGGCTCTTGGGGCAGCAGGGACCAATCCTGGTTTCCTGATGCATGCAGAGGAAGGGCACAGGGAGGCACAGAAAAGCTCCTGGAGTTAATTCCTGAGGCCAGGAAAAAGCTAAGGAATTGCAGAGAGCTCTGGGAAGGGCTCAAAGGGAAGCAAAGTAAGGGAATGAGTTGGATAAAATACCCAGAGATGCTTAAATGAGAAGTTCCTGTGCAGAGGATGAGTGGGCAGGGGGTAAAAGTGAGGCCAGGCTGTGTGCAAGGACACAAGGGGACAAAGGATCATGAGAGGTGACCTAATGTCAATCCATCCAATCTTAACTGGGAGCAAAGGGACAGCAAGGCAGGTTGAAAAAGTGCAACAGAGATGTCTGAGACTGTCTGAGACAGAAGAGAAATAAGGAAAAAAAATGAAAAAAAGAAAAAGGAAAGAAAAATAAAATAAAAAGAAAAATGTAAAAAAGAAGAATGAAAAAAAATGAAAAAAAGAAAAATGAAAAAAGATTGAAAAAAGAAAAAATTAAAAAAGAGAAAGAAAAATGAAAAAAGAAAAATGAAAAAAAATGAAAAAAAATGAAAAAAAATGAAAAAAATGAAAAAATGAAAAAATGAAGGAAGAAAAAGAAAAAAGAAAGAAAAATAAAATAAAAAAGAAAAAGAAAAATGAAAAAAAGGAAAAATCAAAAGAAAAAAGGAAGAAAAAGAAAGAAAAAGAAAAAGAGGAAAAAAAGAAAAGAAAAAAAGAAAAAAAAGCTTTTCACTTTTCTTTTTTTCATGTTTCTTTTTCCATTTTTCTTTTTCTCTTTTTCATTTTCTTTTTTCATTTTTCTTTTTTTTTATTTTATTTTCTTCCTTTTTCATTTTTCTTTTTCACTTTCTTTTTTTCATTTTTTTTCAATTTCATTTTCCTTTTTTCTTGTTTAATTTTTTTTGCCTTTTTTATTACCTACCTACCTCAGAGCCCCTCAAACACCTCTGTCAAACTCTTCTCACCCTGCCTTCCTTTTTCACCACTTTTTTATTACCTGCCCCTTATCCCACAGCCCTGTGCCAGGGTTAATCCCAGGATCCACCTTGAATCCCCCCCTTTCCCCTGTGCCTCTCCAGCTAGGGGATGCTCCAGCACCGAGGGGACCCCAGCTGTGCCACCACCCCCAGGATAAAAAAACCAAAAGGGGACAAACCTGAGCCACTGCCACTTGAGTTTGCTGCTGCTGCTGCTGCAGGAGCTGCTGGAGGAGCTGCATTTGGTGATGGGCAGAGAGAGGAGTCCCCAGGTCAGGGAGCTGGGCAGCCGAGGGCAGCAGCATCTTGGGGGAAGCTGTGAGGATGTCCTCAGGGTGGAGGCAGCTCTGGAAAACACCAGCAGGGAAAGCATCACCTTGGGGTAAAGAAAAAGAAAACAAACCCAGCCAGGAAAGAAGGTGCTGCTGCTGCTGCTGCTGCTGGAGGCACAGCAAAGGAACTCATGCTGGGATGAGGATGCTGAAAGACAAGCAAAGGAAAACAGCTCAAATGCTTTGGGAGAAAGGGCTCTCGAAAAGGCTGAGGTTCTCTGGGGGATGTTCTCTGGCTTTTGCTTCTTTTTCTTCTTTTTTCCCTTTGCTTTTTTCCTTTTTCTCTTCTTTTTTCCTCTTTCTTTTTTCATTTTTCTTTTTTTTCTTTTATTTTTCTTTCTTTTTTCTTTTTTTTTTATTTTTCATTTTCATTTTTCTTTATTTTTTATTTTATTTTTCTTTCTTTTCTCTTCCTTTCCTTTTTCTTTCTTTTTTTTAATCTTTATTTTATTTTTCTTTTTTCTTTCTTTCTTTATTTTCTTTCTCTTATTTTTCTTTCTTTTTCTTCCTTTTTTTCTTTTTTTTAATTTTTATTTTATTTTCCTTTTTTCTTTTTCCTCTTCCTTTTCTTTTTCCTTTCTTCTTTTATTTTTCTTTTTTCTTTTTTTTTTTTTTTGTTTTCTTTTTCTTTCTCTTATTTTCTTTTATTTTTTTCTTTTATTTTTCTTTTTATCTTCTTTTTTTTCCTTTCTTCTCTTCTTATTTTTCTCTTTTTCTTTATTTTATTTATTTTTCTTCCTTTTTTTCTTTTATTTTTCTTCCTTTTTTCTTTCTTTTCTTTTTCTTTCTTCCCTTTTTCTTTCTTTTATTTTTCTTTCTTTCTTTTTTCCTTTTTTTTCCTTTTTTCCCTTATTTTCATACTTACCTATTTCAAACCCAACCCCTCCATCCCTACCCCCGCCACCTCCCGTGTCTGCCTCCCCACAGCTGCCCCTCAGCCCGGCTCCCCCGGGAGTCCCCGGGCCCCCAGCCAGAGGGCAGCCTTGTGGCCTCTTTGATCCTGGAGCCAAGGAATGCCGCACAAATCCCTCCCATCCCCATCCCCAACCCCATCCCCGGGGCCCCCGGGACACACATCCGTGCGTGGCCGGGCCCCACGCACCTTGCTGTTCGCCTGTTTATCCACGGCATCGAGATCGGTCACGCCGCGGCTGAAATCCAGGATGTCGGCTCCGGGCAGGGGCAGCTCCACGGCATCGATGTCGGTCTCTTCTGCAGAGGTTGTCACCCTCTGAGCCCCGGGCAGGCGACAAGCTGTGGGAGAGGCAGCAGGGAAGGGGGAGCAGAGCCCACCCGGAGCCTGGAATTTGGTGGGATGTGCCCCAGGGATGCTCCCCATCACCCCTGACACCCCCTTTTTAGGTTTATGGGGTACAACACAGCTGAGCTGCCCACTGCTGCTTGGGGTGGGAGGGGGTTGTGGATCAGAGCCCATCCAGAGCCTGGAATTTGGTGGGATGTGCCCCAGGGATGCTCCCCATCACCCCCTTTTTAGGTTTATGGGGTGCATCCAGCTTTCACTGCTGCTTGGGGTAAGGGGGGTTGTGGAGCAGAGCCCACCCAGAGCCTGGAACTTGGTGGGATGTGCCCCAGGGATGCTCCCCATCACCCCTGACACCCCCTTTTTAGGTTTATGGGGTGCAACACAGCTGAGCTTCCCACTGCTGCTTGGGGTGGGGGGGGGTTGTGAAGCAGAGCCCACCTGAAGCCTGGAATCTGGTGGGGAGTGCCCCAGGGATGCCCAATGCTCCCCATCACCCCTGAAACCCTTTCTTTAGGTTTATGGGGTGCAACACAGCTGAACTTCCCACTGCTGCTTCGGGTGGGGAGGGTTGTGGAGCAGAGCCCACCCGGAGCCTGGAATTTGGTGGGATGTGCCCCAGGGATGCTCCCCATCACCCCTGACACCCCCTTTTTAGGTTTATGGGGTGCAACACAGCTGAGCTGCCCACTGCTGCTTGGGGTGGGGGGGGGTTGTGGCTGAAAATAAAGCCAAGCCCAGCCTGACAGACCTGGGGCCCAAATTGCTGATCAGGAGACAGAGGGAAAGCTAAAGAAAGGCAAACAAGAGATTATGGGGTGAAAAATCCCCAAAACAACAAACCCTGAATGCTCAGAAATCCCCAGGGAGCTGCACATCACGGCCAGGACATTGTGCAGAGGAAAAGCAAACAATGACTGGAGCAGGACTGAGCAGTGAGGAGGTCACCTCTGGTTGAAGAGGGAGGCAGGAATGCCTGGAACATCCCAGGAATCCCCAGCACAGCCCAGGATGCTCCTGATGGACCAGGGGGGATCCAGCTCCCAGCACTGGGAGGGATGGGCACCAGCACCCACCAGCTTCCCATCTGGAATTGGGGTGGTTTGACCAACTTCTTGCCAAATATTCATTTTTCCCTCCAGGGGAGCTGCCAGCACCAGCTCCCTGGGACCCTGCAGAGTTTGGGGTGGACCAGCAGCCCCCAGCCAGGAGCATCCCAATGCTCACTGCCCACCAAGCTGGGAAGGGAGGAGGGGTCCAGAGGCTGCCTGGGAACTTGAAGCAAGATCCTGAGCATAGTTTAGTACATCCAGGGAATTGCAGAGGTGGTGATGGCCCATGAGTTATGTTCATGGCAGCCCCCAGCCCTGTGAGTTCCTCCAGGGAACTGCTTGGGGAAGCATCCAGGGCAATGTTTGCAGCATGTGCAGCTGAGCACAGAGAATATTTCGGCAGCCAGCAGAGCTCTGGGCATTGCTAATGGGTTCCCAGCAAGGGGGATGGATGTCTGTGAGAAGCTGGTTAACACCTACTGATGGCTCCTTGCTGGGCAAGATCCCACTTTGATCCTGAGGCACCACAGCCCAGATTGCTGGGCAAATCCATTCCCAGCAGGAGCCAGGCAGCAAGGAGCAGGGTGGGAAGATGCTGACCCTGCAAGCAAGCCCAAGGACCCCTCAAGGAGCCCCCCCACCATTGTGGCATACCTGGGACATCCAGGTCGTCCCCGTTCCTCTCGCTGTCTCCATCCTCCTGCCCATCTGCGTTCTGCTGGGTGTGCTGCAGGCTCAGCTTGTGACAGACCTCAAATGCCTGTCCCACTGTCCTGACAATGCGCATGGCTTGGCTCTGCAGGGGGCAAGGAGAGGATGGGTAAAGCCCAGCTGCCCTGCTTGGTGCCCTTCTCTGCCTGGCACAGCTCTGGGAGCTCTCTGCACACTGAGCACAAGCACCCAGAGCTCAGCTCCCAGATTTCATAGAATCCTAGAATTGGCTGGGTTGGAAGGGACCTCAGAGATCATCAAGTCCAACCCTTGATCCACTCCCCCCGTGGTTCCCAGCCCATGGCACTCAGTGCCACATCCAGGCTCTTTGGAAAGATCTCCAGACACGGAGAATCCACTACTTCCCTGGGCAGCCCATTCCAATGCCTGATCACCCTCTCCAGAAAGAAATTCTTTCTCATCTCCAACCTAAACCTCCCCTGGCACAACTTGAGACCCTGCCCTCTTGTCTTGCTGAGAGTTGCCTGGGAAAAGAGCCCAACCCCCCCCTGGCTCCAACCTCCTTTCAGGGAGTTGGAGAGAGTGATGAGGTCTCCCTGAGCCTCCTCTTCTCCAGCCTCAACACCCCTAGCTCCTCAGCATTTGGGGTGCAGTACAGCACCACGGGGTCCTGCTCCAGCTGTCCACCCTCTGGCAGGATGAGCATCCAGCATCTTTTACCTTCTTCTTGGATTTGAAGACGTTGCACCTGAAGACATTGCTAGACCCATCCCTGGCAATGTAGCTTGAAGATCTTCAAGGTCTGGGAGTCGTGTGACACGTAGAATATTCTGGCAAGGACAGGGAGGCAGGGATGGATCTCAAATACATACACCCAGGAGGCTGCCAAGGCCAGAGCCAGCACTCCCTAGGGCAACAGGGTGCTGGCAGACACCACCCAGTCCCTGCAGCACATCCCTGCTAAAGCCCACCAGAATTTATTTTTTTTTTTTTTTCTTTTTGGCAATCGTTTTGCCTTGGCTGGGAAAATTTGCCTGCTGACTCGGCAGCAGCAAACATTTTGTGAAGGCAGCACAGGGCTTTTTCTGCTCAGTCTAAATCCAGGAGCCTCCCAAGGACAGAAAAAGAGCCCACTCCCTCTCTTCTTCCCTGTCTGGTTGGGGGTGATGCCCTCCCTAACCTGTCCCAGCCAGCACATCAACCCTCCTCACCCCATCCACCTTTCCCAGGGCACAGACCCCCCCCCATACTCTTAACTTTCACCAGTGAGATGAGAAAGAAGCTGGGGGACTTGCAAGAGCACACAGCAAGTGAGAGGATCTCCCCCATGAGAGCTCTGTGCTCAGTCCCCAGCACGGTGCTGGGGTGGGGGAAGTGGTAGAGGAACAGACCCACAAACCTCCATCCCTTTACCTGTAGATGGGATCCATGCATGACAAGCAATTTTGTTCTCATCCCAGGCCCACTCCTTTTTCTGCAACAAAAGAAACTGAAAATGAGTACGTCAGATGCTGTCCTTCAGCTCCAGAACAGGGCAGACACAGTCCAGGGACAGACCTGGGAAGCTCCTCTCACATCTCTACCCCCCCTAAAAACCCCCTCACCCATCCTCCTGGGGACAGTCTTGTCCCATCTCACCTTCCATGGGAAGCTCCTCTCACAGCTCTACCCCCCTAAAAACCCCCCTCACCCATCCTACTGGGGACAGTCTTGTCCATCCATGGGAAAGCTCCTCTCACAGCTTATTACCCCCCCCTAAAACCCCCCTCACCCATCCTATTGGGGACAGTCTTGTCGCCATCCCATGGGAAGCCCTCCTCTCACAGCTCTACCCCCCTAAAACCCCCCTCACCCATCCTATTGGGGACAGTTCTTGTCCCAGCCTCACCTTCCATGGGGAAACTGTCTCTCACAGCCTCTACCCCCCCTAAAAGCCCCCTCACCCATCCTATTGGTTGGACAGTCTTGTGCCACCTCACCCTTCATGCGGAAGCTCCCTCTCACAGCTCTTACACCCCCCTAAAAGCCCCCTCACCCATCCTATTGGGGACAGTCTTGTCCCATCCAATGGGAAAGCTCCTCTCACAGACTCTACGCCTCTAAAACCCCTTCACCCATCCTATTGGGGACAGTCTTGTCCCACCCATGGGAAAGCTCCTCTCAAAGCTCTTACCCCCCCTAAAACCCCTCTCATCCCATCCTATTGGGGACAGTCTTGTCCCATCCATGGGAAGCTCCTCTCACAGCTCTACCCCTCTAAAAACCTCCTCACCCATCCTATTGGGGACAGTCTTGTCCCATCCATGGGAAGCTCCTCTCAAAGCTCTACCCCCCCTAAAACCCCTCTCATCCATCCTATTGGGGACAGTCTTGTCCCACCTCACCTTCCATGGGAAACTTCTCTCACAGCTCTTACCCCCCCTAAAAGCCCCCTCACCCATCCTATTGGGGACAATCTTGTCCCATCCATGGGAAGCTCCTCTCACAGCTCTACCCCTCTAAAACCCCTTCACCCATCCTATTGGGGACAGTCTTGTCCCATCCATGGGAAGCTCCTCTCAAAGCTCTACCCCCCCTAAAAACCCCCTCACCCATCCTCCTGGGGACAGTCTTGTCCCATCTCACCTTCCATGGGAAGCTCCTCTCACAGCTCTATCCCCCTAAAAACCCCCTCACCCATCCTATTGGGGACAGTCTTGTCCCATCCATGGGAAGCTCCTCTCACAGCTCTACCCCCCTAAAAGCCCCCTCACCCATCCTATTGGGGACAGTCTTGTCCCATCCATGGAAGATCCTCTGACAGCTCTACCCCCCCTAGAAACCCCTCATCCATCCTACTGGGGACAGTCTTGTCCCATCCATGGGAAGCTCCTCTCACAGCTCTACCCCCCCTAAAAAACCCCTCACCCATCCTATTGGGGACAGTCTTGTCCCATCCATGGGAAGCTCCTCTCAAAGCTCTACCCCCCCTAAAACCCCTCTCATCCATCCTATTGGGGACAGTCTTGTCCCATCCATGGGAAGCTCCTCTCACAGCTCTACCCCCCCTAAAAACTCCCTCACCCATCCTATTGGGGACAGTCTTGTCCCATCCATGGGAAGCTCCTCTCACAGCTCTACCCCCCCCTAAAACCCCCCTCACCCATCCTATTGGGGACAGTCTTGTCCCACCTCACCTTCCCATGGGAAACGTTCTCTCACAGCTCTACCCCCCCCTAAAAGCCCCCTCACCCATCCTATTGGGGCGACAGTTCTTGTCCCATCCATGGAAGATCCTCTGACAGCTCTACCCCCCCTAAAACCCCTCTCATCCATCCTATTGGGGACAGTCTTGTCCCATCCATGGGAAGCTCCTCTCACAGCTCTACCCCCCCTAAAAGCCCCCTCACCCATCCTATTGGGGACAGTCTTGTCCCATCCATGGAAGCTCCTCTCAAAAGCTCTACCCCCACACCCTTAAACTCCTCTCATCCATCCCTATTGGGGACAGTACTCTGTCCCATCTCACCTTCCATGGGAAGCTCCTCTCACAGCTCTACCCCCCTAAAAACCCCCTCACCCATCCTATTGGGGACAGTCTTGTCCCATCCATGGGAAGCTCCTCTCACAGCTCTACCCCCCTAAAAACCCCCTCACCCATCCTCCTGGGACAGTCTTGTCCCACCTCACCTTCCATGGGAAGCTCCTCTCACAGCTCTACCCCCCCTAAAAGCCCCCCTCACCCATCCTATTGGGGACAGTCTTGTCCCATCCATGGGAAGCTCCTCTCAAAGCTCTACCCCCTTAAAACTCCTCTCATCCATCCTATTGGGGACAGTCTTGTCCCATCCATGGAAGATCCTCTGACAGCTCTACCCCCCCTAGAAACCCCTCACCCATCCTACTGTGGACAGTCTTGTCCCATCCATGGGAAGCTCCTCTCACAGCTCTACCCCCCCTAAAAAACCCCTCACCCATCCTATTGGGGGACAGTCTTGTCCCCATCCATGGAAGCTCCTCTCAAAGCTCTACCCCCCCTAAAACCCCTCTCATCCATCCTATTTGGGGGACAGTCTTGTCCATCCCATGGGAACGCTCCTCTCACAGCTTCTACCCCCCCTAAAAACTCCCTCAGCCCATCCTATTGGGGACAGTCTTGTCCCATCCATGGGAAGCTCCTCTCAAAGCTCTACCCCCCCTAAAACCCCTCTCATCCATCCTATTGGGGACAGTCTTGTCCCATCTCACCTTCCATGGGAAGCTCCTCTCACAGCTCTACCCCCTCTAAAAACCTCCTCACCCATCCTATTGGGGACAGTCTTGTCCCATCCATGGGAAGCTCCTCTCACAGCTCTACCCCTCTAAAAACCCCTTCACCCATCCTACTGGGGACAGTCTTGTCCCACCTCACCTTCCATGGGGCCCCTTGAACCCCTTCTGTGTCCACACCAGGACTGGCTCTGCCAACCTGCTCATCCCTGGCTGATCCCAGCTCATCCTTTTCTCTAGGACCAGAAATTCCAGGATCTAGGACCACTCTGTACCAGGAGGGGAGGGCTCTAGCATCACTGCCACAAGGAGCAGGGCTGCCTACCTTCTTCTTCTTCTTCAGAATGACCTTCACACCATCCACTGACACAATGAGACTCACTTTCTTCTTCTTGATGTTCTTGGCTTTGAACTCATACTGCAGGGAAAACACCAGAATTAGCTACCCCAGGCCAGAAAAAGCCCCAGGGACACCTGAAGAGGCTCTGATGGGGCAGTCAGGCAACTCCTGATACTGAGTATTTAACAATCTAGCTCTGAGCTTTTTCTTACTTGAGTTTTCTAGTGCAAATAATGAGGTAAAATATGTCTGGAAAAATGAGTATTTTCTCATTTAAATAGTTTTTTATTCTTTTAACTAAGATAATACAGGAATACTATAAAATTTGCAAAGAGAAAGAAGCTCTTGGCTCTTCTATTAGTCCTGGCTGACATCACATTAATTACTGAAATAACCTCATGGGTTACAGATATAAAAGAAGAAAGCCCTCCTCCATCCCATATTTCCCCCAAACACAAGCACATGGCCATGCTGGGACAGGACAGGGACCTTTCTGCACCCCAGGACAATAATCCAAAGCAATCAAGTCCCCAGATTAGGGACAAAGCTTTGCTCAGGATGCTGCTGGGAATGTTGTGTTTCCAAGGTATCATTTTTAAGGGGCTAGGTATAAAACTGACCATGAGTGCTGAAGCCCCTCCAGGGAAAAGGAGATAATGCAATTACCCACTTGGATTGGAAATCACTGGACAGGAGGGGAAAAAAAAAACCAAAAAAAACCAACCAAAACCAACAGGAAATTCCAATGATCTGGGAGTAAACACAAAACTCTGGCCCAGTTGCAAGGAGAGAATGAGATCCTGAAAATCCCTCCACTTCTGCATGTAGGAGCAAGCAAGAAGGAGGCTGGCAGGGGAACAGGTCAGCTAAAACCTTTAGGCTGAGCAACCTCCAGCTGTGGGACTTCTGGGGAATCCTATAAATTGGGCTCACCCCCATCAGGTACCCAGGGTGCTGGTCCCAGAGCCAGGGTGTGCTGGTCCCAATTCCCTTCTGTGCCTGCCCAGCAGTGGCAAACCCCACATCCTGCCCCTGGAATGCCCCAGGAAGAGGAATGGAATTAATCCTGATTATTTTTCCAGCCTGTCTGCAGAGGGAGCAGAGGGTGCCCTGCTGCAGAGCTTTGCCTTGGATGTATTTATTCCCATTCTTGGCAGCCCCAGCCAGCAGGCAGGAAAAGCTGCTGGCCCTGACCTCTGAGATAACAAAAGACCTGGAAATACAATTCCTCAAAGCCCTTTGGAAGTGGCTGATGGGGATGGGAGATGCTGGAAAACAGGAGCTCTGCCCTTCCCAGGGCACAGAGCAGGCAAGCCCTGCAAACCCACCTGCTCTGGGGCTAAAGCCACGGTGATGGGCTTGGAAAGCCAGCCTCAAAATCCCTGGCATTTACCCAATAAACTGTTTTTAGGGTATTTTCCTCACTGAAAAGCCCACCAGAGTGGGTGTCCAAGTCCCATCTCTCATCTCTCTTTTCCCTGTCATTACAAGCAGAGGTTAAAACCATAGCCAAGAGCCCTTCCCTGTGCATTGCTCAGACACCAGACCCCTATGAGGATGCCAGCAGCACATCTGGTACCTAAAACTACAGAAATGTCTTGATTTAGCCCTGAAAAGGTGAGCTCCAGCTCAGCTACCTTGGAGGAATTAACCCAGCATCACCTGAAGCTCTACATGGGGTTTTTTTTCTGAGCTGGATGCTCTTAGCAGTGTCCAGAGTGACCTCAGGAGAGCCATGGAGCTGCAGCCTGATTTCTGGGTCCTAACAAACACAGATTATAAACATTTAGTCATCTTTCTCAGCTGCTGGAGCCCTGGGGTTCCTGCTGTGGGTCATCCCAAGTGCTAATTTATGGAGGCTTGGAAGAGACAGCAACCCTGTCTGTTTTAATGCAGAGAGGCCAGGGTGCTTCAGCAAAGATGCTCCCCAGCCCCCACATATATTCCAGGGAGAGAATTGATGGAATTCCTTGGAAAACCTTCCCCAAACCCTGGCTGCAGCCAAGGGATTCTGCTCAGGCTCACCCCAAGCACTGCAGAGGGGATGCCCTGGGTTTTTTGCCTCTCTTGCTGAAGCCAAAACCTCCTTGTGCTGATGGCTCCAGCAAGAACCAAGAGGAGCAAAGAAGTCAAACTCTCAGAAGGGCCAAGCAGAGAGATTTATTAAGTCTCTGCCTTTATCTGAGGGGAAAAAACAAGAATCACAGAATCACAGAATTCTGGAGGCTGGAAAAGACCCCTGAGAGCATCAGCTCCAGCCCAGGACCTGACCCCAGCCCATGGCACTCAGTGCCACATCCAACCTTTCCTTAAACCCTTCCAGGGATCCAGCACTTTCTAAGCCAAGACTTGAAAAGGAGCATTTCAGATATGCCAAAGTTTCAAAATAAAAGTATTTAACTTAAGTAAGAGTGGTCTTACTCCTGAAAAAGAAGTATTAGGGCATTTGTGAACTCCAACCAGCTAATCAGTGAATAAAAATCATCCTTTCCTTTTACACTGTCCATGAAAAAAACATGTTCACCATCTCAACTAGAAAAGAAACACCTATTTTGTCAGAGGATGAGGGCCCTTCCATTGACCTTAGGGTGAGGGGTTCTATTTCAAACATCAGTCTTTTAAGCAGTTATTTAAATAAGTTATTAACTTATTATTTAATTAAGTTATTAAATAACTTTAAGCAAAGTTATTTCAATAACTTTAAATGGGAAATAAGGTCAGTAGGTGCATGCATCAGTCTGCACCACATTCCTACTGGCAGAATATTAAAAACTGCCCTTTCTGGAGAGCACAGTAACAAATGTTGCTTAATAGAGAGTGCATGTCACCTTCTCAGCTTGGAGTAAAATTACACCTGAGTCCAAGTGTGATGGGTATGTGTGAAAAGGATGGAAAACTCAGCATCCTTAGTGCTAAGCATCCCCCCTCACACTGTTTTTACCCAGTAAAGGTGTCAGAAAACTTGTACCCACACACATGCTGGGTTAGGCAGATCCCAGAGATGGCATCTTTCTAGCTGCATCACCCCCCCCCCAACCTTCCCAAGCAGCTCAGAAAGGTCAAACTGAAGAAAAAAACACCCTCAAAACTGCAGCACACACAGCTTAAAGTCTGCCCACTGTCTCTATCAGTCCCACCAAGTGACCCAAACCCTTAAGGATGCTCATTTGGCTTGGCCATAGCCCCAGCAGCCCCCCCAGAGTCAGGGGGGGAATGGTGGGTGCTGGGAGGGCAGGGGATGGTGCTCAGCACCCTCAGCACCTCCTCCTTGCAGTCAAATACCTCTGGAGTTGGTCTTTAACCCAAGGTCAGCTCAGGCTAATGGATGTGGGGGGTGCTGGCAGCCCAGTGAAAGCTTTCCCAGTGTTTTGGGGACTGCTCTGTTAATGAGGAATTAATTTATTACATCCTGAGAATCAGCACAGGCTCCACAGCCCCAGGAATTCCTGGCTGGGGCATGGGGTACCACACACCTCACCACTTCTGCTGCTGAAAACACAGGGGATGAAAGGAAACCTCAGCAATGTGCAGGAGATCAGGTGTAACCAGCAGGAGGGAAACCTGGGAAACATTCCTGGGATGCTAAGAGGAGCCAGTGGGAGAGGGAGGGCAAACAACAGTTCTGGGAGTCTGGATTGCCAGGAAGCTGAACAGGAGCCAGCAGTGTGCCCAGGTGGCCAAGAAGGCCAATGGCATCCTGGGCTGGCTCAGGAACAGCGTGGCCAGCAGGTCCAGGGAAGGGATTCTGCCCCTGTGCTCAGCCCTGGGGAGGCCACAGCTTGAGTCCTGTGTCCAGTTCTGGGCCCCTCAGCTCAGGAAGGAGATTGAGGTGCTGGAGCAGGTCCAGAGAAGAGCAAGGAGGCTGTGAAGGGATCCAGCAGAATTCGGGTGAGGAAGGGCTGAGGGAGCTGGGGGTGTTGAGGCTGGAGAAGAGGAGGCTCAGGGGAGACCTCATCACTCTCTCCAACTCCCTGAAAGGAGGTTGGAGCCAGGGGGGGGTTGGGCTCTTTTCCCAGGCAACTCTCAGCAAGACAAGAGGGCAGGGTCTCAAGTTGTGCCAGGGGAGGTTTAGGTTGGAGATGAGAAAGAATTTCTTTCTGGAGAGGGTGATCAGGCATTGGAATGGGCTGCCCAGGGAAGTAATGGATTCTCCGTGTCTGGAGATCTTTCCAAAGAGCCTGGATGTGGCACTGAGTGCCATGGGCTGGGAACTGCAGCGGGAGTGGATCAAGGGTTGGACTTGATGAGCTCTGAGGTCCCTTCCAACCCAGCCAGTTCTAGGATTCTATGAACAGCCCCAGGCAAGGGATGAGGATTTTGCTTTACTGAAACACCAACCCCAGTGCTCTCAGGTAATTCCCATGGCTTTCCTGGCCAGGGGTTCTGAGCCACCCAAGGGACAGGCATGGGAAGTAGGGAGCAGGAAAGCAGCACCTTTTGTGGGGTGAAGACCCCCAGGACTCAACACAAGGGTGGGAGTGCTTGGTGAGATGCAGCAGAGAACATCTCAAACACCTCTCCTCTCCCAAACCATCTCAGACCACAGGTTTCCAAATACATCACTAGAAAGAAAACCTCCTTGGAGAGGAAAAGGGAATGATTTAAAGCCCAGCTTTGGCACAGGAGCCTCACAGGGTGTCCTTAACCATCTGCACCACATTGGGAACAGCAGGGAAGAGTCTGCCAGGCATCCAGGGATGGGAGCATCCCCTGAGCTGGGATCCAGCAGCTAGGCAGGGCAGCAGAGAGCCAAGGCTCTGCCAGCCAAGGGGGATTCAGCTGTGGGGCATCACTCCCTCCTACTGCCCTCCACGTGCCCAAAAGCACAACAGGACCTGGCCCTCATCCCCCTCCTCCATCACCCCAGCTCCCCTGGGGCTCTGAGAGGGACCAAGCAGCTGGCAAGCAGGATACCAATTCCAGCTTCATCCCAAAGGCACTGCTGAGCAAAGCTTCAAAATATCTGACAATCCACTGCTTCTGGCTTTAAGGCCACAGGGGACCCAAACTTCCTGGGGGGAGCACCCTGGAATACCTGAGCCCACTGAGCTGATCAGCAAGAAATGGAGGAAAACCCCATTTTCAGAACATTGCCTTCAGCTGCTCTTCTGGGGTGCTGCAAGTGTCTCTGGAGGTCTCCCCTTTGCCCTGAGCACACAATCCCATCACAGCTCCAGGGATCCCATCACCCCAATCCCTGCAGTGTTGAGGTACACCCATGGGTGCCCACCCTGGGGTGCCAGAGCCACCACCCTGCAGCCTCCCAGGGTCAGGAAACTAAGGAAGAGACAGCCAGGAGGTGTGGGCATCCTCACAGGGATGTCATTTGGCTTGCACTCCTCTTTCCTGCTGCCAAAAACTAGGAAAAAAACCAGCCTGCAGCTCTTGTGGCTGCATCATCACAGGGGATGCAGTCACTGGGAGGTTAGGGACAGGACCAAGGGTCCCCCCAGCTCCACCAGCACAGCCCTGGCACTGCCTGGGCAAAGAGGCTGGACACACACTGCCATCATGACACTTCACACTGTAATTCCCCCTCTACATCCATCCTAGAGGTGTATTTCATCCTGCCTGCACCCCCAGCAGTGGTTTTGCCAGTATCCAGACTCACCAGAGGGCAATGGTGATTTGGGAAGGGGCTGTGGGGAGAGGTAATGAAGCACTGGATGCTTTTCTAAACTTCTGCATAGGGGAAAACATGGCCCTGAGGTGGATGTGTTCATCTGCAACGAGATGTGATTTTGGTTCATCCTGACAAGGTCAGTGCCTGTTTTCCAGTCCAACTTCAGGTTTAATTTTGGGCACTGTCTGTGATGGCTCCTTGTCCTGCTGGGTATAAATGGGAATTAGGCTAAAAATACCCCTGGTGCAAGAGCAGCAGAGCAGAGTTAAGGTTGAAACAATCCCTGGATCATGGCAAACCCACTCATCACATAAAATATGTTTTCAGATAACCCTGAATACCTCACAAAAAACTCCTTTGGCTCAGTTTTCTGTTTCCTACCAGGTATCAGGTTGCTGCCTTGCTCCAACTCCACCAAACTCCTCTCACTACCTCCACCAGTTCAGCTGCCAAACTGGGACACACACCCAAGCCATCTCCAGTCTCAGAGGTCTCACAGGAACCTCAGAGAAATCAGAACTGGGAAAAAATAAATCCAGATCAATCCTAGGGTTAAACAGAGAAAATCCCTCCAGGTAACCACTTCTCCTCCTCCTATTTTGCAGATTGTTCTTGACAAGATGATTTACCTCACCTTCCAGAAATCCTCAGGGGATCCACATTGCCCTGTCTCAGCCTTAAGGGGTTTTTAGAGAGGGGATCCAACACATCCCAGTATTTCCACCATCCCAATGGAGTGCAGGGAGATGGCTGGGGTGGCACATCCCATCCCATCCCATCCCATCCCATCCCATCCCATCCCATCCCATCCCATCCCAGGGATGCAGGAGCTTCCCAGGAGCATCCCTCAGCCCCCCAGATTCCTTACCAAAGCCCCCAACAGGTCCCTCTGCCCACGTTCAGTTCCTTGAGGATATAAGAAGCTTATAAGGGAAAGCTGGGAACCCCATCCCATAACATTTCCCACCAAGCTGTGGCACACATTCCCTTCCCAGTGGGAATAACTCCTGGGAAAAGCAGTCAGCCTGGGGATGCTGCCACAGGATAACTCCCAGCCTAGAAATTCTCTCTGACCCCAGAAAGCCAAGGAAGCAGTGAGAGCAGAAACTGGACCCTCAGGGTTCCCTCCTGCATCTCTGGTGGCCAGGGATGGGGTGTGGAAAGGAACCTGGGAGAGGATGCCTACAGGATACTGGTCAAACTGGTTGGCAAGAACAGCCAGGATTTGAGCTGCTTCCTTTTATTAATGGAAAAAATGAAAATTAATGAAAAATTTTCATTTTATTATTTATTACTTATTTGTCTTATTATATTTTGTATTTCTATTTATTTATATCTTTTTAATTATTTCTTATTTACTTATATATTATTTGTTATTATATTTACTATTATTATTGATGAAAATTAATAAAAAATGTTCATTTTATTAATGCCAACGAGGAGGAGGCTCTGCAGGCATCTGCAGGGAACTGCTCTGGCAGCCCTGGGGAGATGAGAAAGGAGCTGCACACAGTTTAATATTTACCACCTGTTGCTAAAGTAAGCAGAAGCACATTCCTTGGAAACCCCACATCTGAGTGGAATTTCTGGTATTTTTCATTAGCTGATCCCATGCAGGCAGCAGCAGTGGGTGCAGAAGGTGTTGGGTGCCAGAGCCTTGCAATTGCCCCTTGAAGAAGGGAAGAATCAGAACGGTTTGGGTGGGAAGGAGCCTCAAAGATCATCTCTTTCCAACCCCTTGCCATAGGCAGAAACACTTCCCACTAGACTAGACACTTCTGCAGAGGGACCTGGACAGACTGGAGAGTTGGGCTGATCCCAACGGGATGAGGTTCAACACGGCCAAGTGCCGGGTCCTGCACTTTGGCCACAACAACCCCATGGGGAGCTCCAGGCTGGGCACAGAGTGGCAGAAAGGGACCTGGGAGTCTGGATTGCCAGGAAGCTGAACAGGAGCCAGCAGTGTGCCCAGGTGGCCAAGAAGGCCAATGGCATCCTGGGCTGGCTCAGGAACAGCGTGGCCAGCAGGTCCAGGGAAGGGATTCTGCCCCTGTGCTCAGCCCTGGGGAGGCCACAGCTTGAGTCCTGGGTCCAGTTCTGGGCCCCTCAGCTCAGGAAGGAGATTGAGGTGCTGGAGCAGGTCCAAAGAAGAGCAAGGAGGCTGTGAAGGGATCCAGCAGAATTCCTGTGAGGAAGGGCTGAGGGAGCTGGGGGTGTTGAGGCTGGAGAAGAGGAGGCTCAGGGGAGACCTCATCACTCTCTCCAACTCCCTGAAAGGAGGTTGGAGCCAGGGGGGGGTTGGGCTCTTTTCCCAGGCAACTCTCAGCAAGACAAGAGGGCAGGGTCTCAAGTTGTGCCAGGGGAGGTTTAGGTTGGAGATGAGAAAGAATTTCTTTCTGGAGAGGGTGATCAGGCATTGGAATGGGCTGCCCAGGGAAGTAGTGGATTCTCCGTGTCTGGAGATCTTTCCAAAGAGCCTGGATGTGGCACTGAGTGCCATGGGCTGGGAACTGCAGCGGGAGTGGATCAAGGGTTGGACTTGATGATCTCTGAGGTCCCTTCCAACCCAGCCAGTTCTAGGATTCTATGATTCTAGACCAGGTTGTTCCAAACTTGATCCAACCTGTCCATAAACACTTCCAGGCAAAGGGCATCCCCAGCTTCTCTGGGCAACCCATCCCAGTGTCTCACCACCCTCACAAGAAAGAAATTTTTCCTCAAATCCAACCTAAATCTCCCCTCTTTTCAGTTTGAAAACATTCCCTCTCATCCCATCACTCCAAGCCCTTGTCAAGAGCCTCTTCCCAGTTTTCCTGTAGCTCCTCCATGTACTGGAAGGCTCCTATGGTTCCCAGAGCAAGAACCACCCCGGGTCTGAACCTCTGTGCTGGAGTGATCTTGGCTTAAAGAAAAGCACTGTGATTTTAGTCCTGCCTGTTTGTGGTCATCCCTAATTAAATTCCCATCCCTTTCCCATCATCCCTAATTAAATTCCCATCTCTTCCCATCCCAACCATGAGCTGAAGCCATGGGGGTGCCTGTGGGATACTCCCCAATCCAGCACCTTCCACCACCCCATAAGAAACCCCAATCCCTGTATCCAAAATGAGCTTTTTTTTCCCCAAATGATTTCTTCCTGAGCCCATCCCCAGCTTGATGGAGGGGGACAAGGGCAGGGTTGGCACTGAGAGTCACCCCAAGGGAGGTGACAAAGAGGGGACACCCTCAGAACAGAGCCATGGAGCTCTTCAGGGAGGCACCAGCTCAGCAAACCCACAGAGCACGAGGAGATTTACAGCCCAGGTGGTGAAATAAAGGAATTTTTTTGGGGTTACAAACTCACCCAAGAGTTGTTCTCCCACAGCTGCACAAAAACCAGCTGAGAAGGGAGACAAAGCAGAACAACAAAGTGAAGGCAGCTAAATTAGCAATTAGGAAACTCAGATAATTAATAAAGAAGGAATGGGCAGCAGCATTAGGAAGAGCAGAAAAAAGACATCCCTGAGGGACTCCTGAGATGCTCAGCAATGTCTCTAGGCTGTAACTGGAAAAGAAGGGAAATTATTCATATCACCCTTGGTTCCTGGGTCCTATTTTAGCAGTGATTAATGCAGGTATTAAAAAAAGAAAAATCACTGAGTTCTACATGGTAAAAGCCAACAAGTCTAACTAGGAGCCTTAAGAATTACACAGAAACAGAGTCTTGAACTATTTCCAAGCTAATAAAAGCCTGAAGATCTTACATGGACTTCAAAATAACCCCAGTCAATATAGGAAGGATTGCATTAAATCTCAGCTCAGCACGAATTCCATGGAAGCTGAGCTATCTCAGTGAAATTAAGAGCACTTCCCAAGGATATAAACTGGCTAAGAAACAGGGAATACACTGCTTTTTCCCTCTTTGCCTGCATTTTGATTAAAATGTTACCTAAATTGAGCACAGGTTAAGGGACTGAACCCTCCCCAGTGAGGAGGGAACAGAAAACCTCAGTGTTTTGCAGGTTGAGGAAAGAATATTTGCTATTCAGGTCAAGTGTAGAGGAACTTGGCATCAATGCATCTCAGGTTGGATTTCTATGGCATTGGTGAAGCAGCATCCCAAAAGAAATCAAAGGAACAGAAGCTGTGTCCATAAGAATATAAAAATCACCAAAAATAACTCTGGAGACCTTGGAAGGTGTCACCCAAGTGGAAAGGAGAGTAGGAAAAGAGTGGGGAGCTGGGCACACCAGTAAGGCAACACTCAAAAAAAAGCCAGAAATGTGTTTTTATCTCAAAATATTGAGTGGTGGAATCACTACTGATGTGCTCCATCTCGACACAAGATGGGGGCTTTAGGGGACACTCCAAAAAAAACCACCATATAAAAGTGTTCAGAAAAAGCTCCCCAGATTCCTAAGGTTAAAACAAAACTCCTCCTCTTGAGCTTATCCAAAGAATAGGATAAGAAAAGGACTTGTCTGGAGCTCAGTCCTTGGGAAGAGCTTCCTCATATTAAAGGCTTTTTCATGCAGAAAATGGACTAGCAAACCAGAGAAAAATCCATTTTTTTTTTCTTACAGCAAGGCTGGTGGAACCTGCACACTGAATCAGTCACCACCAGCTTGAGGCCAATTACTCTGGATTTCTCTCTTTTAATTACAGAGGATTTCCTTGCAGGTATTTAAAGACCAGCAGAAAGGAGATCTTTGCTTCTCCATTCCTAGAGAGACACACACACATATTCCCTAAGTTCCCAGGGAATGCTTAAAGGACTCCTGACCAATCTCATCCATCAAATTAAAAGGGAATAGGAAACTGTGATTGGAGCTGAACACCAAAACTGGAGGTTTTGAAGGGAAAATAAGAGACATCTCTCTGTATCACTACTGCAGTCCAAGACCAATGCTGTAAAACATCACAGATCATAGAATCCTAGAATTGGCTGGGTTGGAAGGGACCTCAGAGATCATCAAGTCCAACCCTTGATCCACTCCCGCTGCAGTTCCCAGCCCATGGCACTCAGTGCCACATCCAGGCTCTTTGGAAAGATCTCCAGACACGGAGAATCCACTACTTCCCTGGGCAGCCCATTCCAATGCCTGATCACCCTCTCCAGAAAGAAATTCTTTCTCATCTCCAACCTAAACCTCCCCTGGCACAACTTGAGACCCTGCCCTCTTGTCTTCCTGAGAGTTGCCTGGGAAAAGAGCCCAACCCCCCCCTGGCTCCAACCTCCTTTCAGGGAGTTGGAGAGAGTGATGAGGTCTCCCCTGAGCCTCCTCTTCTCCAGCCTCAACACCCCCAGCTCCCTCAGCCTCTCCTCATAGGATCTGTGTTCGAGTCCCTTCACCAGCCCAGTTGCCTCCTTTGGACCTGCTCCAGCACCTCAATCTCCTTCCTGAGCTGAGGGGCCCAGAACTGGACACAGGACTCAAGCTGTGGCCTCACCAGAGCTGAGCACAGGGGCAGAATCCCTTCCCTGGACCTGCTGGCCACGCTGTTCCTGAGCCAGCCCAGGATGCCATTGGCCTCCTTGGCCACCTGGGCACACTGCTGGCTCCTGTTCAGCTTCCTGGCAATCCAGACTCCCAGGTCCCTTTCTGCCACTCTGTGCCCAGCCTGGAGCTCCCCATGGGGTTGTTGTGGCCAAAGTGCAGGACCCGGCACTTGGCCGTGTTGAACCTCATCCCATTGGAATCAGCCCAACTCTCCAGTCTGTCCAGGTCCCTCTGCAGAGCCCTCCTGCCTTCCAGCTGATCAACACTTCTCCCCAGCTTGGTGTCATCAGCAAACTTGCTGATGATGGACTCAATCCCCTCATCCAAGTCATCAATGAAGATATTGAACAGGACTGGGCCCAACACTGATCCCTGGGGGACACTGCTGGTGACCGGCCGCCAACTGGAAGCTGGTTCCAGCTGAAATTTCATCATTTTTGCTCAAGTTTCCTGTGCTGAATCTCTACCTCAGGCTAACTTGCAGTTTCTGCTGGAATGGATCAGCAGTTTCCAGAGGGAAGGATATGGTTTGGTTGGGGTTTTCCCCCTCATGTCAAACTCAGGCTGGTAAAAACCAAGTGAGAGATTTACCTATTATGGGATCCTTGTTCTCCATCAGGGAAGATGGAAAAGGAAACATTTTCTTCACTGAAAATTCATCTAAATTTGGCTACAACCATCACCTAGAGCCTTCCTCTGGGCAGACCCCCTAGAAATCCCAGCTGAATCACATCATTCCCTGTTATCCAAGGGACCTTGGAGCATCTGCCCCCCCAGGGATGTGCAGTGCCCTGCAGAGCATCCTCCCCAAAGGGCACAGAGGTGCAGGCAGGGGACCCCCGCAGGGCTTTCCTTGTGCTTTGCATGCCCTCAGCTCTTCTCCCCTGGGCCTGGGAGGGGGTTCCTTTAGCTTGTTCTCAGCTGGGCTTGTTGTTCTGCTGTCCTACAATAGACACATCCTTCCCTCCAGCTCCATAATTCAATGAGATCCAGAGCAGCTCACCCAATAGCTTTTCCAGCCTCTCCTCTTAAACAGATGTGACCCTTTCCTCTGCCCCCACATGCTGCAGGAAGACAACAGAACACACACACACACCCCCATTACATCTCTCACAGTCACAAAACCCCACGAAAAATCCATCCCAACCTTGCTGCAGGCTGCCAGGCAGGATCTGAAGCTGCTCTTCCCTCCCTGGCCATTTGGTCTCCAGCATCCCCTAGAAAATCTTCCTGCTGCACCAAGCCAAGATCACCAAGAATTAATTTTAGCAGTAAGAAACTGGAGCATTTGGCTTTTTTTTTCTTTTTTCTTTTTTTTTTTTTTCCCCTCCCTTTTTTTTTTCTCCTTTTTTTTTCTTTTTTTTTTTTTTCTCCCTTTTTTTTCCCCCTTTTTTTCTTTTTTCTTCTTTTCTTAAGTGATGCAGCAGCAGAGGACACTTGAACAAATTAACTCAAGGAGTCCTTGGAAGGCCAGCAGAGAAGCACAAGAGGAAGGATCCTGTGCACAAGTAGCATTTAAAATGTTGACTCCAGCTTGGTTTGATTTGAATTCTGTCTGGCTGCCTATGACAAATCACTTCAGGTTCCCTGGGTCTCAGTTTCTCCTTCCTAAACCAGACAGTATATATTGCTTGAGCCCTGCTTCCCTGCTTGCAAGGGTTTTTTTCAGGCTTTACTCTCCTTTTCCTCACCTTGAGCATCTCCAGGGATGAGGTCTCAGCTACCTCCCTGCACAACCTCTTCCTTTTTTCCACCACCCTCACAGTGAAGAATTCCTTCCCAACATCCAACCTAACTGTACTCTAATTAAAAACCCTTGTCCCTTGTCCTGTCACTCCAGGTCCTTGCCAACAACCCCTCTCCATCCTTCCTGTAGCCCTTTCAGACACTGGAAGGTCACTATTAGGAGCAATTTTTTGCCTGAAGCATCTTTTCCTCCAGGCTGAAGACCCCCAGCTCCCTCAGCCTGGCTTCACAGGTATTCCAGAGGTATTCCAGAGGTATTCCAGAGGTATTCCAGTGGTATTCCAGTCCCCTATAATTTTTGTGGACCTCCTCTGGACCTGCACTTGCTCTTGCTCAGCTCCATCCAGCTCACCTGGGCTCCCCACCCCATTTTCTCCAGGTTCTTCTGCCTGACATCCTGTGCCTCTCATCCCATCACTCCATGCCCTCGTGAAAAGCCCCTTCCCAGCTTTCCAGCAGCCCCTTCACCTCCTGGAAAGCTGCTCTAAGGTCTCCCTGGAGCCCAAATTCTCTCATTCTGTCCTCATAGCAGAGCTGCTCCAGCCCTCACATCACCTTGGTGGCTCTGAAGGATGAGGAAGAACAGGAGTGAAGCAGAACAGAGGGAGAACAAGGGCACAAAAGGGGATGGGACATCTGCAAAACGACTTGGCAGGGTCCCTGTGAATTTAGGGAGGGGGTGGGAGGCAGGAGAGAATCCTCCAGCTGGGATGGAGGGATGCTGGAGGTCTGCCCTGTCCCCCCTGCTCAGGAAGCCTGGCAGACATTTATTCTCTGTCCTCTCCATCAAGCTCCCAGCAGATACTTGCTGATGGCTCAGAGAGTGACATCAGTGGCTCAGACACCCTCAGGAGCAAGCTGGAAATGGGTGAGTGACAGCAGGGAAAGTCCCCAGCCAGGGAGCAAGATGTGTCATGGGGAGATGTTCTCAGGGAATGAAGAAAACCCAACCAAGGAAAGGCCAAAAATCAAAGGCAAGGATGTGTTATGGGGACACAGGGGACACTGCTGTCTCCCAGTTCTTTGCCAGCAGCTCCAGTCCTGCACCATGGCATTCACCTGGCTAAAGAACACAGCATTTTCCCTTCAACTCCCCCAAGGGAGGTTGGAGTGAGGAAGAAAAAGCCTCTTCTCCTTAATAAACTGTGACAGGACCAGAGGGAATGGATGGAAGCTGCATCAGGGGAAGTTTAGGATGGATGTCAGGGAATATTTTGTCACTGGGAGGGTTGTCAGGCATTGGAATGGGCCAGGACAGTGGTGGAGTCACCAACCCTGGAGGCCTTAAAAGGTGTTTGGGCCTGGTCCTTAAGGACAGGGTTTAGTAGTTGGATTATGGTGTTGGTCACAGGTTGGACTGGATGATCCTGGAGGTCTCTTCCAACCTAAACATTCTATGATCACCCAACAGGCAGAGAACACTCAGCTAGGGCCATTTCCTTGTAATTTTACTGCATGTGCATTACACCAGACTGCACATCCACTGCTTAAAGCTCCCAATAACCTTCCAAGCTTTGCTGGAAAGCAAAAGAGCCACGACACTTTGGCCAACTCTCCTGGAAATTATTCCTCCCCTCTGGGCACTCTTGGTAAAAAGGCTGCTGGAGTCAATCTGGGTACTAATTGAACCAGTTTAATCATTAAACACTGAGTGCAGAATGAGAGCCTGACCTGTTTCAGGCAATGGAGGAGGCAGCTGGTCCAGTCATGAGTTTATTGTGCAGTCCAAGTGGGGAGAAACCCACTGGAAACCTTCACCCTCTTTGCTGTGACTGTCAGAAAACTGCAAAAGAGCAATTCCAGCTCTCACAAACATCCCTTTGGTTCCTCCCAGCTCTAATACAGTGTAATCTTGTTTGCCTCAGATAATCCAGTCAAGTTATTAGCTCAGTGACAATTCTCCTCTTGCTGGGTGCCAGGGTGCAGAGAGCAGGATGCCCCAAAGGGTGGGCACCTCCTGGCCAGCCCCCTGCCCACATCCCTGCAGGAAGCTTCCAAATCCTGCTCCAGCTTTTGGCACAGAAGCAAAAGAAAAAGCAGAGGCCATCATTGTAAATGACCCAAAGCTTTTCAAAACCCATCGTGGCAAGGACAGGGAAATATTTTAATTAAATGAGCTCCAAATGGCACCAAGCACCCTCCACAAATAACAAACATTTTCACACCAGTCTGACTGTGTGTGTGCTTTGCAGAGGATGTAAAATCTTGCTTTAAACTAGCTTCTTGAAATTCAGCAATCTTGCCAGTTTGCTAAAATAGAGCTCAGCTATGCCAAGCTGCAAAAACCCCACAAAATCAGATGTACCTCAGAGAGTAGGAGGTGTAGAGAGGAGCTAGATTTCAAAGTGCTTGAAATGTCTCCTTGGTTTGAGCCTCTAAAACTCAGCTGGACACTTCCCAGAAGCAGCCTTGGAGAAGACTTCCAGAGAAGCAGCTTTTAAGAAGTTCCTATATAGGATTTCATCCCTTCTGGAACCAAAGAAAACTTGGATTAAAGCTCCACTCATCAATCCAAGTAGCAAAAGAAGGATGATTCCAAATTCTCCAGAATGATGGCACCAAACCACAGGCAGGTAGTACTGGAAGCACCCAGAGGAAAGCATTTGCATATATCTACATAATTAAAAGATAAATAACACACAGAATTGTCAGCGAGGGCTCCAAGTGTCAACCATTAAAAAAAAAAAAACAGAGAAGAAAAGATGTTTTGCAGCCACCTCAGGCACTCTCAACTTCAATCTTCAATTAATTATAGTCCATATGGTTGGGAGATGCATCAGATGACACCATCACACCCTCCTGGGTAGCTGAGAGATGCACAACCCAGCCCCAGGATGGGCTCCCATCCAAATTCCTCAAGTTTTGTCCAGGACTGTGACCTCTAAGTTCCTTTTTCCCAGGAAAACCAGCCCAGGGAAGGTCCCCTGTGCTCACACCAAGAGGGAAGGCTGACAGCAGCTTTAAGCAGCATTTCCTTACTGCTGAACATGGAAGCTTTGGAGGTTCAGGTGCCCCAGGAGAATCTGGATTTCCAGATTGGTTTCTCACACCTTGAACCCAGAGGAATCATCTTGATTCACTTGGGATGCAAAACCTGCCCCAGAAGTTTAGGGCATGAAAGAACACGGATAGGGTCACCCTGGTTGGGGATGGAGAAAGAGCTTGAGCTGTATAAACACAAATCCAGCTGCTTGCTAGGAAAACCCCCCCTGGAATATTGTGTTTGTAAGGGGTGACATGGCCAGCAGTGCCCTGCAGGAGAATCAGATGGAGGTTCTGGAGGAAAACTGCAGCAAATACTCATGAAATTGCTGTCCTAGTGCATCCTTAGCCTGGCAGATGCCCAACTCCACTGCCTGCTCTCAGAGCCAGGGATCTGCACCAAGATGCAGGGCTGCATCCCCACCAAACCCAGCCAGGTCAGGCAGGAAAAGCAGGAAGGCAGAAAAGCAGCCAGCTCAACACCTCTCCCTCTCTCCTCCTCACCCCCCAGCTACAAAAATCCAAGGAATTCTCCAATATCCCTCCCTTCTCCTGGGTAGAAACCCTCCCTCTGGCCAGCACCCTAAGGATGGCCCCATCCTCCCCACCCTGCCAGCCCTCCAGCAGTGGGAGGATGGGGATGGCATCCTGCCCTGGATCAACCCCTCTCCCACTCCAGATCCCCCCCAAAAAAGGATCCAAATTTGAGCTCAGGACGTGGGGAAGCCATTCCACCCCCCCAGCCCATTGCTCTGCTTTGCTGTCAAGAGGAATCCCAGCAATGCTGAAAATGCTGCAGCTTCCTCTTGGCTCCCAAAAGGGTCAGGGCTCCATCTGGACAGGCAGCCAGTAAAAGGCAAGCCATTAGCACTGGGAGGACTGGATGAAGTGGGGATCCCATGGCCCTAACCCTGCCTGCTCCCCACAGCAGTTATATAGGGGATTCCAGGGGTCTCATCCCACCCCAAATCCCCCACTGGGAGGCAGGGTGCTTCCTCACTTCTTTTTATATTTAAAAATCATTATTAAGTGGTGCCAAAGGCCAGGGGGTGGTTAGCAGGAGGGCAGCACTGCCAGGGGGGGGTGAGGTGGGATATTAGGAAGAAATTCTTAAGGGATTGGGATGGGCTGCCCAGGGAGGGGGTGGATTCTCCATCCCTGGAGGTTTTTAAGAGGAGACTGAATGTGGCACTGAGTGCCATGGGCTGGGAACCACGGGGGGAGTGGATCAAGGGTTGGACTGGATGCTCTCAGAGCTCCTTTCCAACCCAAATGATTTTGGGATCCTGTGACACAGGGCAGTGAGGGATGGAGAGGGTCCTGGCACTCAGGACATGCCAGGAAACACCATTTCCCCCTAAGCCAGAAGCTGCATGAAAAACCTTAAAGCCCTCAGCTGCTTCGCACACAGAACCACTGCAGCTTGCACTTGAAAACAAAAACCCCACATTGCTCACTTTCTGTGCCTAAATAAGCTTTTTCTTCCTCTGGCTTCCCCATGCCAATATTTTGGGGATGATTTTCTTCCTCAAAGAACACAACCACCCTTCTGACTGAAGAAGGACACACATTCCCTGACCTCCAGCTAACTTCAAGCCAGGCTCTGGCTCCCAGCCCAGTCCAAAAATGTCCTTGCAAGATCCTGATAAGGTCTTGCCTCAGGGTGTGAGGCCAGCCCAAACCACAGGGAAGCAAGGAAGGGCTGGATGTGTAAACTCCTGGCAAATACATCATTCTGGCAACCTCTTCCCAAACAGCACCCTCTGACAAACAAACAGACATTAAAAGCCTCCCTGACCTGCAAACTTGGGGTCTTTCAAAGATTTGCATCACTCCTGTCATATCCTAGAGCAAGAGGAAGCCTGAGCACGTTTCAACCCCATAATTTACCACATGGAATCATTATTTCACTATAATTTCTGTCCTTTCCCTGTCATTCAGAGCTTTATCTACAAATATTCTGGACTGTTTATGCTGGTCCCTAAGTTTTGGTGGTGGGTTTTTTGTTTGGGGTTTTTTTTCCTTAGGGTGCATCTAATGCCTCAGAGTGGTGTCAATCCTCCCCCACTGATGAGTTACAGGGTTTTGGGGCTGTATCCTTTCAAAAGTCTTATCTTGACAGCTCGAAGAGGAAATGGCTGCTTCTGAGAGCTCCTGATGGCATCACAGTTGTTCTGTCCCAAACATCACTTGGAGCAACCTTAAAGCCATAAAGGAATCACCAGCACTGCCACAACCCTAACCAGCACCAAAAGGAGAGTAGGAAAGCTGCTGATAAAGGCCCACAAACTATTTAAGCACTGAAAATTTGCAAAGAGTGCCCTTGGGGTGCTCCTCTCCTTGGGATGTGATGCCCCTTCTCCCCTTTTGGTGGGATGAAAAAACCAAGACACGTAATGGGTGATACCCAGAAATGGGTATCCCATCAAGGCCACCAAAAAGACACCTCATCCAACCACCTGTGCCCGTAGCCAAGGTCCAACCACCACCCAGAGGGCTGTCTCCCATGTCACACAGCAGTCAGATGGCTGCTGCTTTAGGGCTGGGGACACTGATGCCTGGTTTGCCTTCCTCCCAGCCTGCCCTTGAAGACCTCTCCATTGTGCAGGCGAGAGGAAAAGCTCCTCTCCTGGCCACCAGCCAAGCATTATAGGGCAAGAGCGTCCCATATCCTGCCTATAAGTATTTTGGGAAGCTGGGATGACTTCATCACCAGCTGACATCCCCTGACCTACTTGCTGTTAGAGCAGCTCGCTGCCTCCCGGCCCCAGAGCTGGTTACTCAGCACTTTAATTTGCACAGGGAACCCAACCTGCTGGCACCTCCAGCCCAGTGCACACATTTGCAGGGAGCTGAAGTGCTTCTGCAAACAGTAAAAAGAAAATGTTCTTCTTCCACAAGGAGTTTTCTCTTGCCTTTGCACCGACACGGGAGGAAACACCCCAAATCACGGACACGCGTGGTTGCCACCTGGCACCCTGTGTCCTGCACCCACCTTCCACCCCATCCCCAGCACCCACCTTCCACCCCATCCCCAGCACCCACCTTCCACCCCATCCCCAGGACCTGCCCCCAGTGATGCCCCTGCGCACAGAGCAGCTCAGCCCAGCTGTGGCACCACATGGTGGGATGCTCCAACTGGGCTGAGGGATGGCTGTGGATGCTCCAAATGTCACCACGTGCCACCAAGTCACAAGCTTGCCGCCACCAAGCCCTGATCACACAGAGATCCCCATGAAGAGAGTAACCTGGAGGGCAGGACTCAGGGGAGACGAGGCTGTAAGGTGGGATCTGGCACCCTGATGCAGGAGGGGATGAAGCATCCTTGCTGCACTCACCCTGATCCTCCTCATGGCTGTCACGATCTCCACCCGACTGTTTGGCCGTGGCACATCCAGGCTCCCGATGTACTGGGGAGAAAGAAAGAGTGGATTAGTTGAGTTTCTACAGAACAGGACCTCCAGGGCATCTCCAGAGGGAAACCAGGCTCGTTTCTAGGGAACAGGCAGCATTTTGCTCCCTGCACTCCCAACACTACACACCTCCCACCACGAAGCTGTTCACCCACCACAGGGTTTCAAGGATTCAGCTGCCTGCATTCTAACAATAAAATAACTTCAGTAATCAGGCCAGCAGGACTCAAGTCACCTGTGGCGTGACCAAAGTGCTCTGGGATAAGAGCACTGGAATACAGGAATGAGCCAACAACCCCTTGGCTGCACCCCATCACCTACTACAGACCTGGATTTGGGAATATCCCTAAAATAGCTGGGGCAACCTGTCCTGTGACAGGCCCTTCACTTCTTAATTACAGCCCTGCCAAAGCTTTGGCTGGTTTTGCAGCAGTGCTGAGCCTCCAGGCCAAGCTTGCAGAATAAAGGAGCTGCTTTGCTATTCAGAGGGGACCAAAGGCAGCACCGCTGCGACCCAGCCCAGAGAGATGCTGAACAAAACCCTTTTTAAAAGGGAAAATGGAAGAGGGCAGAGTCGGAAGAAGGGTAAGGAAACAGCCAAGTGACACGGGGCACTAAGAATGTGTAGTCAGAAGAAAAGCATTTTGAGTTTATTTCCCAGCCCCTGGTGCTCCCACGCTTCATCTCGAGGCCAGCGCTGACGTAACCCCCAGCATGGGCACCAAACCCAGCAGGGCTGAGTGTTCCTCTGAGCAGGGCTCTGACCCCTCCTGACACCCTCAAAAACCCACTCACTGCTCTCAAGTGCTGGCATGAAGAGGGGTGGCTGGATGGCCAAGCACATGCCATTAGGTAGGAGCTGTGGAGTGGGGTTACTTCTCCCCCAGCTTTGCTCCTCTCTGCTGGGATGCTCCATGAAGCACAGCAGAGGCTGCAGGGCAGCCCCTGGGGGGGTTTTTTGGGTTTTTTTGTGTGTGTACATGTCATCCTTGCCACCCTCTGTGCCTACACCTCAAACTCCACCAGCCCAACACTCGGGAAGGCCATACCCAGCTGCACAGCTCCTGTCCTGAGAGTACAGGATGCAGGGGGGAAGCAGGGGGGAAGCAGGGGGGAAGCAGGGGGGAAGCAGGGGGGAAGCAGGGGGGAAGCAGGGGGGAAGCAGGGGGGAAGCAGGGGGGAAGCAGAGGGGAAGCAGGGGGGAAGCAGGAGGGAAGCAGGGGGGAAGCAGGGGGAAGCAGGGGGGAAGCAGGGGGGAAGCAGGGGGGAAGCAGGGGGATGCAGGGGGATGCAGGAGGAAGCAGGAGGAAGCAGGGGGGAAGCAGGGGGGAAGCAGGGGGGAAGCAGGGGGGAAGCAGGGGGGAAGCAGGGGGAAGCAGGGGGAAGCAGGGGGAAGCAGGGGGGAAGCAGGGGGGAAGCAGGGGGGAAGCAGGGGGGAAGCAGGGGGGAAGCAGGGGGGAAGCAGGGGGGAAGCAGGGGGGAAGCAGGGGGAAGCAGGGGGGATGCAGGGGGATGCAGGGGGATGCAGGGGGATGCAGGGGGATGCAGGGGGGATGCAGGGGGATGCAGGGGGATGCAAGAGGATGCAAGAGGATGCAAGAGGAAGCAGGAGGAAGCAGGAGGAAGCAGGAGGAAGCAGGAGGAAGCAGGAGGAAGCAGGAGGAAGCAGGAGGAAGCAGGAGGAAGCAGGAGGAAGCAGGAGGATGGCCTGGAGCCCAGGTTTGGAAGCAGAGGTGAATCCTGCATGGTTTGTGAGCACCAGTGAGCACTGTCCCTTTGGTTCAGCTGCTCACAGTCATGAACTGGAGGGGAATAGCTAGGATGGCATCAAGACACTTCCCAGTGTTCTTGTGCTGTTTTCCACCATGTCAGGGCCATCCCAGGATGTCCAAGGTGCTGTCCTGTCTCTGCTCCATCACCTGCTCGTGGGGGTGGCCCATAAGAGGGAGACAGGAACAGGGAACAGGCACTGGTGTTCCAAGGAGATGTGAAGAGAGAGGATATAAAAACAAACCCCAAACAGCTGGCACGTTTGTCACATGCTGAGTGGGCTGCAAGGTGCAGGGCAGCTTTCTGCAACCAGGAATTCAAGCCCATGAAGCATGCTGCTGGCAAAGGTGGCATTAACCACCCAGACCCAACCCCAAAAGCACAGCTCTCAAGTTTTTAGTTGCATCCCCTAAAGGGACCCTTCTCCCCCCTTCAAGGCCTCAGATCTGATTAACAGAGGCACTTTTGGCACCAGCCAGTCTTCTTTTCTTTTCTGCAGTCTGAAATCAGTAGAGCAGGAGATGAGAAGAAGGGCTAAGGCAGGCAGGACCCTGGGTAAGAAGAAATCCTCCCCATCTCCCAGCACCAAGTGGATGCCTTGGCTGCATGGCACCTCTGCCTCCAGCATCCCCATGTCCCTCTGCTGCTGAGGACCACACAGTGCTGCTCCCCCCTCAACTGCAAGGGAGAGGGACTTCTTCCCTTCCATTCTGAGCAGGACAGACTTTTGCTAGCAAAGGAAACAGCCAGAGGATGCCTACCTCCTTCTAGCTACTCCCAACAGCACACGGGCACTGCAGCTGGGGGGGTATTTGCTCTCCTTGCTCATGTGCAAGGCCAGGGAAAGCCATCAGCCAGGCAGGAGATGTCCCCAGCCACTGCTGGCTCCCTCCCACAGCCAGAGGAATTCCAAGCAATGCAAACTTCCTGGAGGGTGACCACAAGCTTGGCCAGAAGCAACCCTCATACCTGGAACTGCACGTGCAGGGCTGGGCCACCCCCCACGAGCAGGTGATGGAGCAGAGACAGGACAGCACCTTGGACATCCTGGGATGGCCCTGACATGGTGGAAAGCAGCACAAGGACACTAGGAAGTGTCTTGATGCCATCCTAGTTATTCCCCTCCAGTTCATGACTGCTCACAAACCCTGCAGGATTCACCTCTGCTTCCAACCCTGGGCTCCAGCCCATCCTCTTGCATCCTGTACCCAGGAACGTGGCTCCACCAGCCCCTGGGTGGGCTCACTCCACACAACAGCTGACAGCTCCCAAAACACCTCCACCCCTCCTTCCGCTCTGCAGGAAGGTATTTTTTGTGTGGTTTAGAAAACTCAACAGATGGACCAAGTCTTCTCAAGCTATTTTTGCCTTCAAGGCAGAAAATCACACATGGGAACTGCACCCTCCCAACATGAGGAGCATCCTCCCCAAAATGTGGAGAGGATGACCTCAGAAACCACCTCTAGGTCCTTACTGAGGTGCAGGTTTGCTCTGCTCTCCTCCAGCCCTCCTGCTCACAGTACCAACCTTCATTTGGGGAAAATGTGGGGAAAAAGCAGAAAAGGCAGAGGCAAGCATTAGCAAAGCAGCAGGAGCCTCTGGGGTGCAGGATTCTCCCCTTATCCCACCTCAATCCTGAGACCCAGCTCCCTCCTCTCAAGGCAGAGCCCTCTGAGGATGTCCTGGGCATGGATTCTTTTCTTCCTTTAAAACCCATGTGCACCAAGCAAGGTGGTGGCCCTGGTCCCCATTAGGTTTGATGTCCCATCTCCTAGGGACACCAGCATCAGTAGGAGCATCCATGGGAAAAGGAGGCAGCAGGGCCAGGGTTGAGGAAAAAGGGTTGGGGAGGGGAAAGGAAGGCACCCAAGAGAAAAGGAAGGAAAAGAAAGCCAGAGCCACTCGTGGCTGTGACAGCATGGGTGGGCAGGCACAAAGAAAAGCCCCTATTCTGCAGGGTGTTTTTGGTTCCCCATTGCTCCAGCATCAGTGCAAGCATCCAGGCTGAGCTGGGCATGGTCTCTGGCCTTGCATCAGACCTTCCTGGTCCCTAGGAAGGGAAGCTCCTCACCCTGCTAAGGCACAGGCTGGCTGCCCATCACCCATCAGGTTTCTCAGCACCCAAAGGGGGTTTGTTTGCTGTCCCCCTCCCATCCATCAGCCTCCCCTGTCTGCCCAAGGAGACTCCAGAACCAGCCCATACCATGCATTCCCTACCCAGGGCTGACAAAAAACTTGCCATGGTCAGGGAAATACCAGTCCTGCCCTGGACAGATGGGAGGGGCAAAAAAAACCCCAAGAAAACAAAGGAGAGCATTTTGCCAAAGCAATGTCTGCACAAGTCCCTTGGTTTCCCCTTTTCCCTTGAGGCTGTTTCATACTGCTCGTTTTCTGCTCTCTCAGAAGTGAACTTTCTGGAGAAGGTTCCTGTTCTGTAACAGCAGGTGGGGAGATATTTTCAGCAAACTGAAGGCTGATCCCATCCTTGATGGAGGGGAGGGGGACACCTTGCAAAGGGTGGTGATGAGATCCTCTGCAGGTGGTGGGCAGCAAAAGCCTTGAAGGGAGAGGAGCTGCCCCCTTCCCAAGGGAGGGAGGAAGGAAAGCTGCTGCCTAAAGGTCAGGGTTGAATCATTCCCAACTTCCAGGGAAGCCTCCATTGGCTGGCTGCCAGCTTTCCAGCTTCCAAAGCCACCCTGAGTCACAGACCTTGCCCTGGACCAGGAGTAGCTGCATCTGCAGCCTGGCAGGGGAGGGATGCTGGGACCAGTTCCATACTGGGGCATCCACCAGGGTCCAGGAGAGCCTCCTCAGAGCAAGGGGATCCTGGACCTGGGATGGAGAAGAAATCCAAGATCCTGGGGTTTTTTGCTGCTCTCTGCTCCCAGGCACAACCTCTGCCTGGGGAACCAGGAGGCTGAGCTGGCAGGACCCAGGCTCTGCCCCACACCCCAGGACCAGCCCAGCCTGGAAGGAAAAGGGGGAAGTTTACTCAGACTGTGGTGGTGCAAGCTCAGAGACCAAAAGGGATGGAAAAGTCAGGATGCCAGCTGACTACAATGGAAAAAAAGCCCTGGCTTTCCAACCTAAGGCTGTGGGGTTGGTACTGCCCTGCCTAGTCCTGCCTTAATGGGGCTCTGGTGCCTACATCACAGAATCCTAGAATCAAGGTTGGAAAAGGACCTTCAAGATCATCAAGTCCAACCATCAGTCCTCCATCAGTGTAACTATTAAATCATCTCCCATATTGCCCCATCTGCCCATTCCCTGAAAAGCCCCAGGGACAGGAACCCCATCACCTCCTCAGGCAACATGTCCCAGTGTAAAGAAAGTCTCCTTAATATCCAACCTGAATTTCTCCTGGCACAACCTGAACCCATTTCATCATAAAAAAATAATAAATAAATACAAAAAAATTAAAATTTCCCCTGCAAACTGGCACTTCTGTTCTGGCTTTGTAAGGTGCTGGAGCAGTCAGTGTGTGCCTGCCTTTCCAGAAGGAGTTTGGGGTCTGGGGGCTTTTTTTTTGTCCTTGTGCCATTGAGTCAGCACGTGCTGGTGACTCTGTGGGGATGGGTTATGGATCCTGCTCAGGAAGGGAGAACCAAGAGAACCAAAAAAAACTAAGAGTATTGTGTGGTTTATAGACACCTTGATATCTACTCACTGATTTCTGGTTTTGTTACATACTCCAAGTGCTTCTTCCTAACACAAAAACCTTCTCTAACCATCCCCACAGCTTGCAGCTGCTACAAATCCATAACATTCTCCAGAAGCCAAACTTCTCCAAGAATTCCCAGGTTTTGTACTGCTCACACCCCCCTGTGCCTTCCACCTCTATCTCCCACAGCTCCAGCTCTTCTCATGCTGTTTTTCCCCACTTGAGAGCCAGAAAAACAGAGCTCCAGGGATCCCAAAACAGGACCCCAGCACCCAGCAGACCAGAACCACTGCACCACACATCCCCCTCCCTTCTTGCCAGCCAAAAGAGGGGGTTCAGCTGATAAGGGGAGATATCTCTACACCTGGACACAGTGCAAGGGGCTCAGCTGATAAGGGGAGACATCTCTACACCTGGACACAGTGCAAGGGGCTCAGCTGATAAGGGGAGACATCTCTACACCTGGACACAGTGCAAGGGGCTCAGCTGATAAGGGGAGACATCCCTGCACCTGGACACAGTGCAATGGGGAGTAGTTTTTCCATCCCAATGGAACAGAGCTGTCCATACCCTCCCTGTTTCCATACCCCCCCAGCCACACTGCCCACCCAGGGACTGAGTTTCCTGCATTCCCACCCAGCTCCAGCCTTCCCAGGCATCTGGGGACAGGATGTGCAAGGCCAGAGCACTTCAGCAGGGCTGGGAGCATCCCACCTCCACTGCTTCTTCCTTGGGACCTTCTGGTATCCCCTGTGCCCATGTGCTGAGCAGCTGGGACCTGCAGTCTAAGTGCACACAGCTTTGCCAAATCCTGGCAAAGGTTTGGTTTGGTTTTTTTTTTTTTGCCAAGTGCTTCACTACCAAGCCTGTGAACTGAGCTAGCAAGCATGGCAGAAATATGCAGAGGAGAATTATCCAGAGGAGAACTTTCGTGGCACATGGAAAGGTTACTTATAGCTTCAGGCAAGAAGTCCTGGGTTAAATCCCACTGCAGCTTTGCAGCCCTGACAGAGCAGATTGTACTCCAGAGCTGCCAGGACAAACAGCCCCCTAAGAAAGCTGCCAAGCCTCTCCCAGCCAGCTGAAGAGGTGCAGAGCTTCACACAACCTGGCTCTGGCTTTCCAGCCCTTTGGGAAAACATCTCTCCAGGAAAGGAGCCTGATGCAGAGGAGGGGAACTGAAGACCCCAGCTGGAGCTGCCTGCAACTCCACTCACTTCAAATTCCTTTATTACAGACATAAAAAATACACCTAAGAGTGGAAACACACGTGTTTACCTGAGGCTATCATCTTTTTCCTGATAAAGAGCTTCTCTTTGCAGGCTCTGCCTGTGCTCACAGCCCCAGGCAGGTGAGCTGGATGGACCCATCACAGGAAGGGACATTCTGGATCTGACTAAAATCTCCTTCGTGTCCCATCTCCAAACATAGACAGCAGCAGATGCTTGGATCAACTTCAGCTTCCCACCCACAAGAGCAAAGTACTGACAAACATGATAGAAAATGCCTGCTTGCCAAGATCCCTTAAGGGATTAAAAAAAAAAACCCAAAAAAGACAAAAACCCAAGCACCCAAACCCCAAACCACCACCTGCTGCCCAGGAGAACAACAATCTTCCCAAACCTATCTTCCAAGTCTATCTTCCCCAATCTCTCTTCTCAGCATCTGTCTTGTCCCAACCCATGGTTGTCCTGAACCAAAGGCACTGGGGCTACCAGGGACCAAGTTCTGCTTGCCCAGCCCCTTCTTCCCTCACCTGCAGATGGGGGGGCAGCAGGAAGGGTCCTTGCACCCACCTGGGAACCACGTACATGATGGCACAGTGGATTAATTAGTCTTGAAACTGAGGAATTAAGAGCTGCTTCCCAAAGAAGAGGGAATAGGTAAAACAGGAAAACAAGGTGTGTAGGGCAGGAAGAATCTTTCACTGCTTTTGAGAGAATCCAGCCCAAAGAGCTCTGGAAATGTCCTCCCCATGCAAACACAGCAGCACCCAGCACTTGAATGGATGGAGGGGGTTCCATGAAAGGCTCCACCACTTCCTTCAGTTCCCTCTGTGCTGATCCCTGGAGGTGTTGGAGTGACCTGAGTCCCTATTTCTGACTCCACAGAACTGCTGGTGTGGCACGAGTGGGCCCCTGAGTTCTGCCCCACAGCACCAAGATAACAAGTAAGGTCACATCCTCCTCCTCCTCATCCCAAATAGAGAAGCCAGACTGCTTGGAGAGGTGGAGGAGGAGGACAGGAGGCTGGTTGCTCCCTACACACCCATGGACTTAATCAGGAAAGCATTGCACAAGTGGGAATTCTGCCTGCCCCCCCCACGCCGTGCTGCAGAACTCAGCATCTTCCAGCCCCACACTTCAGCCAACTCATATATGGCCAGGCTTTCCATTTCATTCAACAACTCAGACCATAAGATGCAGAAAAACCAGCAAGCACCCTGCCTCCTCTCTGAACCAGTTCCCCTAATTCCCACCAGGCACCTCTGGAATACTGAGGGGTTTTGGTGCCAAGAGAGGCATCCAATGAAAACGGAGCCAGAAGTGTGAAATGTATTACTAGCCCTAAGAAGATGGAGTGGGATTTTTTCAACTCTTGGATTTATTTCCAGAAAATGGATTAACATAATCCTCAGAGGACATTTCTCAGCCTCAGAGTCCCCAGGCTGCCAGCAGTGTCAGTTGGGATGAACAATAAACAGCATCCCTTGCTTTGAAGTGAGGACCCAAATCCTGACTGCCCATGGCCACCCACCCCAAGATGCCTCTGCCCCCCTGGCAGAGAGACAAGATGGGCAACAACCCAAAATACATGTTACATTCACTACACAATGCCAAGGAAGACAGCAGCAGACAGGTCCATGGGTCAAAAATAAAATAAAAAAATTAAAACAAGGAATCAGTGCACTCAGGCTCCCTTTACCCCCCTGCACTGAGCCCCAAGCAAGCTCGTCAGGAATCTCAGGCTGCCAGAGCACTGATCCAGCTGCTGAGGGGCTGTAACTTTGGGATCTCCAACCCAGCAATTCCCACAGGTTTTTAGGAGACAGGTACCTCAGGCCCAGAGCATCAGATTAGCTTTTTTATTTTCTTTTCCCCTAAAGTTCTGCCCTAAATCAGTGTTCCTCATTTTTGTGACTCGTACTGGGTGCCTGTCTGAAAGGAGAGCCCTGCAGGTTTAAACCCTCAGGATTCTTGGGGATAAAAGGAGCTAAAGGAGTGTCAGCATTTAATTAATCTCCAGCAATCTAATAAAAGGATGGAGTAATTGCCTAAGCCATCTGCATTCTGTGCCTGGCACCAGGGGCTGCTGGAGAAACCCACAGATTGGGAAGTTGGGTTTTGCACAGCCTGTGCCTGGCATTAACGTGAGCCACAGGACACCAAAAAATGAGCAAGAGGAGCTAACAAAACCTAAAAGCACCACTCCAGCCATGAGATGGAAAAGAGACGAGCCAAAAGCAGACCAAGGGGCAACTAAATCCCACTCCTCACCTCTCATCCAGCTTCCCAAACCTGGCATGGAAGCAGCAGATGGCATTTCAAAACTGAGATGCTCTGCAGCCTCCCCACAGGTGAGGGCTGAGCAGGTGCTGGCAGCAAACCAGCACTCAGCTCAAATAATCCCAGAGCAAAAGGCAGCACAGCTGAACCTGAACAGTCTTTTCCAGGAAATAGTTGCAAAGCAGGTTTAAGTTTGTTCCATAAACAACTCCTCTGCTTTTTTCCTCTCTGCAGCAAGCAGGCAGCTGATGGCCTCTGCAGAGGAACCCTCCCTACCCTCAGCAAAGGGGTCAAACAACACTTTGACACCCTCCAAAAAAAAAAATCCCAGCCTTGCACACAATTCGAGGCCAAATCTGTTATTTTTGGTTTCCCCTGCCAGCACATGTGCCCCAAGGACAACAGGGTGCCTACCCCCTGCCACCCAAAGCTGTTAAACACCAGTTTTTCCCCCAAATCAGCCTCACTCTTGGGTATCCCATCGGCATAACCATATCCACCAGGAACAGCAAGGGGTGTAGGATTTTGTTTTCCCCCTTCAAACATCATGGCCAGCTACTTCCCAGTCTGCTGCCAGCTAGCACTACCTGCTTGGGGCTGGGCAATGTGGATGGGTAGCTCAGTTTTTACCCAACTTGCTGCTAAATCCCAAGCTCTCAGCCTGTGGGAAGCCACAGCCTAAGTGGAGCAAGAGACCGAGGTCCCAACAGAAAACAAACAAACAAAAAAAATGTTTCCTGCCAAAGCCACTGGCAAGAATGGTTTATATGTGTAAAAGAGAAATAGGAAGCTTTTTTTTCGGGCAGGCAGCCCTGACTCCAAACGGCACTCAGTCCCTCCATCTGCTCCAACGCTGAGTTTATCCCATTGGAAGAGCACCGGGATCCAAGGCATCCCGCAAGCCTTCACCCCGCTCATCCCTGTCCTCCAAGCGAAGCCCGAATCCTCCGTGCTTTCCCGGGAAGCCTCACACAGCCCTTGTAACGCCAGGAAAAGCCCAGGAGGGATGCTCGGGTGATTCCCCCCCCCCTTGCTTAACTCATCCCACCAGCTCCACATCCCGGATCCTCACCTAACACTTCCCAGCTGAGCCTGGGGCAGAGCTGGCAGTGCCAAGGGGGAAGCATCCCGGAGAAAACCCTAAATCTATGCGGGAAAAAAACCCCAAACAAACTGGAAAATAGAGAATCTGAAGGGGACACCCCCAACCCCTCCTTTGAGCCACCCCCCGGGCCCGGTGCCCACCTTGGCCTCGAAGCAGATCCCGTGCTGGAAAGCGTCCTCGTTGTGCAGGGGGATGCGGAGGTCGTGCCTGTCGTCCACCAGGTTGTACTTGGACTTGGCGGGCATGGCGGCCCCGTGGCCACCGGGCAACCCCTGCAGCTCGCCCGGCCCCGGCTCTGGCCCCGCCGCTGCCGCCGCCGCCGCGTAACCTCCGCCCCTCGCCGCCGGACGGCCCCGGGGCGGGGACGCGCCGCCGCGGAAGGGCGGGGGAAGGGATGGAAGGGATGGAAGGGATGGAGGGGAGGGGGATTCTCAGCATGGGTCCCGCACACACATTTCCCCCCCCCCCCCCCCCTTTTCCAGCGGGGGAAAGGCAGCGCTGACATCTAGTGAGAAGTGCCGGGGATGCAGCCCAGCCCCTGGAGTTGTTTGGGGTTTTTTTAAAAAAAATAATTAAAAAAAGCTTGGGGGTTGCGGGGGGTGAGGATCAGGGTCCAGGCACACACACACGGTAAAACCCCCGGGTGGGAGTGGGGTCCCGGGGAGCGCATCCCGGCTCAGTGGGAGAGAAACAAGGCTTATGATCTTCCCTGGGTAAATTGCCTCAAGAGTATCATAGAATCCTAGAACTGGCTGGGTTGGAAGGGACCTCAGAGCTCATCAAGTCCAACCCTTGATCCACTCCCGCTGCAGTTCCCAGCCCATGGCACTCAGTGCCACATCCAGGCTCTTTGGAAAGATCTCCAGACACGGAGAATCCACTACTTCCCTGGGCAGCCCATTCCAATGCCTGATCACCCTCTCCAGAAAGAAATTCTTTCTCATCTCCAACCTAAACCTCCCCGTGGCACAACTTGAGACCCTGCCCTCTTGTCTTGCTGAGAGTTGCCTGGGAAAAGAGCCCAACCCCCCCTGGCTCCAACCTCCTTTCAGGGAGTTGGAGAGAGTGATGAGGTCTCCCCTGAGCCTCCTCTTCTCCAGCCTCAACACCCCCAGCTCCCTCAGCCCTTCCTCACAGGACTTGTGCTGGATCCCTTCACAGCCTCCTTGCTCTTCTCTGGACCTGCTCTAGCACCTCAATCTCCTTCCTGAGCTGAGGGGCCCAGAACTGGACACAGGACTCAAGCTGTGGCCTCCCCAGGGCTGAGCACAGGGGCAAATCCAGATCCAGGGTTTCAGCCATAACCAAAAATCTCTTGTTTCCCCTCAAAGTGGGGTGGGTTTTCCACCATCCCCAGAAGCTTGGATAGTGAGTTGGGCACAGACAACTACCTGCCAGGCTGAAAAAAAAAATAAAAAAAATTCCTGTGCTCTGTCATGCCCATGAGCTGTGTATGGGAATGGCTACGGTGCTGCCAGCTTCCTTGGCTCCAGGCTCAGGGTGGGATCACACAGAGCTGTCAGCTCTGGGAGAAGTGAATCAAAGGATGATTTCCCACTGCAAGCCCTGGCTTCCTGAAAACTTCTTTTGAAAGGGAGCAGGGGGTCAGTGCTGGGCATTGCAGCTGCAGCAGCTTGGCAGAGAGCTGACCCCCCCCTCCCCATGGGGTGCTTCAGCTCCCTTAAGTCTGGGACAGGCAGCAGGCCAGAGTCTTGAGGCTGGATCTTCTCTGTGGTGTTTTATGCTCTGGGTTCTTGCTGCAGGTTTCTGCTTACCCTTAGCAAAGGTTTAGATGGCAGCACAGAAGTCCCAGGTGCTGGCAAAGTCCCCTGGAGGTCCCCTGTAGTCCAAAGGCTGCTCCAAACAGGGCAAGTTTCAAGACAAGAGCAGCAGCTCAGGGGTGTATCTGGATGAGATGACTCCAGGGATAGGGATCTCAGAGCCCTGGCCCTGTGCTGGATTTGGATAAGGACATCCAGTCTTTCCAGCTCCTGGCTTTCTACAGCCCTGTGGATTCAGTGATGAACTGGGTTCCTTTGTGGGGGGGATTTCAAGCATCTCTTCAGTGAATGGTGACTTTAGGGAGGGTTTTCCCCTGACATAATGATGATTATTCAATGGAAAGCCTTCAGATATTCCTGGTGAACACACAAGCTCCTCTCAAATATTCCTGGTGGGTTTGCTTGGCAGTACTGGGGCTGCTCACCCACTCACCAGTGGGTAGTGACTGAGCCTCTTCCACAGTTGCAGTGGCTTTAAAACTCTGTATTCAGGACCAGCTTCTGGGGCTTCTGGCAACTCCTTTGTCCCAAAGCCCAACCTGGCTGTTGCCCCGAGTGTTATTTAGGAGACAGAACACCAGGCAGTGCTCCAAAGGCACACACAGGCTCTGCAGGAAGGTTTGGATACCTGTGGCATTTCAGGGGATTCCACCTTCCTCTTGGGTTACAAAAATTCGCTGTGACCTCAAAAATAAAATAAAAAATAATTAAAGACAATAACCAACTTTCCTTGCCAAACTCTCACTTCTTCCTGGGAGAGGTTTTCTGGGATTTTGAGCCCAGGATGTCAAGCCCAGTCCACCACCAGCAAGTACCCAGAAAGGAAGGAGATCCCTGAAGAACAGGGAGAAAAAGAACAGTCTCCCAGTTGTGTTTGTCCTGCCGATCCTAAACTGGTTTCCTCCCTTTCCAAATCAATAATTAGAAGCCCTGGGATGACACCCTTGAAGCTGTGGAACCGGTTTCCCTGTTTTCCCAGCCCCATCCCTTTCCGCCCTGCCTCACCCAACAGCTTGGGACAAAGGGCTCGGTGTCACCTGAGCAGCGGGGACCTCACCAGACCCAGGGACAGGACCAGGACTTTCCCGTAACCAAAGTTCTCAGCATCCTCCGCGGGGAGCGGAGGAGGAAGCAGCGGAGCATCCTCCGCTCCCCCTCCCCAAACCCCCCCACGCGTGTCCGGGAGTTTGTCCCAACCCACTCCTGACCCTGCTCCACGCCAACCACGGGCTGGGGATTTGTAAACCTGGGCTGCCATCTCCTGGGAAGAGAGAAAAACGCAGCCCGGCCACACGGAACACTGCCCGGGATTTCGGGGGTTCTGCCCCAGCATCCCGGGGATAAATGGTTTTACCCTAATCTGGGATTTTTAAGGAAAAGAAGGGAAAAGACAGGGAAAAAAGGAAGAAAAAAAGAAAAAAAGAAAAAGAAATAAGATAAAAAGAGGGGAAAAAAAAAAAGGAAAGAAAAAGGAATAAAAGAATAAAGGACAAAGAAAAAAGAAAAGAAAAAAAAAAAAAAGAAAAACGAAAGAAGAAAAAGAAAAAAGAGAAAGATAAAGAAAAAAGAAAAAGAAAAAGAAAAGAAAAAGAAAAAAGAGAAGAGGAAAAAAGAAAAAAGAAAGTAGAAAAGAAAAAGGAAGAGAAAAAAGGCAAAGAAAAACAAAGAAAAAAGAAAAAAGGAAAAGAAAAAAGAGAAAAAAGAGGAAAAAATCAGAAACAAAGAAAGAGAAAAGAAAAAAGGAAAAAGAAAAAGAGGAAAAACGAAAGAAAAGGAAAAAGAGGGAAAAAAAGAAAAAAGAAAAAAGAAAGAAAAAGGAAAAGAAAAAGAAGAGAAAGAAGGAAAAAAGAAAGAAAGAAAAAAGAAAATAAAAAAGACAGAAAAAAAGAAAGAAAAAAGGGAGAAAAAAGAGGAAAAAATCAGAAAAAAAAAGAAAATAGAAAAAAAATGGAAAAAGAAAAAAAGGAAAAAAAAGAGAAAAAAAGAGAAAGAAAAAAGAGAAAAAGGGGGGGAAAAAAAAGAGAAAAAGGAAAACCCCCAACAAACCTAAACACTATGAAAATCCTGCTGTATTTCCAGCAGAAAGATGTATTTGCCACAATAAGACTCACAACCTATACCAGAAAGCACCTCCAATTATTTATCTAGCCTGGGAGATGTGGAGCTTGCAGGGAACTTTGTACCCCAAACACTGCTTGTGCCAACACTGCAGAGCTGGGACTTTCCCTGCCCCCAAAATGAGGGATTTGGGATATTTTACCTGGATATTAACTGCGTGTTTTATTTCCACAGTGCCAGTGCAGCACAGTGGGTTTGGGGGAACCAAACTGGCAGTGTTTGTGCTTCTGTGGGAAGGGGATGATTAAAGGGCTTTTTGCCAGGTAAGCAGATTTTTTATTGTGCTGGATGTGGGTGGGAATGAGGAGCACGACAGAGGAAGTGAGCAGATGGCAGGTTTAGCAGCTCTAAGCAATAAAAAAAATCATAAATATCTAATATTTGTATGTTATATATATTGATATATAGTAAAATTAAAAAAGAACTTAAAAGCAAATGGGTTCTTCAAGGGATTCAGATAGGACAGGTAGGATCCAGCTCATAGTTTGGTGCTGAGCTTTGGTTTAGTGGCCTTCCAGGAAATCCTGGAAGCAAATTATTTTATCATAGAATCCTAGAACTGGCTGGGTTGGAAGGGACCTCAGAGATCATCAAGTCCAACCCTTGATCCACTCCTGCTGCAACACTTGGCATTCTTCATCTGGGGATGCAGCTTAAGATCTTCAGCCATATGATTGATCTGCTTGCCCAGTGCAAGACACCAAAGTGAGGAGGAGGAGGAGTTGTTCTCCTCTCCCCTGTGCATCTCTGCAGCTCACTGGGACAACCTTTAATAATTTACCAAGGTTTATTTGCCAGCTAATCAGACACACCCCCATCCTTTAATTGCCTTGTAAGCTGCCAGAATGATCCATCCTGACACCAGCCTGAGTTTCTCTGGGGTTTGACACGTGGGGACTTCAGGAGGGTGGCAAGGAGAGGGCTGGGACAGCAGCAGGCAGAAGGAACACCCTGGATAAACCTGTGGGTTTGTACCTTTTTCCTCCTTGCCAAAGGGACGTGGAAAGAGGTGCCCCAAGCACAGCCATCCCAGTGCCAATGGGTGTAGCATTGCTAGGGACACTCCCTGCACCCAGTCCCACCCGGGCAAAGTCCTCAGCAGAGTCTCTCAGTGCCCAGGGACACCCTTGGGGACATGTGCCAGTCCCTTGTCTTGACTTGGAAAACCTCTGCCCATCTCCCCAGGTGTCTTCCCACAGCCAGATGGTAGCCAGTGGCCTGTAAAGGGCAGGATTTCTCCCACTCCCACATACTTTGTGTCCTAATGTCCTGACTCTGATCTGTTCTCCTAAGGGACCTCTTGTATCTGGTCACTTTTCTTGCCTGGAGATGAAAACATACCAAAAAATATTACAAATATTAACTCCCAAATCCCAGGGACTGCAAATGCAGAGGGAGGAGTTAAAGCAGCACAGCCAACAGCTCTGGCTGCCAACATGACAGAATTTCTGTAATTTCAGCCTGCTTGGGTGTTGGTGGCAGGAGAGGTGAGAAGCTCAGGTGGGTGCCTGGGTGCTGGGTTGTCTGCTGCTGCTGTCAGGATGGAAGGAAGGAAGGAAGGAAGGAAGGAAGGAAGGAAGGAAGGAAGGAAGGAAGGAAGGAAGGAAGGAAGGAAGGAAGGAAGGAAGGAAGGAAGGAAGGAAGGAAGGAAGGAGGGAAGGAAGGAAGGAAGGAAGGAAGGAAGGAAGGAAGGAAGGAAGGAAGGAAGGAAGGAGGAAGGAAGGAAGGAAGGAAGGAAGGAAGGAAGGAAGGAAGGAAGGAAGGAAGGAAGGAAGGAAGGAAGGAAGGAAGGAAGGAAGGAAGGAAGGAAGGAAGGAAGGAAGGAAGGAAGGAAGGAAGGAAGGAAGGAAGGAAGGAGGGATGGGAGGGAGGCTGGAAGGATGGATGGAAGGAAGGATGGATGGATGGAAGGAGGGAAGGATGGATGGGAGGAGGGATGGAAGGAAGGAAGGAAGGAAGGAAGGAAGGAAGGAAGGAAGGAAGGAAGGAAGGAAGGAAGGAAGGAAGGAAGGAAGGAAGGAAGGAAGGATGGAAGGATGGATAGATGGAGGGATGGATGGATAGAAGGATGGATGGATGGATGGATGGATGGATAGAAGGATGGATGGATGGATGGATGGATGGAAGGAGGTGGGAGGAGTGGTATGCCCTGAGCCCCATCCCTTTCCTTGGTGGGGCCCTGGGGAGCAGGGTGTGGGGGTTCTCCCCATGCCCACCTACTGCCTGCTGGGCCCAGAGCAGGGCTGATCCTTGGTGTTGCCCTGGATTTTCTCTTTCTGTTCTTTTTGGGACCTGCTGAGGCATCAGCTGCTGTAGATGGCTCAGCCCCCATCCCAGCATCAAGGGAGAAATTAAAGAGGACTTTGTTTCCAAACAATTGCAAATGCACACTTTGAGAATCTGTAATTTAAACTCAAATCCTCCTTCTGCTAACAGTGATGGATGACTTTTTGCCTCCTGCTCTGAGGGCCCTTGGATCCTGCACAGCAGATGCCTTCCTGATTTATGGCCTTGCCTCTTCAGCTGACAGGGAACAACCAGCCCAAATCTAATTACCCTGCTCTTCTTAGGAGACTTTCCCATCTTCCTTCCATCTTATTACTGGGGCTCTCCACTCCACCTTTCTGCAGCTGACTTGTGTTTTATGGGTAACCTTGGCAGGGATACAAATAATCTGTTACACCCCTCCCTGCACTGGCAGAGAAGTTCCTGGGAGCCAGGGACTGATGGCATGCTAGAAATTCTATTTTTTTTTTTTTCTGCCTGGCTCAGTCAGGGAGAGGGGGTCAAGATGTGGGGATGATGGGGAGGAAGGAGAAAAGGCAGTGCCAGCAGTATTTGCTGCCTCTGCCAGGTGCTGGCAGAAAAGGGAGGGATGGATGGGGCCAGACGAAGGGCTAAAAATAAATGTTCTTTCGAAAGAGAATCTTGCTGTTTCAACTCTTTTCCCATTCTTTTCTCCCCGAGAGTGGTTAATTCTCCTTGGGAGCCCCATTCACTCGGCAGATGTTGCTTTTCTTTGTCTGATTAGCCTGAAATCAATGGGAAAGAATCCTGTGCTTTAGCAGATATTGGAGCACGGGATTCTGGTGCTACGAGGTGCTTCAGCAGCCCAAACATGCTGGAATTACTGCCCATAAGAAAAGAATCATAGAATCCTAGAACTGGCTGGGTTGGAAGGGACCTCAGAGATCATCAAGTCCAACCCTTGATCCACTCCCACTGCAGTTCCCAGCCCATGGCACTCAGTGCCACATCCAGGCTCTTTGGAAAGATCTCCAGACACGGAGAATCCACTACTTCCCTGGGCAGCCCATTCCAATGCCTGATCACCCTCTCCAGAAAGAAATTCTTTCTCATCTCCAGCCTAAACCTCCCCTGGCACAACTTGAGACCCTGCCCTCTTGTCTTGCTGAGAGTTGCCTGGGAAAAGAGCCCAACCCCCCCCTGGCTCCAACCTCCTTTCAGGGAGTTGGAGAGAGTGATGAGGTCTCCCCTGAGCCTCCTCTTCTCCAGCCTCAACACCCCCAGCTCCCTCAGCCCTTCCTTACCCGAATTCTGCTGGATCCCTTCACAGCCTCCTTGCTCTTCTCTGCACCTGCTCCAGCACCTCAATCTCCTTCCTGAGCTGAGGGGCCCAGAACTGGACACAGGACTCAAGCTGTGGCCTCCCCAGGGCTGAGCACAGGGGCAGAATCCCTTCCCTGGACCTGCTCCAGAACCTCAATCTCCTTCCTAAACTGATGGGCCAGCCCTAAAATCCAGCTCCTTTCCCATGCCAGATCACGAAGGATTTTAAGTATCCTGGAGCTCTGTTCTGCCCTGGGGCTGCTCCAGCACCTCCTGTCCCCAGCTCCGGGACAAACTGGGGACAGTCCCTGCAGATGGGGAGACACAAAACCAGTTAATTACCTAAAACCCCTCGTTAATCAGCTCCCCGGCTCCCTGCCCTTGCGTGAAATTGGATTTAGCACCATTAACTCCAGAGCAGCGCTTGGACTCCTGCTCTGAAATTGCTCTCCCATTGCCAGGCAGATTAAGGGAGGGTGTCCGTGGTATTTAATTAACCTAATGAACCCTGGCGAGAAAATTAGAGGCCACTGCAGCCCTAGTTCCCTGCTGTGCCATGCGGGTGGAACAGCTCCCGGGAGCACAGCATCCTTTGGGAGGGATGCGGGGAGGGAATGTCAGCTCTTTGGGGGGGGTGAAACTCTTTAGGGGGGGGAATGTGAACTCTTTAGGGGGAGATAAAACTTTAGGGGGGATGAAACTCTTTAAAGGGGGGTAAGACACTTTGAGGGGGATAAAACTCTTTAGGGGGGGGTAAAAACTCTTTAGGGGGGGTGAAACTCTTAGGGGGGGGAATGTCAACCTTTAGGGGCGAGAACTCTTTAAGGGGGGGGTAAAACTCTTTAGGGAAGGGAATGTAAACTCTTTAGGGGGGGTGAAACTCTTTAGGGGGGGGTAAAGCTCGTGGGGGGAATGTGAACTCTTTAGGGGGGGTGAAACTCTTTGGGGGGGATGTGAACTCTTTAGGGGGGGATAAAACTTTAGGGGGGATGAAACTCTTTAAAGGGGGGTAAGACTGTTTGGGGGGGATAAAACTGTTTAGAGGGTTAAAACTCTTTAGGGGGGGTGAAACTCTTTAGGGGGGGATAAAACTCTTAAGGGGGGGAATGTCAACCTTTAGGGGTGAGAACTCTTTAAAGGGGGGGTAAAACTCTTTAGGGAAGGGAATGTAAACTCTTTAGGGGGGGTGAAACTCTTTAGGGAGGGTGAAACTCTTTAGGGGGGGGTAAAGCTCTTGGGGGGAATGTGAACTCTTTAGGGGGGGATAAAACTTTAGGGGGGATGAAACTCTTTAAAGGGGGGTAAGACTCTTTGGGGGGGATAAAACTGTTTAGAGGGTTAAAACTCTTTAGGGGGGCATAAAACTCTTTAGGGGAGGGAATGTAAACACTTTGGGGGGCTAAAACTCTTTAGGGGGGGCTAAAACTCTTTAGGGGAGGGAATGTAAACTCTTTAGGGGGGTAAAACTCTTTAGGGGGAGATAAAACTCAGCTGCCCAACTAATTCAGCTGCCCAAGCTGTTTGCAACTGCACAATGTAAAAAAATAAAATAAAATAATGACAGGATAAGATTTCTTTTTGATTTTGAACCTTTAATAACCTCTACTTGTGCCTGTCCCACAGATAAGCAAAGGACAGGTATTCCAACCACCCCCCTCAGAGGCCTTCAGCATGGAGAGAAATGGAATTAAAAGTAATAAGGCTCCTGAACTCCTCCTTTACTGCCCTCAGAAATAAGGAAAAACATTTAATTTCCTGCAGCCCGAGAGCAGGAACTGTGCTCAGACACTTGATAAAACCCCTGGGCATCTTTCTGAGAGGTGAAACAAGGAGGAAAACATCTGCAAGGAGCCGGATGGGCAGAGCTGAGCAGAGCCTGGGGCTGCCCCTCTGCATGGCAGGGGGAGTTTGTAGTGTTAGTTATAAACAGTTATTATTTTGTTTCTTTGGGGGTTTGTGTTGGGTTTGTTAAGGGTTTTTTTGGTGTTTTTTTGGCTGGTTTGGGGTTTTGTTGTTGAGGTTTTTGGGGTTTTTTTTGTGTTGGTTTTTTGGTGGGGTTTTGGTTTTGGTGGGGTTGGGTTTGGTGGGGGTTTGGGCCTTGGTGGGGTTGGGTTGGTGGGGTTGGGGTTTGGTGGGGGGTTGGGGTTTGGTGGGGGGTTGGGGTTTGGTGGGGGGTTGGGGTTTGATGGGGTTGGGGTTTGGTGGGGGGTTGGGTTTGGGGGGGGGTGGGATTTGGCGGGGGGTTGGGTTTGGTGGGGTTTGGGGTTTGGTGGGGGGTTGGGTTTGGGGGGATTGGGTTTGGGGGGGGGGTTGGGTTTGGGGGGGTTTGGGTTTGGGGGGTTTGGGTTGGTGGGGGTTGGGGTTTGGTGGGGGGTCAGGTTTGGTGGGGGTTTGGGTATGGTGGGGGTTTGGGTTTGGTGGGGGTTGGGTTTGGTGGGGTTTGGGGTTTGGTGGGGTTTGGGTTTGGTGGGTTTGGGGTTGGGTGAGTTTGGGTTTGGTGGGTTTGGGTTTGGTGGGGGGTTGGGTTTGGTGGGGGTTGGGTTTGGTGGGGGGTTGGGTTTGGTGGGGGTTGGGTTTGGGGGGGTTTGGGTTTGGGGGGGTTTTGGGTTTGGGGGGGGTTGGGTTTGGGGGGGGATTGCGTTTGGTGGGGTTTGGGTTTGGTGGGGGGTTGGGTTTGGTGGGGGTTGGGGTTTGGGGGGGGGGTTGGGTTTGGGGGGTTTTGGGTTTGGGGGGATTGGGTTTGGGGGAGGGTTGGGTTTGGGGGGATTGGGTTTGGGGGGGGGGGGGGGGTTTGGTGGGGGTTGGGGTTTGGTGGGGGTTGGGGTTTGGGGGGGGTTGGTGGGGGGTTGGGTTTGGGGGGGGTTTTGGGGGGGTTTGGGTTTGGGGGGGGTTTGGGTTTGGGGAGGGGTTGGGTTTGGGGGGGGTTTGGGTTTGGTGGGGGTTTGGGTTTGGGGGGGGGTTGGGTTTGGTGGGGTTTGGGTTTGGTGGGGGGTTGGGTTTGGTGGGGGTTGGGGTTTGGTGGGGGGTTGGGTTTGGGGGGGTTGGGTTTGGGGGGGTTTTGGGGTTTGGGGGGGGGTTGGGTTTGGTGGGGTTTGGGGTTTGGTGGGGTTTGGGGTTTGGTGGGGGTTGGGTTTGGGTCATGGGGTTTGGGTTTGGTGGGGTTTGGGTTTGGTGGGGTGCTGATGATGGGGACACTCCCTTCCACATTTTGTTTTGGTTTTTTTTTTCATTTTTATCTAATAATTAATTTTTTTTCTGGGTTGATGGTTGGCCAGGGGGATCTTGGAGGTCTTTCCAACCATGACAATTCTGGGATGCTCCTCTCCTGCCAAGCAGCAGAGCAGATTTAGGAATGGGCACTTTTCCCTTTTAGGAGAGAGAAAAAAGCATCTCCTGGCTGCCCACCCTCTGGACAAGCAGGTCCCAGAAGGCTTCCAGGTCCTTTTCTCTTGCCCATTTTATGGCTCTGCTTCTTTGCCATCCACTGTAACCTTGCAGGAAAAAACTTCAGGGAGCAATCCCTGTGTTAAAGAGAACTCAAGGAAGAAATTCCCAGTGCCCTTGGAAAAAACACTGGGGGCAGAGGAAGGGGATGGTGTGGCTACTGGATGCTGTTGGCTTGGGCATCCCCTCTCAGGTCTGGGCTCTTCAAACTCTTTGTTATGGGCAATAAAACCTTAAAAGTGAATTAAAATGTGTGGGGTCCTGGCCTGGAGGCTGGGGAATGGGGGGAGAGGTGTTTGGGGAGAAATGCAGGGAAAAGAGGTTGGGTCCTGAGAGCTCCTTTCTGTCCAGGAAGCAGAAGTTCTGTGTCTGAGATGGAAGCTGGGAAGAGCCCCAAAAGTGCAGCTGTGCTGAGCAAATTGGATCATTGGATTAGAGACCAAGCAGGAGGAATCTGCACCTGAGAGCAGCTTGGTGCCAGCTAGTTTTCATCTGCAGAGGGATGGAGCAAAGCAAAGCCCCTTCCTCACTGTTCCCTTGGCCAGAAGCTGATGGAAATGACACTTGGATATTCCCTGGCATCAGCTCCACTGCCAGCATCCCAAATATCCTGCCTGGCTTCTTCTCCCCCCCTGCCTTGCCTCTTTGGATGCCCTGGGAGCACCCAGATCCCAGGAGAGCAGAAAGGGCTGAACCCCAAATGGAGATGGGACCCCCAAAGCTTCATGAATTTCCTGAAAACCCCTGCACCAGGGCAAAGAGAAGGGGAGGCATGGGCAGCCTGAACCCCAAGTCCAGGCAGACAAGTGCCAGCCCCAGCCTGGTCCTCAGGACTTACCCTTGGGTGCCCACTGTGCTCTCTGCTCCCACTGGTGATGGCTGGAACAGGGAGCAAAAGGCTGACAGGCTGGGGGTTTGGGCTCTTCAGTATGATCTATTTAGGACTGAAGTGGCCTCCAGCCCCAAAAAGGGATTAGCTGCAGACACAGTGAGCTCTGACCCCATTTTCAGCTTCTTTCCTAGGGGAAAAGCCAACCCCTTACCTTGCTGGGAGCGTGGATCTCTCTTCTGGAGGATGCTCATGGTTGTGCCTGCTTCAAAGCTCCAGCTGGCAGCAGGATCCAGGGCAGGATCCAAGTCTGAGTTTGCAGGGAAGCTTTGGGCAGGAGCTCCTGGGGGACAGATGCTGGGAAGAGCCAAGCTCCCAGCATCAGTTGCAGAAGAAGCTTGGCTGGGGATGGAGGTCCTTTTGCCTTCCCTGCCCCAAACCTGCCTAGAACTGGCCCTGAGCATGCTTGGGGAGGGAAGTTGAAGTTAAATATCAGCTGTGATTAAATATTTTCTCTCTAAATGGGTTAAGTGGCTGTGGTCACAGGTGCTGCCAGCCCATCAGAAGCAGCTGCAGGTGGCTGAGGAGGAGGTACCCAGCCACACATGGATTTTGGGGCAGGAAAACATTAATTCTTTGTTGCCTCCTGTTCATTTTCTGCCCTTGGAGCCACTGTTAAACCACAGGAGTGATTTACAACAAGCTGGCAACAGGGGGATCCAAGCTGCTGCTCCACACCACGGGGAGGGAGAGGGGGAAAAGCTCCTGAGGTGTGATAGGAACTGGAAGGAGTGAAGAGAAAAGTGCAGCTACTCCCCTAAGCCCTGGCCTTGCTTTATCAGGGTGTTCCTGTAATTGCTCAGCATTTCCCAGGGTCTGGCATCCCCACTGGACATTTCCCTTGCCTTTAGCAGGGCTGAAATTCAGACTATGGCTCAAGCAGTTCAGTGTCTTCAGCTTTTTTCTGCAGCATGGGCCAAGGAGCCACCTGTTTGTGTCCCCAGAGCCACCCTTGTCCTTCCTTTGTCCTTCCTTTCCATGCCAAACCTCAGAATCCCCAGGGTTTGCTGCTGGGTCCTCAGCTCAGCCCTGGCTCAGGGCAGGATTGTTGCCAGTGCCCATCTCAGCAGCCTTTGGTTCTCCCATTTCTCCCCTGAATTTGGGGCAAGGACCCAAACTGGGCTCTGTTGCACCAAGCAGAGGAGGGTAATGACTCCTTTCCATCTCCCCTGTTCCCCCTAAAACAACCCCAAATGTGCTTGCCTTGTCCTGCAGTGTGTCTGCATCCCTCTGGGACTGGATCTGAGGAGGGGGACACAATCCCACCTCCTCCCTGAGATGACAGAGAGCTGGTGACCACAGGGTCACCCACCCACCTTGGAGCAGACCCCCAGGCTTGCAGATTCCCAGCTGGAGCAGGATCCCCAGGCTTGTAGATTCCCAGCTGGAGCAGGATCCCCAGGCTTGCAGATTCCCAGCTGGAGCAGGATCCCTGGATGATGGAGATGCCTGAGCTTTTCCTCACCTCACCTGAGCCAAACACCTTCTCCTTTGCAAAGCACTGAAGGGTCCAGCAAGCCAAGCCAAGGAAAAAATGTGATTCCTTTCTATTTAACATCACCTCTCAGTGTCTGCAGAGCCTTTCTGCTCACCTGGGAACCTCACAGAGCTGGCATCAGGCCTGGTACCACCTCCTGGCATCTCCTTGCTGTGTCCTGAGCCAATTCCTGAGCCAAAACCTCACCAAAATTGCAGGGAAGGAGACGTTGATGAACCCTGGAGATTTTTGGAAGCACTTTTGGGGGATGGGTGACATTTTCCTTCATCACCAGAGCAATCCATCCAGAAATGCTGCAACACCAGCATGTGGCTGATGTTTATTTCCCAGTGCAGAGAATTCCTGTAAAAATCTATGAGAAAAATGCAGCAATGGAAGCAAGAGCACACTCGAGCAATCCATCCTTTTGCCATCAAATGCATCCCTAAAAGCAGCTATTCTCCCTCCTTTACCTTCCATAGGGAAAAAAAAATAAAATAAATCTGCCATGCATTTGTGATGTGACCCAGCTGGGTCACCCTAACACCTGCATGGCCTGGAGAACACAGAAGGAGGCAATGAAAAAAATAAAAATAAACAAAATCCTCCTCTATTTCCCTGCAAAACTGGGACAGGATGAGTGGGTTCTGGCAGGCTCTTCATTAGGAGCTCTTCACCTGTGAGTCAGCTTCTGGTGGAGCTGATGTGAATGTATCAGATGGAAAAAAAAAACAAACAAATCTGCTGGGAAAAGAAACCCTTAGTTTAATGAGGAATCCTCAGGAGGGTTGGTGGGATGGTCCTCATAGAACCTCTCCCATCTGCTGTCCCCTGCCTATCCCCTTTTGGGCTTAGAAGCCACCTGGTTGCCAGGGCTTGGCAATCTGCAGGTGGTGGGATGGCTGCAAAGGGCTCTGTCCAAGCAGGAATTCCCTTTTCATCTCCCTCCCTTTGGCATTCTGCTCCTCCTGCTGCCCATTGCTGTTATCACTGTTAGTGCTGGTCTGAGTTGGGCTGATCCCAACGGGATGAGGTTCAACACGGCCAAGTGCCGGGTCCTGCACTTTGGCCACAACAACCCCATGGGGAGCTCCAGGCTGGGCACAGAGTGGCAGAAAGGGACCTGGGAGTCTGGATTGCCAGGAAGCTGAACAGGAGCCAGCAGTGTGCCCAGGTGGCCAAGAAGGCCAATGGCATCCTGGGCTGGCCTCAGGAACAGCGTGGCCAGCAGGTCCAGGGAAGGGATTCTGCCCCTGTGCTCAGCCCTGGGGAGGCCACAGCTTGAGTCCTGGGTCCAGTTCTGGCCCCTCAGCTCAGGAAGGAGATTGAGGTGCTGGAGCAGGTCCAAAGGAGGCAACTGGGCTGGTGAAGGGACTGGAGCACAGATCCTATGAGGAGAGGCTGAGGGAGCTGGGGGTGTTGAGCTGGAGAAGAGGAGGCTCAGGGGAGACCTCATCACTCTCTACAACTCCCTGAAAGGAGGTTGGAGCCAGGGGGGGTTGGCTCTTTTCCCAGGCAACTCTCAGCAAGACAAGAGGGCAGGGTCTCAAGTTGTGCAGGGGAGGTTTAGGTTGGAGATGAGAAAGAATTTCTTTCTGGAGAGGGTGATCAGGCATTGGAATGGGCTGCCCAGGGAAGTAGTGGATTCTCCGTGTCTGGAGATCTTTCCAAAGAGCCTGGATGTGGCACTGAGTGCCATGGGCTGGGAACTGCAGCGGGAGTGGATCAAGGGTTGGACTTGATGATCTCTGAGGTCCCTTCCAACCCAGCCAGTTCTGTGATTCTATGATTCTATGATTACGTACCACTTTTTAATTGCCTGCTAAATTTGTGCCACCTTGGGAAAAAACAAACAAACAAAAAAAACCCCCAGAGGTGGACGTGTAATTTGAAATGCTAACGAGAGCAGAAGCATGGACAGGATTATTGAAGAGGTGAGGAGAACATCCTTAACTCCAATTATTTCCAATCAACTCGTTTTGGAGGGTGTGTGTAGGTTTATGAATCAGATGCAATGGAAATTGAGTCATAATTTCCTTTAATTTCCTGCTCTTTGGAGAATTTAAATCCCCATTAACAGAACCTGCAGCAGCCAGTTACTGAGAGGTAGGACAGAATTAATATGGGCAAAGCTGGAAGAACCCCACACAGACCCCAAGCTCCCCTGCTCTGTGGGAGCTGGGATTAGGGCTCCTCAGCATGGGGATGCTCCCTGATTCCCCTAAAACCTCTGGAGAGCTCCTAGGAAACAGGGAGACCAAGGAGAGAATAGTCTGAGCTTTTTCCTGCTGCTCTGCAGGAATAAAAGCACCTCAAGAACCAGAAGAAAAGTTATTATTACCCTTTGGAGAGGTGGAGATCTGCTGCCCAGTCCTCTCCAGACTCTGGACAAGTGTTCTTCCTTCCACTGCCTTTCATTTTTGTGACTTTCTCCTCATCATTTCTCTGGGAATGATCCTTCTGGAGCCAGCTTTCCACTGCCCACCATTGCATGCCAAAGGAAATGTGTTGGATGATCCCAGTAATCCCGTGTGGATGATCCCAGAGATCCTTTCCAAACCTGGCTGATTCCAGGCGAGCCAGTTGTGTTGGGAAAAACCAGGGGGATCTTGATGTGGAGCATAAGGACTGCAGGGAATTCTGAAAATCTTTCTTTTCCTCTGCCTCTGGGCATCCTGAGACTGCTGCAAAGCATCAGGAGCCCCAGGGCTCTGCTCCATCCCCTGGCAGGCTCTGCCATTTGTCCCTTCTGGTTGGAAAGAGAAAGGAAAGAGATTTAGGGACTAAACAAACACAAGAATTACCAGCTACAGGAAAAATATAACCTGCAAGAAAAAAATTGCTTTCTTGCTGGTTTTAGTGGTGCCAAGTCCCTTTGCTGTGCAGCTGGGGGCACAAGGCAGAGTTTTGGGACATTGCACCCCAACCCTTCTCCAACACAACCTCTGGTGAGCTGGGCTGCAGCCCCCAGGGGTTTGCAGGTGCCTTGGGGCATTGAGAAATGCTTTCCTCCAGAGACTGCTCTTCCTTCAGGCTGGATGGAACCCAACTGTAGAACACCCAGGAGGCAGCTGGCTGTGTGGGAAGCTGGCTCAGAGTGCTCTCCCTCTGCAAAGGGAACATTTCATCACCATTTTCACCATTTTCACTGTCCTCGTGTCAGCTCTTCTGATGGGGGTTGGGCATCCCCATCACTGCCAGGACCAGTGGTGACTGGGGCATGAGGCCACCAAGTCACTGCCAAACCCTTTGCTTTGCCACCAGCAGGCATGGGGAGATGCAGATTGGACACTGGGGAGCATCCATCAGCTGGAAGGTTCTGCAGAGGGACCTGGGCAGGCTGGAGAGTGGGAATGATCCCAATGGGATGAGGTTCAACCCAACAACCCCATGGGGAGCTCCAGGCTGGGCACAGGGGGGCAGAAAGGGACCTGGGAGTTTGGGTTGAGAGGAAGCTGAACATGAGCCAGCAGTGTGCCCAGGTAGCCAAGAAGGGCAATGGCTTCCTGGGCTGGTGGCCAGCAGGCCCAGGGAAGGGATTCTGCCCCTGTGCTCAGCTCTGGTGAGGCCACAGCTTGAGTCCTGTGTCCAGTTCTGGGCCCCTCAGCTCAGGAAGGAGATTGAGGTGCTGGAGCAGGTCCAGAGAAGAGCAAGGAGGCTGTGAAGGGATCCAGCACAAGTCCTGTGAGGAAGGGCTGAGGGAGCTGGGGGTGTTGAGGCTGGAGAAGAGGAGGCTCAGGGGAGACCTCATCACTCTCTCCAACTCCCTGAAAGGAGGTTGGAGCCAGGGGGGGTCAGGCTCTGCTCCCAGGCAGAGATCAGTCAGACAAGAGGCCATGGGCTTAAGCTCTGCCAGGGCAGGGTTAGGTTGGATATTAGGAAGAAATTCTTTCTGGAGAGGGCGCTCAGGCATTGGAATGGGCTGCCCAGGGAGGGGGTGGATTCTCCATCCCTGGAGGTTTTTAAGAAGAGACTGGATGTGGCACTCAGTGCCATGGGCTGGGAACCACGGGGGGAGTGGATCAAGGGTTGGACTTGATGCTCTCAGAGCTCCTTTCCAACCCAAATGATTCTGGGATGTAGGGAAGCAGCAGCAAAGTTGCTGCCAGCCTGGGCAGGCATTGGCAAAGCAAAACACAACCCCCAGGAAATCTCTTTAGGTGGCATTTAGTGGTTGCCCTCCCAGCTGCAGCCTCAGTGCTGTTCCCAGCAGACAGAGGGAATTACAGAGGGAATTATTCCCTTCCAGGAGTGCCCAGGCACATGTGGGAAATAGAGTTTGTGGAGAAAGAGCCTCACTGGTATATTTTTGCCAGTGTGTTAGAAGTGCCAAATAAACCAGCAGGTTGTGGCAATATTAATCCAATAAAGCAAAATCAATTCTGGAATTCAGTTCAGGGGAGGTGGGGGGGGGGGAATTTCACAGCTGCCTCTCACAAGTACAGACACAGAGTGTGGCAGCAGCAGAGCAGTAAATCAGCTTTTCTGAGCCCAGTGCCCAATCCCCAAGACTGTTAGATGGCAGGAACTGTAAATTGGATGGCTGCAAATCCATAGCATGAGACAGCAAACACCTCCAAGAATCACTGAGACATCTCTGGACTGAGCTGCCCACCAGGTGTAAAGGAGCAGAAAATGAACCTGGATGCTCAGGCAATATCCCCAGGGCCATTCCAGAGCTGCAAAACCCCATGGCAATGCCTGCTAGGAGCACTGAGTGCCCTCCACAAATTATTCCTCCTCCAAATGCTGCTTTTTATCTCCTTCAGGGTGTCCTGGACCTTTGGGGGTTCTGCCAAAGAGGTGCAAGGCATGGCCAGCTCCAAACTGGGGGATCCACCACATGTCCCCATGTCCTTGCTTTGAAAGGTCCTGAGCACAAGCTGTGCTGAGAGATGGTGTCAGTTTTCCTGAGCACTTAAAAAAGAAAAAAAAGAGCATTTTTAATTGCTTCCCTCCATGGACAATTTGCTTTCCTCATAATAAGGTGAAGCTGAAGAATCTCAAGCCACGATGAGAACTCCAAGTGTTTGTTTGCTGCCCACAGAGGTGATGAGGAAAAGCAATTAAAATTCTGCATATTTGCAAGATTCCACCTGTGCCAGAGCACCCTGCCTGGACCACACCTTCTGTGCCTCTTTAAAGGACTTTTACTTCACTTTCTTCCCTAACTTTTGTTCCTTTCAATGATCTCCCCTTCCAGGCTCTCCTTGCAGAAACACAGATCCTGGGGTTTCCCTGCTCACCCACAGAAGACACCAAAAATTTGGGGGTGTTGAGCCCCCCCCAGGTCTCTTGGAAATCTATCCAGAGAGCTGCTTTCCCAACCAAAGTGTTCATGGCATTTCCAGCTTGAAATCTGCTGGATTTTCAGTGCTAGACACTGAGGCCCCTTCTGCAAAGACCTATTTAATGTTTTCCATCATCTCCACAGGCAGGTGCCTAAAGGTCAGGTTTCTTCTCACCCCTCTCTTTCATAAGACAAAAAACTGGGCTCCCTAAACCATTTTTTTTTGTAAAACAAGGGATAAAAAGCTCATTACCTGGAAGGCAGGGCTCAGAGCAATGGGAAGAGGGCTGAGCAGCAGTGATTTCTGGCTTGGCTTCTGAAGGAAAAGGGCAGCAATGCACCTGGGCTGACTTCTTCTTCCTTGTCTCTCTCTCAGCATCCTCCTCCTCCTCTCCAGCCCTGTTTTCCAGAGGCAGCAATGCCCTGGAAGCTGCCTGGCTGCAGGCTCCTCGTTATTGCAATTCTCCCAGCTGGAATGGGGTGGAAAGAGGGTTTTGGGTTAACCATGAGGCTGCTCTCTGCCTTGCCCAGCACCAAGGGAGGCACTGATTGCAAATTACCAGCAGCTTGCTGAGATGAGCACAGCTGGGATGTCAGGGGCTGCCAACCCCTGCTCCTTGGAAAACACAAAGCCTCAGGGGCTGTTCCATCCTGCTGAGGATGCTCCAGAGGCTTCTGTGTCCCCTCCTTCAACCCTGGGCTCCCAGTTCATCCCCCACATCCTTTCATGGCCAGTGCTGGCCCTAACTCTGGCATTCAGAGCATCCCCCCCCCCCAAATCCCAAATCTGGTTTTGGGGTCTTTTTTTCTCCCTCCATTGACCTAGAGGCTTTGGATTCTTTGAAACCAGGCTCGATGATTAATTCTGGTTGGAGATTCATTATGTCAGCTTTCTGAACCAGAACTGCTCCACTATTTCATTTTTCTATTGCTTTGAGGGTTCCATAGTTTATTCCACAAACAAGAGGCTGGGACAGTCATTAGGGCATGAAACCAGAAACATGCATCAGTAACCATGGCAACTCTGGAGAGAACACCAGTGCCTAGGAAAATCAAGAATTAAGCTTGCACGGAAATAGTGAAGTAGGAGAGATCCTATCTGCTGAGGACTTGGTGTACATTTAAAAAAATACATAAAAAGAAAAGAAAGGTCTGAAATCATAGAATCCTAGAACTGGCTGGGTTGGAAGGGACCTCAGAGATCATCAAGTCCAACCCTTGATCCACTCCCGCTGCAGTTCCCAGCCCATGGCACTCAGTGCCACATCCAGGCTCTTTGGAAAGATCTCCAGACACGGAGAATCCACTACTTCCCTGGGCAGCCCATTCCAATGCCTGATCACCCTCTCCAGAAAGAAATTCTTTCTCATCTCCAACCTAAACCTCCCCTGGCACAACTTGAGACCCTGCCCTCTTGTCTTGCTGAGAGTTGCCTGGGAAAAGAGCCCAACCCCCCCCTGGCTCCAACCTCCTTTCAGGGAGTTGGAGAGAGTGATGAGGTCTCCCCTGAGCCTCCTCTTCTCCAGCCTCAACACCCCCAGCTCCCTCAGCCTCTCCTCACAGGATCTGTGCTCCAGTCCCTTCACCAGCCCAGTTGCCTCCTTTGGACCTGCTCCAGCACCTCAATCTCCTTCCTGAACTGAGGGGCCCAGAACTGGACACAGGACTCAAGCTGTGGCCTCCCCAGGGCTGAGCACAGGGGCAGAATCCCTTCCCTGGACCTGCTGGCCACGCTGTTCCTGAGCCAGCCCAGGATGCCATTGGCCTTCTTGGCCACCTGGGCACACTGCTGGCTCCTGTTCAGCTTCCTGGCAATCCAGACTCCCAGGTCCCTTTCTGCCACTCTGTGCCCAGCCTGGAGCTCCCCATGGGGTTGTTGTGGCCAAAGTGCAGGACCCGGCACTTGGCCGTGTTGAACCTCATCCCGTTGGGATCAGCCCAACTCTCCAGTCTGTCCAGGTCCCTCTGCAGAGCCCTCCTGCCTTCCAGCTGATCCACACTCCCCCCAGCTTAGTGTCATCTGCAAATTTGCTGATGATGGACTCAATCCCCTCATCTAAATCATCAATAAAGATATTGAACAGCACTGGGCCCAACACTGATCCCTGGGGGACACCACAGCCGCCATTTTGATGCAGCCCCGTTCAGCACCACTCTCTGGGCCCGGCCCTCCAGCCAGTTCCTAACCCAGCACAGGGTGCTCCTGTCCCAGCTGGGGGCTGACAGCTAAATACTCAGTAAACAACCCAAACTTGAGTGCAGGGTTTCCTGGGACCCCACTCTCCTGTTGCATCCCCAAAGCTGCTCACATCTGCAATAGAAATGGAAGAGCTGAGCCCATCAGTCTCATCCCAACCCCTCTCCCCCTGCCCCTGGACCCCTCTGCCTGCTCAGGAAGCTTTGGTTCTATCTCCTAGGATGCTGAGCACAGCTCCCAGCCCAAAGAGCATCTCCCAGGGGATGAGCACCTAGAATGAATCCTGCTGGTTTGGGACCCCCTGACATCAGGGGTCAGATGCCAGGGCAGCTGCTTTCCTTACAGCTGGTTTGGGAGCATCCTCTAAATAATTCACACACCCTTTGTGGCAGCTTCAGTCTGTAAAGACTTTTCCTTGCTGGTCTGAAGTTGTTTTTCCTGCTCCTGGCTGCTCTCAATATTTTCCATATTCTCTAGAAAAGGGAGAAAAAGAAAAAAAAAACCCAAGATGACAAGACTGAAGGTCCCAAACCCCATCCCCTCTGCAGAATAAATTCCCCTCCATAGCTGGGAATGAACCTGGCTGCTGCTCCACAGGTAGCATCTGCAGCAGGGTTTTTAATGCTGCTGCTAAAGAAGGTGCTATAAATACCTCAGCAGCCTGGTGAAAGGCAGGAATTAAAGGAAATTAATGTTGGTTTTTTTTTTGGAGGTGGCTTCTATTCCGGAGCCTGATTTAGTGATGCTAATACCACCACCTGTGAGGATGTTTGCCCTGTTCCCAGGGGGTTTTCCCAAAGCAATCAGCCTCAAAATATGAAAGTTTTCATTTTTCATATTTTCTTATGAAAAAATGAAAGATTTTCTCCCTGCTTTCTGCTTCACATTGACTGGGGAGGGGGAGAGCAGAACCCACCTTGGCTGGAGCAGAACCCACCTTGGCTGGAGGCTTTTATCTTTGCCTGCTCTTTTTTTTTTAATTGTAAATCTCTGTCCAGGTGTTTTGACTCCTGATTAACCCTTTAATTTGGTTCTCCAGACCCATTAGCACCTCCTGATATTGCAGCAAATCCTTTTTGCATACAAGTGGCTATTCATTTCCCTGCACTAAAAGCCAACCAGTGTTCCCCATAAAACCAGCTGCTTGTTTCAGGAGTTTGTGTCTCCATGGGAAGCAGAAGCATCATTAGCAGGCCAGCTACCTGGGGTGGCTGGAAAATGATGTCTTAAAAGGAAAAAGCATCCCAGGGTGGGAATGGCTCTGTCCTTGGGCTGGGGCAGCCTCTGAGAGCACCCTGGGGTCCCAGCAGCCCCATCCTTGGGGACCTGGGCTGGAGGCTTTTATCTTTGCCTGCTCCTTTTTTTTTTTTTTAATTGTAAATCTCTGTCCAGGTGTTTTGACTCCTGATTAAACCTTTAATTTGGTTCTCCAGACCCATTAGCACTTCCTGATATTGCAGCAAATCCTTTTTGCATACAAGTGGCTATTCATTTCCCTGCACTAAAAGCCAACCAGTGTTCCCCATAAAACCAGCTGCTTGTTTCAGGAGTTTGTGTCTCCATGGGAAGCAGAAGCATCATTAGCAGGCCAGCTACCTGGGGTGATTGGAAAATGATGTCTTACCAGGAAGAAGCATCCCAGGGTGGGAATGGCTCTGTCCTTGGGCTGAGAGCACCCTGGGGTCCCATCCCTGGGGATCCTGGTGGCCTGAGGGCTGCAGGATGCAGAGGAGCAGGAGCTTGGCTCCTCTCAAAGACACCTGGAAGAACAGATTTTGTTTATTCTTCCACTCCTCAGCCTGAATCAACACAACAGGGGGGTGTCCTCAGGCTTTCCTTCCCACTCTTTCCTGTCGTTTCCCCCCACTGTAACCACCACTTCCTATTTGATCCCAGCAAATAAAGGACAGACTCTATAATTAGGCTCATTACCAGGGCAGCTGGTTAATTATTTCCAGTGTGGACTCAAGTTATGCTCTTCCTTGGGCAGCACCAGGGATGCTGCTGGCACAGGGATGCTGGAAGCTCCTGGGATACTGGAAGCCCCTTTGCTCTCAGGCATTCAGAGAGGGTTCCCAGTAAAGGATTTAATCCCATTGCCATGCTCCTCCCAGAGAAATGAGAGCTAAACAATAAAAAAAAATTGATCTTTCCATGAATGCCAACTGGTTTCCTAACTGGGATATCAAGTTGCAGGGAGCTGGGAGGAGGGGAAGAAGGCAGAGGGCAAGAGGGGACTTGTTTTCAATGGGCAAACAATTAATTCTCAGCTTCGTGACAATGATTGTAAGCAAGGCTACATGAAACACTAAATGTGTTTAATTTGGAGCCTGACATTTCCCCTGATGAGATCAGGAGCTTCATTATGCTCTTGCCATTGGTGCAGCTTCCCCTTCCCCTGTAAAATTTAATTACCTCTTCGTTACTCGAGGAAACTGATGGGAAACTGGGATGGAAAATCCACACAACACTCCCCAAACCACCTCCTCCCCCCTGCTCCAAGGGCTGGGGACACAGAACTCGATGGGACCCTCGTGGTGTCCCCATCCTAGGTTTTTCTCCTTGTTTGCAGGGACCTCCCATAGGTGCTGCCCTGCAGGGATGCACTTGGACTTGGCTGAGTAGGACACTGGTACCATGGTGGCTCCAGTTGGTCCCAGTGACACCAGCAAGGCAAGGAGAGTGGTGCTGGGGTGCTGAGCAGAGGGTTTCAGGGGTGGCAGCTGCTCTGCCCTTCCTACAGGGAGCCAGTGCTGCTTCCAGTACTCTTGAGATGCTCAGCCCTGCAGAGCCAGCTCCAAACAGAGCTGTCAGCACTTCCCATGGGATAACAGAGCTGGGTAAACAAGTGCCTTGGAAACCTCAGCTTAAAGTAGAGCTCTGGCTGTCTCCTGCTCTCTGAAGGGGAATTGAGCACCCGTGCCCAGGCACTTTTCCTGAGAAAAGTCTCCAGAGAGCTCAATCTGCTTCCAAAAGTGAAGCAGAGGATGCTCTGCCTGAGGTTGATGGCTTGGAGCATCCCCACTGGTCCCCAGTATGCCCAGCAGCCCCCAGCTGAGCCTGTGACCCTCTTTCAAGACAGATGATCCATTTTATGGGCTGCCATAAAAGCACAAGACAACCCATACAAATCAGGCCAAAATTCCATTTCCCTGGAATGATCCTTTGGAGCCCATCAGGGTTGTTCCCCAGAGCCCTCGGGGATGCTGCCTAAACACACAGCTCCCCCCAGGACCCACCTGGAGGGGTGGTAGCCCTACAAAAACACCTCCCTGGGGTGATGTGGAACCCTGAGCACACCCACGGGACACCTGGGACAAGGTTTGGTTTCCTACAAGCAGATCCATGTCTCTCAAAGTGATCCTTCCAGAGTGCTCTTCCTGGGAAAACAGATTTTTGGTTGGCTGTAGTAAGAAAAAAGAAGCACAAGGATTTTTCTGGGGGGGTTGAAAATTACCCAGGGTTTGAGAAATGGGGATTTTTCACAGAATTATTTCTTTTGCTGCAAAGCAGCTGAGGAAATTGCCCCTGAAATGCTTTGCCCTGCCTTCAGCTTTTGCTTTTATCTTCAAAATAAGAAAGGAACATGCTGGAAACCCTCAAATCTGAGACCTGGGAGATAGGATTCAGCATGACTACTGCTTCACCTTTTAGGTTTAAAATTAATGGTGTGTAATTAGCCTGGCAATAATGAGAAGCTATTCAATAATTCATTTCTTCCCATGAATTATTCAGCGTGTGCTTAATTTGGGGGCTGATGTGTTATTTAGCAGAAAACACCCCCAGAAGCCTCTCAGGGCATCCTCTTGCTGCTGCCTGAGCATCACCCTGCTCCCTGGGGGGCAAAAGAACAGGACCAGGGAGCTCTGAGCTGCTTTTAGGGTTCCCCAAGTGCAATCCCCAAGTTCAAAACCTTGAAAACATGGGAAATCTCACTTCAGACAACCTAAGAGCAACAAGAGATCTCTGCTCCTGCAAAGGGAGGGGGGACCCATCACCCCCGTGCCCTTGCTCAGGGTTTGACCCCCCCCTTTTGCCCTTGTTAATTCTAAGTTACTAAATTTAAAAAGCAGCAAGGAAATCAGCCCAGAGGCACAAAAATGCAGGTTGGGTTCTTCCCACAGAGGTTCTGAGCTCAGCTCTGAGGATAAAAGGGTTCTGGCTGGAAGCACAGAGATTTCTGTCCCTGCCAGGCTCAAAACCCAGGGGAAACTGGGTCCCAGGGAACCACAGAATAGGAATATTTTGGTTGGAAAAGATCTTTAAAATCACTGAGCCCAACCAGTAAGCTCATTCACTGCCAAGGCCACCCCTAAAAAATATCCCTGAGCAACATGGATTTAAAACCTGTCGCAGATGACACTAAGCTGGGGGGAGTGTGGATCAGCTGGAAGGCAGGAGGGCTCTGCAGAGGGACCTGGACAGACTGGAGAGTTGGGCTGATCCCAACGGGATGAGGTTCAACACGGCCAAGTGCCGGGTCCTGCACTTTGGCCACAACAACCCCATGGGGAGCTCCAGGCTGGGCACAGAGTGGCAGAAAGGGACCTGGGAGTCTGGATTGCCAGGAAGCTGAACAGGAGCCAGCAGTGTGCCCAGGTGGCCAAGAAGGCCAATGGCATCCTGGGCTGGCTCAGGAACAGCGTGGCCAGCAGGTCCAGGGAAGGGATTCTGCCCCTGTGCTCAGCTCTGGGGAGGCCACAGCTTGAGTCCTGTGTCCAGTTCTGGGCCCCTCAGCTCAGGAAGGAGATTGAGGTGCTGGAGCAGGTCCAAAGGAGGCAACTGGGCTGGTGAAGGGACTGGAGCACAGATCCTATGAGGAGAGGCTGAGGGAGCTGGGGGTGTTGAGGCTGGAGAAGAGGAGGCTCAGGGGAGACCTCATCACTCTCTGCAACTCCCTGAAAGGAGGTTGGAGCCAGGGGGGGGTTGGGCTCTTTTCCCAGGCAACTCTCAGCAAGACAAGAGGGCAGGGTCTCAAGTTGTGCCAGGGGAGGTTTAGGTTGGAGATGAGAAAGAATTTCTTTCTGGAGAGGGTGATCAGGCATTGGAATGGGCTGCCCAGGGAAGTAGTGGATTCTCCGTGTCTGGAGATCTTTCCAAAGAGCCTGGATGTGGCACTGAGTGCCATGGGCTGGGAACTGCAGCAGGAGTGGATCAAGGGTTGGACTTGATGATCTCTGAGGTCCCTTCCAACCCAGCCAGTTCTAGGATTCTATGAAAATCCCTCCTGTCCCAAGCATCTCTCATCATGACTGACCTGCAAAGCACATCAGCATCAGCTCTCTCTGGTCCTGGGCTTCCCTTTTTTTCCCTCTTTTTCCTTCTGTGGAGCTTTTCCAAGGACTGCAGGGGAACCAGTCACCTCCTAGTTCTGCAGAATAATTGGACATTTGCACGAGGATATCATTATTTCTGAACAATTTCATGTTTTTTCATGGCTTAATTAAAAAAAAAAATCCCTTTTATTTCATCTTCTTTGGCTGATCAAGAGAAACATGATCATCCCAAAAGGAAAAGGTCTCATTTGTAAAGAAATAACAGTGCATTCAGGAATGGTGTGGCCAGCAGGAGCAGGGATGGGATTTAATTCCCCCTCCCCTGTACTCAAGCCCTGAGAGTCCTCACCTCCAGTGCTGTGCCCAGGTTTGGGTTCCTTAATTCAAGAAGGACATTGAGGTGCTGGAGTGGGTCCAGAAGAGACCAGGGACCAGGGGAAAAGTCTGATGGGGAGAGACTGAGGGAGCTGGGGGTGTTTAGAGGAGGCTCAGGGGGACCTCATCACCCCCAAACCTGCAGGGAGGTTGCAGTCAGGGGGGGTCTGGGCTCTTCTCCCAGGCAAGGGGGGACAGGAGGAGAGGACATGGCCTGGAGCTGCCCCAGGGGAGGTTTAGGATGGATCCCAGGGGATCAGGCATTGGGATGGAGTGCCCAGGGAAGTGCTGGAGTCTCCATCCCTGGAGGGGTTTAAGGAAAAGTTGGATCTGGTGGGGTTAGGTCAGGAGCTGATGAGCTCAGAGGGTTTTTTGCAGCCTGAATAATTCTGTGATTCTGTCATTTCTTTTTTCCTCTACTTTTTTTTGCTCACTTGGCAAGGATCCAAGCAGCCACCCCCGGGCTGGTTTCAGCAGGAATGGAACCAAGTGCCTGTGAAGTGCCTCCTCCTCCTCCTCTTCCTCAGGCTGCTCCTGCTCCTTTGGGATGAGGATGCTGCTGCCTGCCTGGGATGCTGCTCCTGGGGGAAGGACCAGCTCCCAGCTGGACACCCTGGGCCCACAGCAGCAAACCTCAATCCTTGCTCCATTTTGCTTCATTACCTGATGTAACACTGATACAAAACACCCAGGAGTAGGGAAGCACCAGCAGAAGCCTTGATTCCCAATACTTGGAAGTCCCACCCCAAGGAGAACAAAGGGAGATGCATCCTGCCAGAGCTGAACCCAAGGGAAATGAGCTCCTCTCCTCCTGCCAGCCCTTTCTCAGTCCTTGCTGCTTTGCTCTGCCTGTCCTGCCCTCTTAGTTTCTTCCCTGCCATCTGATTTCTTTTCTCCAGAGCTGCCTCCCAGGAGCATCCTTGCAGAGGACTCTCCAGGCAGGAGTTGCCTGGTGAGGTTACAATCAGCTTTTTCTAAGCTAATAAACAGAGAGGGCTTTGTTTTCTCTTCCCTTCTGCCTTCTCAAAGCCTTTTCCTGCAGCATCTTCTCAATCCCTTCCTCCTGAATTTACATCTCCCTTGCTGTAATAAATTGCAGTGGAATTCTTGCTTCATATTTCCAGGAAGGAATCAAATGGGATGGGGAAGCAGCAAAAAATCCAGGGCAGCTGCTTGGAAGAGGAAATCCTGAGAGAGGACAAGGTTGTGATGTCCAGAGCTGGCCAGTATCCAGCCCATCCCTGCCCAGGAGGGAGAGTGGGATGGATGGAGAGGGGAATGCTGGATTCCCTGGGATGAAGGGAAAGGGGAATACTGGATTACCTGGGATGGATGGATGGATGGATGGATGGATGATGAGGGGAATGCTGGCTCCCCTGGGATGGATGGAAGGGGGAATGCTGCTTCCCCTGGGATGGATGGATGGATGGATGGATGGAGAGGGGAATGCTGGTTTCCCTGGATGGATGAAAAGGGGAATGCTGACTCCCCTGGGATGGATGGAAAGGGGAATGCTGACTCCCCTGGGATGGATGGATGGATGGATGGATGGATGGATGGATGAAAAGGGGAATGCTGGCTCCCCTGGGATGAAGGGAAAGGGGAATGCTGGATTCCCTGGGATGAAGGGAAAGGGGAATACTGGATTCCCTAGGATGGATGGATGGATGGAGGGATGGATGAAAAGGGGAATGCTGGCTCCCCTGGGATGGATGGAGAGGGGAATGCTGGTTTCCCTGGATGGATGGAAAGGGGAATGCTGACTCCCCTGGGATGGATGGGGAGGGGAATGCTGGTTTCCCCTGGGATGGATGGAAAGGGGAATGCTGGCTCCCCTGGGATGGATGGAAAGGGGAATGCTGGCTCCCCAGGCCTCCAGCCTGCCCTCCCTGCTGGAGGGAAGTACTTCTGAGTGGAAAAGCAGAAAGCACAGAGGAAAAGGCTGCCTCTCATTTCACCTCGTTTTCAGACATTGATTTATCAGAGCTGGATGCAGTCCAGATTTCCCACGTGTTGTTCATCCCATGGAGAGGGATGAGCTCCCACTCCTGAGCAAAGTTTACAGCCAGGGATCTGCCAACAGCAGCACTGAGATGTTTTCATTTGGTTCTTTTCCCTCCTGCAGGGAGGAGCAATAAGTTCTGTGCATTTTCTGAGAGTGACCCCAAGCTGCTTGGCCTTGGAGGCAGAGGAGGAAGCTTGAGCATCAGGTGGGTTGGAAAATGCAGGAGCTTCTCCAAACATCCCAGAAAATAGCTGTTTGCAGCCAGTGTAAGACAGCAAACCCACTCCCCCCTCAGCCAACCCCAAGTCCCATGCAGCCAAAAAGGGGTTTAAAAACATGCTGGGAAAGCAGCAGCAATCCAGCTCAACCCATCTAAATCCAGGATCATGGATTATGGATTTCCCAGCAGAGTTTGCATGGGATCAGTGAGATCACATCCATCTCCAGCCTCCTCTCTGATGGGCACCATGGGGAAGCAGCAGTGCCAAGGCAATGCTGGGCTGGGGCAGAGCTGAAAGGCAGAAAGGAGCAGAAAAGAGGAAAATATCCCCCAAATCTCTGGGCAGGCACCACTGGGAGCTCCTTGCAGCCTGGACCTGGGGGGGTTTCCATGGGGTAAGGCATGGAGCTGCTTCTCTGCAGCTCCTGAGTTCCTCACTTGTATTTATGGGCTCTTTACACACTCTTCTTTCCAGACAGAAATAACAAGCAGGCAGTGCCCCCCTGCTTTAGGAAAAATCCCCTCCTGCCCATTTTAACTTTTTTAGGGCATGCCAAGTAATATTCAGCAGACAGGTTTAGGCCTGGTTCACATCTCTCTTTTTGAGAAATCCAGCACTTTTCTGGGCTCCAGTGAATTGCCTTCCCTCCACCTTCCCCTTTGCCATGGGAATGCATCTCAGAGCTTTTTTTTTTTAGCTCATTATTCCAAGCATTTCCTCCTAGGTGTCTGATTAATGATTCAGGAGCTGTGTTGTGCTCTAATATCAGCTTCTGACGTGGGCTGCAGCAGCCTGAAGAGAAATCCATTGCATTTTTAGACTGAGATGAGTTTCATCTCATCTCCACTTGGGAAAGAAAAATCTGCCAGGGAAAGTCCCCAAATGAGGGGGGGGACACTGCTCACAAGCACTGGAGGCTCCATGCACATCCCTCAGAGGGGTGATGGAATCATAGAATCCTAGAACTGGCTGGGTTGGAAGGGACCTCAGAGATCATCAAGTCCAACCCTTGATCCACTCCCACTGCAGTTCCCAGCCCATGGCACTCAGTGCCACATCCAGGCTCTTTGGAAAGATCTCCAGACACGGAGAATCCACTACTTCCCTGGGCAGCCCATTCCAATGCCTGATCACCCTCTCCAGAAAGAAATTCTTTCTCATCTCCAACCTAAACCTCCCCTGGCACAACTTGAGACCCTGCCCTCTTGTCTTGCTGAGAGTTGCCTGGGAAAAGAGCCCAACCCCCCCTGGCTCCAACCTCCTTTCAGGGAGTTGCAGAGAGTGATGAGGTCTCCCCTGAGCCTCCTCTTCTCCAGCCTCAACACCCCCAGCTCCCTCAGCCCTTCCTCACAGGAATTCTGCTGGATCCCTTCACAGCCTCCTTGCTCTTCTCTGCACCTGCTCCAGCACCTCAATCTCCTTCCTGAGCTGAGGGGCCCAGAACTGGACACAGGACTCAAGCTGTGGCCTCCCCAGGGCTGAGCACAGGGGCAGAATCCCTTCCCTGGACCTGCTGGCCACGCTGTTCCTGAGCCAGCCCAGGATGCCATTGGCCTTCTTGGCCACCTGGGCACACTGCTGGCTCCTCTTCAGCTTCCTGGCAATCCAGACTCCCAGGTGCCTTTCTGCCACTCTGTGCCCAGCCTGGAGCTCCCCATGGGGTTGTTGTGGCCAAAGTGCAGGACCCGGCACTTGGCCGTGTTGAACCTCATCCCGTTGGAATCGGCCCAGCTCTCCAGTCTGTCCAGGTCCCTCTGCAGAGCCCTCCTGCCTTCCAGCTGATCCACACTCCCCCCAGCTTGGTGTCATCTGCAGATTTGCTGATGATGGACTCAATCCCCTCATCTAAATCATCAATAAAGATATTGAACAGCACTGGGCCCAACACTGATCCCTGGGGGACACCACAGCCGCCATTTTGATGCAGCCCCGTTCAGCACCACTCTCTGGGCCCGGCCCTCCAGCCAGTTCCTAACCCAGCACAGGGTGCTCCTGTCCAACTGTGGGCTGACAGCTTTTTCAGGAGGGTGCTGTGGGAGACGGTGTCACAGAATTTGCCAATGACGGAATTCTCCAAAGCAAGGGAATTAGGCAGGAATCAGGGTTCTTTTACTCAACAGCCCTTTTTCAAGCTGTCTTGCAGCCCCACGAGTGGGTTCTGTGCCACAAAAAAAGGGAAAAAAACCAAAAAAGTTGCCCCTGCCTTTGCTTAATAATTGATATACAGAGATTCCTGGCCATTTACAAAGCTGCAGCAGGAGAGGGTTGGCCAAAGAGGAAAAGCCTGGAAGAGCAGGCATGGAAACATGGCAAAAACCCCTGGCTGGCTGGGAAGAGGACTCTCCCCCCACCCCACATCAATACTTTGCTTATCTTAAATGCTACAGCCTTGAAAGCTCAAAGATGGATTTAATGTCAAGGTGGCCAAGAGCAGCAAAAAGCTCTGTTCATGTTTGTGGTCAATATTTGTTAAGAATGTTTATTATTTTTTAGCTGGCTGTAGTTAGAGAGGAAAAACAAAAAGGAAAAAAAAATTAAAAATAAAAAATGAGAGTTTCTGCTTAATGCAGAACCTTTGGTTTTTTTTTTTTATCCTTCCTTCCTGCTGGGCAAACACTTCCCCAGCAACACAGCAGGGAAAAAAAAAGGGAAAAAGGAGGAAAGGAGCCAGTCCCTTTTTTTTTTCTCCTCAATGTCCTTGGTGGCCCCTGTGCTCTGCTTGGCCTCACCTCCTGCATCTCCTGGGCCACCAACTCCTGCCTGGTGGCCACTGATTCCCTTCCCAAGCCTTCAGCCTTCCTTGGCCAGGGTTGGGAATGGTCCCCATGGATGCTCCAAGAAACCCAGCTCTGCTCAGACCCCTCAGAACATCCCTAGTTTCTTCCAGCTGGCTCAGCAAGAGGTTTCATCTCCAGGATCTTTCCAGAATCATCCAAATCTGCCTTTGAAAGCCTGTATGATGGGAACAGCTTGCCTGGGCTTGGGCTGGATCATCCGAGGGTCAATTATATCCCCTGCATAAAAGCAGCAAGGCATCCTCTCCTCAATCTTTTTTTATGGCTTTACCTACCAGGTTTAAAAGCCCCGTGTATAAACAAGCCCTTGAAATTAATAGACCTGGAAGGATAATGTCCTCACACAGGTTCTTACAAAATGATGCTCAAACCACCTCAATCTTTGGAAAAAAAAAAAAAAAACAAACCCTAAATGGATGGAGACCATTAGTTTTTCCCCTGCAAAGTGGCTTTTAGAGATGCCCATGCCCTGAGCTCTCCCACTTTCCCTGCCTCTTTTTTAGATGCGAGACGAGTCAGGAAGTGCCAGCACCACCTCTGCAAGGCTTTTTTTCCTTTTTATTCATCCAAAGATCTCATCAGTCCTTTTTTTTGTACAGCATTAAACTCCCCAGGAGCACTCATCATTCCTCTCTGTGTGTGACAGAGTCTCCATCCCCAACTGCCCAGCACTTTGGGAGGATTACCCTGGAGATGCTACCTGGCTGCTCATCCCTCATTAATAAAATTCTGCATGGTCAGTGCCTTGCTGAATGAATTTGGAGATGGATAATCCTGTAAGAGAGGTTTTGGGGCTATGTTCCCCAACTGGAAGCAGGGAACATCTTATTCCTGAGCAGGACAAAGTGCTGCTTCCACCCTTCAAGTGTTTTTCTGATTAAAGAGGTTGCAGCTGAGGCACAGTTGGAAGAGGGGGCACACACAGGGTTGAGGAGTAGGGTTTCATGGGAACATCAGCCAGAAATAACTCCTCTTCTCATCTTGTTTGAAGAGGAGGAAGCTGAACAGGGAGGGAATAGCCATGTGCCAAACCCCAGTGAGGAGATCAGGAGGGTCAGGAGAAAGGGAGCAGAGACTTGGGATGGTGCAAAGCATCCCATTTCCTTTCATCCTGCTCCCCAGGAAGCTTTATCCTGAATTTCTTTGTGTTGCATCATTCACCTGTCCTCTGAATAACCCCTCTTTGAGAGCTGCAGACTACACCACTATTACCCCCAGCTCCCAAGTCTTTCTTTTTTTGAGCAAACCTGATGCTTCTGGCCTCTCCTTGTCTGTCCTATGTCCACCTCAATGTCTTGGTGGCCTCCAGAACATCCAAACCCTCCTTGTGCTGTTTTATTTCCATGTCCAGGGCAGAAATGGTTGGTTTTGTTGGTTTGTTTTCCTTTCTGAGCCTTGCAGCCACGAGGCCAGATCTGGTTTAGAGATGAAAAGCTTTCCTGAGAGCCTGCCTGGGACTGCTTTCCCTTAGATCTTAGATGCTGTACCCCCTCGTGTCTGAGCCAATATCAATATTCAGCCAAGCCTGAGGAGAGGAAAATCATTACAGTGCACCAGTTCTTTTACTTAGAGAAGAAAAAAAAAAATAATCCTGCTGGCAGCAGACCCAGCAGTAGTGGATGATGCACCCATCATCAGCTGAAGCCATCCTGGGAGGGGGACACAGCCCTGAGCACCCCAGGGCAAGCCCAGGGCTTCCAGGCTCTGCCAGGATGGCTTGGCAGAGTCAGAGAATCCTTCAGGTTGGAAAAAACCCTTGGGATCACCATCAGCCCTACTCAAACAAGTTCTCCTCTAAACCACATCCCCCAGCATCACATCCCTCAGACACATCCAGGAATGGGGACTCCCTGGGCACCCTGTGGTGTCTGACCACTCTTTCTAGGAAAATTTTATCCTAAAATCCAGTCTAAACCTCTTAATGTCCTTAACATCTCTCAGTGTCCTACCATCACCTTGGGATCACCAACCATCAGCCCTACTCAAACAAGTTCTCCCCGAAACCACATCCCCCAGCACCACATCCCAACCACCCTCACACACATCCAGGGATGGTGACACCCCGTGGTGTCTGACCACTCTTTTTAGGAATTTCTTTTCCTAATGTCCAGTCTAAACCCCTTAATGTCATAGAATCATAGAATCATAGAATTGGCTGGGTTGGAAGGGACCTCAGAGATCATCGAGTCCAACCCTTGAACCACCGTTGCGGTTGCTAGACCATGGCACTGAGTGCCACATCCAGTCTCTTTTGAAATATCTCCAGGGACGGAGAATCTACTACTTCCCTGGGCAGCCCATTCCAATGCCGGATCACTCTTTCCGTAAAGAAATTCTTTCTCATCTCCAACCTAAACCTCCCCTGGCACAACTTAAGTCCATGCCCTCTTGTCTTGTTGAAAGTCGTTTGGTAAAAGAGCCCAACCCCCCCCTGGCTACAGCCTCCTTTCAGGTAGTTGTAGAGAGCGATGAGGTCTCCCCTGAGCCGCCTCTTCTTTAGGCTGAACAACCCCAGTTCTCTCAGCCTCTCCTCGTAGGGTCTATGCTCGAGTCCCTTCACCAGCTTGGTTGCCCTCCTTTGGACCTGCTCCAGGACCTTGATATCCTTCCTGAACTGGGGGGCCCAGAACTGGACACAGGACTCAAGGTGTGGCCTCATGAGGGCTGAGCACAGGGGCAGAATCACTTCCTTGGACCTGCTGGCAATGCTGTTCCGGATACAGGCCAGGATGCCATTGGCTTTCTTGGCCACCTGGGCACACTGCTGGCTCATGTTCAGCTTCTTGTCGATCCAGACTCCCAGGTCCTTTTCTGCCTGGCTGCTCTCCACCCACTCTGTCCCCAGCCTGTAGCACTGCATGGGGTTGTTGTGGCCAAAGTGCAGGACCCGGCACTTGGCCTTGTTGAACCTCATCCCGTTGGAATCAGCCCAACTCTCCAGTCTGTCCAGGTCCCTCTGCAGAGCCCTCCTGCCTTCTAGTTGATCAACACTCCCCCCCAGCTTAGGGATTTTATCCTAAAATCCAGTCTAAACCTCTTAATGTCCTTAACATCTCTCAATGTCCTACCATCACCTTGGGATCACCAACCATCAGCCCTATTCCATCAAGTTCTCCCCTAAACCACATCCCCCAGCACCACATCCCTCAAACTCCTCCAGGGATGGAGACTCCACCACCTTGGGATAGAGCCCTGTGTCCCCAGGGATGCTTCAGCAGGACCAGAACCACCTCAGAACTCACCTCTTATTTATTCTCTTGCCCCCACACCTCCTTCTCTTTCCCTCCCAAAGGGCAGGGAACAATTTTCCCTCATCATCCTCTGTTCCTTGGGCATTTTCCCAGACAACCAGGAACTCACCAGTGCTGCTTGGCTTGGCATCTCACCTCCAGCCACTTCCAGCATCTCCATCCCTCCTCCTTCTCCTCTTCCCAGCCTGCCTGAGGGTCTGAAAGGGAAATAAAAATTAGGTTTTCAGTCCCAGGGAGCAGGCTAAGTGTTTGTATGTAAGACTCCAAAGTCATCATTAACCTCATTCATTAAGCCATTAATGATGCTAAAGCGTGTGATGTACATTAAAAAAAAAACCAAAAAAACAACTTCTTAGGCAGCAAACTCATCTTGTAGCTTTTAGGGTCAGTACAAATGGATATTCAGGGCATTTGTGCAGGATTTGGCAGCTCTTGCCTCTTGCTGGTCAGTGCTGCCCTCTCCTCCCCATGGCAAAACACAGAAACCTGTAACCTGCAAAGCTGCCAAGAGGTTGTTTTTTGGGGGTTTTTTTGTTTTTTGGGTTTTTTCTCAATTTCTACAGCCCTCCAAGACATGCCTGGCCAAAGGGATTGATTTTTTTTTTTTTTTCCTTTCAACAGCTGAGGTGCAACTTGTGGTGCCCAGAGAAACCTGAGAAGCATCTCCTGCAGCTTGGGTACCAGTGAAGGCATTTTAGGAGTCCCAAAGCCCCCACATCTGTCCCCAAAATGCACATCATGCTCCTGAGGGTCCTTTGACTGAGGGCAGAGACCGTTGTGGCAAAACCTCCCCCATCCTCAGGTGGAAAAAGAGATGGAAAAAGAGAAAAACCTGGAGCCAGCAAAACCTCCCAGGTCTGGAAGGAAACCCAAGACTCAGCCTGAGCCCCCTGATACCAATTAATTCATCTCTTTAGAGGCTGTTTGCCATCTCAGCCTCACCTAAATGACTCTAAACGTGGCAAAATGTTTTTCCTCCCCTGAAATCTTATTGTTTCCAAGTCAAAGTGTTAAATAGGAGCCACCCTGAAAGGCTCCAGTGATGCGTGGGAAAGGTTTCATTTAGAAACCAAGCTAAAATTAAATGAGAAGGGTGAAAAACTGCAGGACAAAACCCAAGTGTCTTCTGCTGAGCTGAACTGAGTGCTTGGGTCAATGTGAAATAAGGATTAAAACCACCAAAAAAACCCCAAAACCTACAACTCTGGTCATGGAACCAGCAGGAAAAATCATTTCCCCAACCATAAAGTCCCCATCTCCTCACCCTACAGCACCCTCCAACACTTCTCAAGAGCCCCTGCCCTAACATCTCCCCTCCTCCCACCCCCAAAACCTTCCCATGCCCCTGAAATTGCCTTTTTATCCCCAGCAGCCTTGCATCAGGATGATTCCCATCACCTGGGAATTCTCCCTCCCTTATTCTCTCTCCTTTCTTTATAGGAAGGGGGATTAATATGGGGCTGGTTCCCATCACCTGGGAATTCTCCCTCCCTTATTCTCTCTCCTTTCTTTATAGGAAGGGGATTAATAGGGAGCTGATTCCCATCACCTGGGAATTCTCCCTCCCTTATTCTCTCTCCTTACTTTATAGGGGGGGGGATTAATAGGGAGCTGATTCCCATCACCTGGGAATTCCCTCTCCCTTATTCTCTCTCCTTACTTTATAGAAAGGGGATTAATAGGGAGCTGATTCCCATCACCTGGGAATTCTCCCTCCCTTATTCTCTCTCCTTACTTTATAGGGGGGGGGATTAATAGGGAGCTGATTCCCATCACCTGGGAATTCCCTCTCCTTTATTCTCTCTCCTTTCTTTATAGGAAGGGGATTAATAGGGAGCTGATTCCCATCACCTGGGAATTCTCCCTCTCTTATTCTCTCTCCTTAGTTTATAGGGGGGGGGGGATTAATAGGGAGCTGATTCCCATCACCTGGGAATTCCCTCTCCTTTATTCTCTCTCCTTACTTTATAGGAAGGGGGATTAATAGGGAGCTGATTCCCATCACCTGGGAATTCCACCTCCCTTATTCTCTCTCCTTACTTTATAGGGGGGGGATTAATAGGGAGCTGATTCCCATCACCTGGGAATTCTCCCTCCCTTATTATCTCCTTTCTTTATAGGAAGGGGGATTAATAGGGAGCATCTGGTTAATTGCCAGCCCAGCATTAAAATGGGACAGGATCTCTTGGGTATTTTAGTGGTCAACTGCCAGAAAAAGGGTGGCATTTTCTGTTTCTGTGCCCTTCTTCCTGGCAGAGTGTTGCAAACACCTGAACAAACCCCCCCCTCATGGACCACAGCTGCTTCTCCAGCTTCCAAACTGGAGGGACTGGGAAAATTGCTTTGTTCACCAGAAATCCCAGCAGAAACTTTCAGAAGAAAACACCACCCCCAAAAGGGCCCTTGGGCTGAGGGTGCCAAGCAAGAACCAGCTGGGATTTGGCCAAGGAAATGCCAATTTAGAGACTTTTGGGGTTCCCTTTGGGGTCAAGCACTGAGAGGAAGGATTTGGGGAGCTGCCACCCATCTCACACTACCCAGAGGACTTGGGCTTTGCATTTCCCAGCCTAACAGGGGAGCTGGGAATGGGTGAGAGCACAGCCAGTCCCAGGCAGCTTTCTGAGGCTTTCCAGATGATATTCTCCAGCCAGTGATTTTCACCCCCACGGCCAGTCTGAGGGAGCACAGTGTGTGGGGAAAGATTACAATGAAATGGGATTATTCTGGCGTGAGAAATTCCTCTCCTTGCAATTTGTCAAGCTTTCTGCATCTCCTTCAGGAGCAGAATAAAAAAACAACAACCCAACCAGCCAGCAGAAAGAGAGGGAAAGAAAAAACCCCTACAAGAGCTGGGCAGCTGGTGTGCAGCATCCAAGCAGCCCTTGGGATGCTCAGGCTGTCTGACACCCTATGGGACCCCCAGCCCATGGTTCCCCCTCCAATCCCACTGTCAGATGGTGTCTGACACCCTATGGGACCCCCAGCCCATGGTTCCCCCTCCAATCCCACTGTCAGATGGTGTCTGACACCCTATGGGACCCCCAGCCCATGGTTCCCCCTCCAATCCTACTGTCAGATGGTTTCTGACAACCTATGGGACCCCCAGCCCATGGTTCCCCCTCCAATCCCACTGTCAGATGGTGTCTGACACCCTATGGGACCCCCAGCCCATGGTTCCCCCTCCAATCCCACTGTCAGATGGTTTCTGACAACCTAATACACAGCAAAATAGCTGCTGTGTTAACATCAAGCAGGACATTCCTGGGAGAAGGTCTTTCCAGGGAAATATTTACCCTGATTCTGTGGGGGTTGGTGATGGATGGGGTTGCTGAGGTTTCAAAGCCCTGCAGTTCCCTCCTGGGGCTGTGGATGGGCTGGTGGCACTGGGATGCCACTGTCCCTGGCAGTGCCACCCCCAGGAGCACACAGAACCCCTAAAGTTTGTCACCAGAAACTCCCAGTTGTCCAAAAAAAAAAAAAAAAAACAAAACCTGCACTTCTTATGAGTACTTTCTGCTGGTAGAGCAGGACCCAGGTGCCAGCAGGGATTTAGGGAGACACCAGCATCTCCAAGGCTGCCAGAGCCAGAATTTCCCAGCTCTCAGCATCCAGAGGCAAAGGCAGAGCAGGATCTGAGCTGGTGCTCAGCCCTTGGGCATCACCTGAAGGCACCAGCATCACCCCTGATGTTATTGCTATTGGGCTGTGTATTCTTTGTGCATCCCAGGTCCCTCTGGAGCCCCAAATTCCACCTCTTGGAGAGCCACTGCTCTGCTGCTTGTCCCACAGGACCAACTTCCCATCCCTTATGATCCCCAGGATGCAAGATGTGTCCCTAGGGAAAGCAGGAGCTGAGCCTTTCCTCTGGAACTGGCCCTAAATACACCCTAAATTCAGGTTAATTACAAGCACGTGTTCCAAGATAAAACTTGAAGGAAGAGCTGAGCATCACACAATGAATGTAATTAATGTGAACACAGCTAATTAGGTTTGAATCTTCTCACAGTGCTGTGTGTGTGTGTGTGTGCTGCCTTGATGGGGGTAATTAAAAGTTAAGTGGGGTTCACAAACGAGGCAGCTCCAGTGATTTCCTCTGAAGCATGGGGTCCTTCCACATGTTGTAATTCTATTTAATTTCTTGGAGAAACTGTTAGTTGTGGGTCATTTATTCCTCCAGAAGCTGAGAGGTTTGGATTCATGGAGCTGCCATTTGCAGGAGGAGCCTTTTGGAATGATCCTGATGGGGCAAAAATGCCCAGGAAAACACCTGGAGAGCAGCCAGAGCAGGAGCCCAGGGGCTGTTTGGGGTTGGGGTAGATTCAGATTACAATGGTGTTTCCATCTGTCACAGTTTAATGCTGGTCCAGCAATTAAGCCAAATTACATCCCCTCTATTAATCCCCCTCCCTGATAAAGAAAGGAGAGAGAATAAGGGAGAGAGACTTTGGGGAACTAAACTACACAGATTTAGTGAAACAGTCATGATAAAAAGGGAAAATTATTAAATAAATATAAATATCCAGAAAAACAATACCCCCTTCCTCAGCCCTTTCCCCCAGTAACTCTCACATCACTTCCTGGGATGCAGGGCAGCTCTGGGAATGTCCAGGCTGGAATCCTAGAGTCAGGAGCAGTTGGATTCAGGACCACATGGATTCAGGACCACAGGCAGATGAAGGGATTCAACTCTCCCAGGATGCCAAAAAAACCCTAGGAATGGGTGAAGAAGGGCTGAAGGGAAGGGGTTTGCCCCTCGTGATCCCTCAAATGTGTCTCCTATGGGATGGAACACTCCGTTTGGTCAATTCTGCTCATTTCTCTTGTCTGCTCCTTCCCAAAGGAGGGTTTGCAAGTGTGACCCCTTTACTCTTCCTTCTGAAAAACAAGATCTTGGTTCTGCAGAGGATTCTCCAGCAGTAACTATAAACATCATGTTATAAACAGCCCCTCAGCCCATGCCAGGGCCACCCACCCAGCCCCACAAGTTGGGAACAGGCACCCAAGGAGGTGCAGCAATGTAGGGACACCCATGCCAGCTGCAGCAAGGAGGAGAAGTGTAGCAGCAGGAAGGATTTAATCTCTCAGAAAAGGCTTTGCAAAATTCAGGAGCATTTCTGGCTAGAAAAGAGGAAGATGGGAGCATGCAACAGCTTTTTGGCTTCCCTACACTCAGGGCCTGGCATCCCTCCTGCCCTCCTTGCAGATGCCCACAGAAAAACTCATGTTTTATTGAGCCCTCCTGCCCAGTTGCAGCTGGATTTCCTATTCCCAGATCCCTGCTTCCCTTTTCCCTCCTCTGCCACAGCCCTTCCCTGGGCTCCCAGCCCCATTCCCAAGCTCTTGGCTGCAGGATTCCAGTGTTCCAAGGAGCCCATCTCTGCCCTGCAAGTGCTGCTGAGGATAAAGAAGGGTGGGGTTTGGTTGTTTGGGGTTTTTTTTTGGGTTTTTTGCCAAAAAAAAAGATTAACTGTTCAATTATTATCCTAATAGCTGCAGCATGTTCTCCATGTCCTGACACATAACATATGGTGCAAGATTAAATCCCTCTAAATAATTCATGCAGCTCCTCACCACTGTGATTCTCTGCTCCTTTCCAGAGCTGGGGCTTCCAGACAGAATCCCTGATTCCCCACAGCCCCTCCCTGGCTCCAGCTGCTGGGGGTTTTGGAGAGGGAATACCAAATCCTTCAATTCCTGGGGGGTTTTCACTCTCAGGTAGATTCCAGGTGGGTTTAGTTGCATCTTTTGGCCAGCCCAGAGTGTCCCTGCCAGCACCTCAGGGATGAAGCTTCAAGGATTGGGGATGCACATCCCACAGATGGGATGGTTGGAGCAGTTTACCCATAGATGGATTTCTTACTGCTGGAGTGCATAATTCCTTTAAGGAAAAAAAATATTCATTGAGATGCAAAACCATCATCCTCTCCATCAGAAAAAAACCCATTTTCCCCAGCACAAAACTCCAGGATTTGTGAGAGGGCTCCTCAGCAGGAAAATGAGAGCATGGGCTGGTTTATCCTTTGGATATTTGAGGAAGGATTAATTCAAAGGAACTTTTCTAATTCAAACAGTTTGCTGGGAAACTTGGAATGGGTTTTAAATATAGAAGCCTGGTCAGAAGCATGAGTATCAGGAGAAGCTCTTGGGGCAATCCCCCATCAGTAAAAACTCCATCCCAGCACCATGGAAAGCCTCATATTAGGAAGATAATGATGCTCTGTGCTGCTCATTTATAACCCAGAGCTAATTATCCCATGAATTCCAGGGGAATGGAACTAATCCCAAATTATTTCAGGTACCACAGGCAAAAATCTCAGCTTTAAAACAAAACAGTGCTCAGGCAGCAAGTTTAGTATTCAGATGCTGGGAAGAGTCAGGTTTGTGGTGCCTGCAGAACTTGAATTTTGGGCACTTGGAATGAGAGAAAAGCCCCAGGAGAAAGGAGTAAATGATCATTTCACTAAACACTGCATTGTAATGGGAATGGGGGCAGAACAAAGGTCGAGCCACCTACCATAAAACCAACCCTGCTTAATATCTGAAGCTGGAGCTTGCAGCCTTGTCCTGGGGATTTTGCTGGTGAGATTTCCAAATGTTTGGGGGTTTTTTTTTCTTCTTTATTTTTTCCAGTGGCTAGGGAAAAACAAACAAACCCAAAACATTAAAAAAAAAAAATTAAATAAGGAGAGAGAATTTGCAGAGCCTTCCCCTGCCTTCACCTGGCAGGGTGAGGAGCAAGCCCTGACTGACAGGACATCTCCAGGCAGGGTTTCAGATGAGGAAACCTCAGCTGACAGATCTATCTCATCAGACAGAAGTTCCTTTTATCCAAATTGCTCTGGGTTTGAATGATTTGTCTCTTTCTGGGCAGTTTATCCTGTGCTGCTGCCTTGCCCAGGGTGTGCATGATGCTGGAGCCATCACAGGCTGTACAGAAAACCCCTTCCCCTGCCCTTCCTCTCACCTGAGACTTCTCTTGGCTAAAAAAAGCCATCCCCACCCCACCAGCAGTTCCTAAAAAGCCCAGCAAGTGCCCTGCAAAGAGACTTAGATGTAACACAACTCAACCACCACCAGCTCTTAGTCCCAGAAATCAAACAGGAACTTTGGAGGAATTAAAAAAATTAAATGCAATCCAACTTTATAGCTCCCTTGGCTCCTGTGGGCACCTCCTGTCTTCCCTGCAGAGAATCCCAACCATAAACTGCACCCAGAGCCTGCCCTGATCTCACCTTTGGGGATGGGAGAGCATTTCATAGAATCATAGAATCCTAGAACTGGCTGGGTTGGAAGGGACCTCAGAGATCATCAAGTCCAACCCTTGATCCACTCCCGCTGCAGTTCCCAGCCCATGGCACTCAGTGCCACATCCAGGCTCTTTGGAAAGATCTCCAGGCACGGAGAATCCACTACTTCCCTGGGCAGCCCATTCCAATGCCTGATCACCCTCTCCAGAAAGAAATTCTTTCTCATCTCCAACCTAAACCTCCCCTGGCACAACTTGAGACCCTGCCCTCTTGTCTTGCTGAGAGTTGCCTGGGAAAAGAGCCCAACCCCCCCCCTGGCTCCAACCTCCTTTCAGGGAGTTGGAGAGAGTGATGAGGTCTCCCCTGAGCCTCCTCTTCTCCAGCCTCAACACCCCCAGCTCCCTCAGCCTCTCCTCATAGGATCTGTGCTCCAGCCCCTTCCCCAGCCCAGTTGCCTCCTTTGGACCTGCTCCAGCGCCTCAATCTCCTTCCTGAGCTGAGGGGCCCAGAACTGGACACAGGACTCAAGCTGTGGCCTCACCAGGGCTGAGCACAGGGGCAGAATCCCTTCCCTGGACCTGCTGGCCACGCTGTTCCTGAGCCAGCCCAGGATGCCATTGGCCTTCTTGGCCACCTGGGCACACTGCTGGCTCCTGTTCAGCTTCCTGGCAATCCAGACTCCCAGGTCCCTTTCTGCCACTCTGTGCCCAGCCTGGAGCTCCCCATGGGGTTGTTGTGGCCAAAGTGCAGGACCCGGCACTTGGCCGTGTTGAACCTCATCCCGTTGGGATCAGCCCAACTCTCCAGTCTGTCCAGGTCCCTCTGCAGAGCCCTCCTGCCTTCCAGCTGATCCACACTCCCCCCAGCTTAGTGTCATCTGCAGATTTGCTGATGATGGACTCAATCCCCTCATCTAAATCATCAATAAAGATATTGAACAGCACTGGGCCCAACACTGATCCCTGGGGGACACCACAGCCGCCATTTTGATGCAGCCCCGTTCAGCACCACTCTCTGGGCCCGGCCCTCCAGCCAGTTCCTAACCCAGCACAGGGTGCTCCTGTTGAAGGGAACTCCTGGCCCCTGCCAAGAGCTGGAAGACCAAGCAGCCACTGGAAACTTATCCAGAGCCACTGATTTTATAATTTAATATTTATAATATAATATTTTTCTCGAGTAGATATTGATTTAATAGCTTTAACATCAGTTAAAAATGAACCAAGAGGTATTTCCCCCAGCAGAGGAGCAAGAGGAGCAGTGAGTGATAAAAAGTGGAATCCTCCAAGAGCCAGAATGGGCAAATAAATAGGAATCAATGGGAAAAGCAGCAAATTATCTGAGAAACAAAAGTGATGAGCAGAACAAATGCAAGAGGTGCAAGACAATGAGTTTGGTTTGCTAAGGGAAAAAAAAATAAAAAAAAGAGGAGGAAAAAGAAAGACAGAAAAAGTGAGCATTATCTTTGCCCTTCCTACTGCTGGAAGCAAGGACAGTTTGGGGTGATTTGCCCTTTTTTGCCCTTTTTGCTGGTATAGAAGGGAAGTATTAAAGAGCTTCAGTGTTCTTGCCAGCAATCCAAATGCTTTCTCAACTGTCTGAAGAAGAATTTTCCCCCTGAAAGCAGCCCAACCCCTTTTACCTTTATCAATTTGGGAAAGAAACCCACAAGGCTTTACACAGGGAATTTCCAGGAGCTTTGGGAGCCCCTTCTGGGTGCCTGAGCATGTTCAGTGTCACCCCCACATTCAACTCCATGCCTTGGTGTGTCCTTTTCCTGGGCATCCAGCCCTGGCAGCTCCCAACCCACCAGAACAGCCCAAACTCTTTGGTAATTTGGACCTCATTGAATCCATTCCCAATTACCTTTCCCCTGGTTCTGTTTCCAGACTGGCAGCCTGGGTTTGTTTTTTGGGGCTGAGAGCAGCATCTGCAATGCTCAGTGCTAATTCCCTCTGGCTCTGTTTATTAGGCCAGAGGATTTCCCCAGAGTAATCAAACCCAGCAAGAAATGGCATTAAAACCCACAAACCAAACACTGGTGTTTGCAGCACAAAGCCCTTCCTGCCTCATTAAGATCAGTTACTTTGTCTTGAATAAACTTTCCCCCTTCCTTCTGCTCAGCCTGGACCATTAAGCCCAGCCCTCCACCTAAAAAAAAAAAAAAAAGAAAAAAAAGCTCAACAGTGAATCTGGAGGTGAAAAATAACTGTGCAACACTCCTGATGCTTCCAGGCAGGTTCTCCCTAAAGCTGGCTGCAAGGATACAGGCACTGAGGCAAGGTGGGTGCATCCAGGGCATCTCTGGGACATTGCCCTCCCCAAGGGATGCTCACACCCCAGGCATCTCCTCTCTGTTGCTCTCAGGACCATCCTGACTCCTTTGGCACAGGCTGCAGGAGCCTCTCTGGCCATGTGGGATGGGCTGGCAGGAGACTCAGTTAATGCCCCAGGGTGTTTGGAGGCCACTACAAAGTGGTGTACTTGAGTCCTGTGTCCAGTTCTGGGCCCCTCAGCTCAGGAAGGAGATTGAGGTCCTGGAGCAGGTCCAGAGAAGAGCAAGGAGGCTGTGAAGGGATCCAGCAGAATTCGGGTAAGGAAGGGCTGAGGGAGCTGGGGGTGTTGAGGCTGGAGAAGAGGAGGCTCAGGGGAGACCTCATCACTCTCTCCAACTCCCTGAAAGGAGGTTGGAGCCAGGGGGGGTTGGGCTCTTTTCCCAGGCAACTCTCAGCAAGACAAGAGGGCAGGGTCTCAAGTTGTGCCAGGGGAGGTTTAGGTTGGAGATGAGAAAGAATTTCTTTCTGGAGAGGGTGATCAGGCATTGGAATGGGCTGCCCAGGGAAGTAGTGGATTCTCCGTGTCTGGAGATCTTTCCAAAGAGCCTGGATGTGGCACTGAGTGCCATGGGCTGGGAACTGCAGCGGGAGTGGATCAAGGGTTGGACTTGATGAGCTCTGAGGTCCCTTCCAACCCAGCCAGTTCTATACCATAAGAAGTATCTGCAATAGGTACAGATGGGAAGATTAACTTGAAACAGAACCCAATATACCTGAACTAAACACCTTTGAAGTTTTCCAAGGCCAAAAATCTTTCCCAGCTGGTGTGGAGCAGCAAGGATCATCTGCAGGGATTTACACGGAGCATCTGCTTCCAGGAAAAAGGAAGCAGAACTTAAAGCACTGAAAATTCAGGTGGTGGAGCAGCTCTGGCAGCCCTGAGAGAGAAAGGGGAGGAAGAGAAGTGCTGGCTGGTCCCTTGGTACCAGCTCCAAGTGGGATGGAGAGCTCTGCCCTGGGCTGCACATGCAGCCCATCATGGGATGGGGGGGATGCTCTGGTCCCCAGGGGAGTTGGTGTGCCAGACCCTGAGGACTGCAGACATCAGCACAAGGACCAGATGTGAATTCCCAGCCTGACAGCAGGGATTAGGAGCTGGGAAGCCACTCAAAGCAAGCATTTCCCCAGCAAACCTTCAGCTCTGCAGCCTCCATCCCCTCTGGGCACCAAATCCCTGGCTCAGGAGCACTGCTGAGCATCACATGGAGCACAGCAAGCTTTGCTGGGAGCAGCAAGGAAAGGAAACACATAATTAAATTCCTGACTCTGGCTTCAGTTGTTTGATGAAATTAGCCCCCTCCTTGGTCCCTGCTGTGACCTTCTGGCAGATGGCACGTCCTGGTTTGGGCCAGGCTAGGGCTAATTTTCTGTCTTCTCATTTTGCTTTCAGCTAAATCTCTGGTAAGTAGCTGAACTTGCTGAAATTACCAGCAACTGCTTTTTATTCCCTGCAGCCCTGCCCCAAGCTGATTCCCACCACCTGGGCTGGCCCTGGGAAGGTTTTTCCCCACCCTGCACTGAACCCAAGAGAAATCCTTTGGGATCAGCACTGGAGGGTGAGAAGTGGGAGGTGCTGTTAGCAAATGGACGAAGCCATCAGCTGAAAACTGGAGTGTTTGCAACTAATTATTTTCAGTAACTGACCAGCTTTATGGATGGGTGAATGCTGTCAATCAGATAAATTATTCATCATTTCTTTCCACTGATCAGCAAATCAATTAGCCACAAACCTTTCCTCAATTATACATCAGACAGAGGGACAAATGAGATTTATGACACAGACAACCAACTAACATATAGCTCCAAATAAAGACTTTTAAAATCCTCAAACCTTGCTCTGAACTGGTTCAAACAACCCCCAGTTAAACTTACCAAGCTCATGTCCCTCGTGCTGTCCCCAGCACACCTGGCAGGTAAGGGACATGGAAATACAGACTCTTGGGAGGTTCAGCAGGGCTCTGGAGTGACCTGGAAACTCAGACATGCTCCACACTGAAAAAAACCAAGAGATATGACCAAGACTAATACAAAGCTGGGTGGAGAAGCATCTGATGGATGATGTCAGGGGGGATGCCACACAAATCTCTCCAGCTCCAAGCCTGAAAAGCTGCATTTTCTGCACATGAACCTGTTAAAGTTCACTGTAAAAACACCCTCACACCAAAATTAAAGAGTGTTGGCAATCCTATGCTGCACAGCAAGTGTAAGTAAGAGTTATTAGATAAGAAATAGTGACATTAGCATGAGAGCTGGCTTTGCCTCACCAGAGCAGCAGCCTCAGAGGTGGTGTAAGTGAAGCATCATTCAGCAGAAGTGTGATAAGTGGCCAGGAGTACACAGGGAGATCTCTGAACTGCTTTGCAAGACTTCACATCCCAGTTATACTGGTGCTCCAGCTCAGGAGTGAGCCCCCTCATAGTAATCTACACAATTCCTCGTTAATATGGTTGCTAATTAGGGTTGGGGGTGGCCTGCATAGAGAAAGCAGGTCCAGATGTAGAGGGGCAGCTGCTGTGGACCCCAAGCTGAGATGCTTTTCCTCCAGCAATGTAGAATTAGGCACAGAGGCAGCAAAGCACTCCAGGGGAAAAGCATCACTTGCAGCTTTGGTTGATCTGCCCTTCTGCCTGTCCCTTTGCCACTCACCTTTCAGTGGCAAATCCTCAGTGATGAAGACAGCTCCCCAAGAACCCATTTCTCCTGGGTCACTGGTTCTGCCCACCCCCAAGCCTCTGCTCAAGCTGAGGCTGGGTATCTAGGACAGGACACATCACACTTCAGCTGCTGCTGCCAAAAACAAGGGTCTGGAGAATTAAAAAGATTTGTTGTGGCATCAGTAGTTATCCCTGTCACTCCTCCACAGAGCCCACCTCTGGATCGTGCCCTCATGGCCACTGGGATCCAAGCTCCCATGGCTGGGCAGGGCTGGGAGGAGTGGGAAAGCAAAGCAGGGGCAGGAAGGGGCTGGGAAAGTGACACTGAGGCAGGGCACGGTGGCCTCAGCTCCCCATGGGATGCTACAGGACCCCTGCCCTGGAGGAGAGGCAATGAGGTGGGGGAAAGGACTGGACAGCCTCTTCCCCATCTCCCAGCAGAGCAGCTGAGCCACAGAGCCAGGAGAAGGGTTTAGGGACAATGTTCAGCCCCTGAGAGTGACCCCAGCTCCCCAGGGTGGTTACAGCGAGTCCTGGCTCTGGCTCAGCATCAGCTCCAGAGGTTGGGGCTGAGGACTGGCAGCAGAACCCCCCCCAGGGACGGCGATGGAGGCAGAGGGATGGAGGCAGGGACCTTGGACTCCGATGTTGTCCCAGGGATGGGGACAGCTGTTCCGAGGTCGGGGACCTACCCAGCCCACCAGAGACAGAGGGGACGAGATGCCGGTGGACGATTTCCTTCGTTTTGCCAGGATGGAGCTCTCCGACCGCAGGATGGCGGTGAAGGAAACCCCAGCTCCTCAGACCGGTATTGGGGGGGCTACAGACCGGGTTGCGGGAGAGCTGTCCCCTTGTCCCTCTGTCCTCCTCCGCTGCTCGGGGCGAGGGCACGATGGGGACCGGAGGCGGGGAGGGGAAGGGAGAGGAGGGGAAGGGAGAGGAGAGGGAGAGGAGAGGAAGGGAAAGGGGGGGCTATGGGGACGCCCCTCGCCCCCCCTCCGCCCCGCCCCGCCGCCCGCCCCCTGCGCGCCTCCCGCGGCCGGCGAAGCGCGGTGCGGGGCCGGGGGGCGGTGAGCGGCGGCGGGGCTGCCCGCACCCCCCGACGGCAGCGGCGGCGATGCGGCGAGGCGGGGCGGCGGGAGGCGAGGCGGGGCGGCGGGCAGCGCGGAGGGGGAGGCGGGCGCCGCGGGGCTGAGCGGCGGGCAGCCGGGGCTCCGCGGCCCCGGGGCGGGGGGTGGGGGTGGGGGGTGTGGGGAACTGGGGGCTCCCACCCACCCCCCCGCCCGCCCGCAGCCGCACCCGGATTTACGCCGCGGATCGCACCTCCGAAACGGCTCCCGCAGGTAAGACGCAACCGGCGGCATCCCCCCTGTCCCTGCCGCCCCCGCCGAGCATCCCCCCCTTTGCGGTAAAGCGGGCTCACCGGACGCGGTACAAGTTTCCCCCGTTGCGGGCTCGCCGGGCACGGGTTTCCTCTGCGCACTCCCCCGCCATCGGATGCTGCAGAGATGGAGCTGCTCCCGGGCTGTGCTCCCCCCTACTCCCCCCTTCCCCAGTGTCGCCTGTTCGCTCCCCGTTGTGTCCCCGCGGGGAGTGGCGTGGGCCGGGGTCCCGCTCGGGCAGCTCCGCGCAACCCTCCGGACACGAGGGGAGGGTGCGGGGGGGGGCTGCGGAGAACGCACCCCCCTGGAGGAGGGTGGTGGACGGGGAGGGTCGGGGGGACAGAGTCGGCTCCTTGGGGTGATGTGGGAGAAGCTGCTGTTGCTTTTGGACCGAACTCGGGTGGGGAAAGCCGCCTTCAGCCCGGGGGGACAGGGTGGGAGCCTTTGGAAAGGGGGGGCCCGAAGGGGATGCCCGGAGCCTCCCGATGCTCGGGGTGCTGGGTGCTCGGCTGCTCTCCGGGATGCTCTCCAGCTAGGCCTCAGCTGGAGGATGCTGGAGTCATCCCCAGGGAATGCAACCCCCCCTCCAGCCTTCCTCAGGGTGGGATTGAGTGCTGGGAGCTGGATTTGCAGGGTTTGGGTGATGGAAACCCTTCCCCTCTGCAGGCAGCGTGGCAGGGCTGGCACAGCCTGGTGATCACTGCAGCCCCCGGGGGTGTGGGGAAGGGATTGGCTCCCCACTGAACGTGTTCTGAGTGGGACCTTCTCCACTCCTGCCCACCCACAGAGCTGACATTCACAGGGTACTGCCAGGGTCTTACCTTGCTGGTGCTGGTAGGTGTGTGGATTTTACTCAAGGGTGCTTTCCTGCGCCTGGAAACTCCCCGTTTACAGCTTTTTCTGACTTTTTCCTGCAGGGTGGCAGGCTGTCACCACCCATCAGGCAGCCAGGCTGTGCAGCTGAGCTACGGCGTCCCGTGGGTGCAGGGTATAGAGCTGCAGCTCTGCCAGAGCCCACGTGGAAGTTGTGCTCAGCCCAGTGAGTCACCTGGGGAGCCCCATCTGATCATAGAATCATAGGAACATAGAATTGGCTGGGTTGGAAGGGACCTCAGAGCTCATCAAGTCCAACCCTTGATCCACTCCCGCTGCAGTTCCCAGCCCATGGCACTCAGTGCCACATCCAGGCTCTTTGGAAAGATCTCCAGACACGGAGAATCCACTACTTCCCTGGGCAGCCCATTCCAATGCCTGATCACCCTCTCCAGAAAGAAATTCTTTCTCATCTCCAACCTAAACCTCCCCTGGCACAACTTGAGACCCTGCCCTCTTGTCTTGCTGAGAGTTGCCTGGGAAAAGAGCCCAACCCCCCCCGGCTCCAACCTCCTTTCAGGGAGTTGGAGAGAGTGATGAGGTCTCCCCTGAGCCTCCTCTTCTCCAGCCTCAACACCCCCAGCTCCCTCAGCCCTTCCTCACAGGACTTGTGCTGGATCCCTTCACAGCCTCCTTGCTCTTCTCTGGACCTGCTCCAGCACCTCAATCTCCTTCCTGAGCTGAGGGGCCCAGAACTGGACACAGGACTCAAGGTGTGATGCTCCTGAGCTGGAGAATCATCAGATCCAGAGTCCTCACTCCAGGGATGCCACTGGCACACTTCTCAGGTGGCAGCAGGGAGGGTGGCACGGGGGCATGGGTATCCCAGGTGAGATCATGCCAGTCCTGGTGCCATCTCCCAACAGGTAGCTCCTTGATCTGACACTGCCTTGCTCTGCATTCAGGCTCTGGGATGTCCACCCCGTGGTTGAACATCACAGGTGGCACTTGCCATCTCCCCCAGGTGCCAGTTGGGTACAGAGGGGGCCCAGGGTTTATCTGCAAGAAGGAATGTGAGTGTAAGAGTCTTCTCACTGCATGCAAAATCCCCCAGAAACCCCCTTCTCCTGAGCATTTACCAACAGGAGATGAAATAAGCACAGATCCTGCAGTTTTAGGGCTCTCCACATGTTTTGCTTCAACCAGCAGTAGACAGGGCTGGCTATAAAATGGGTTGTTCTCTGGTTCCCAATGCAAAGCTTTTGCTGTCAGAATGAAAGCAGATGTTTGGTTGCCTTTTTTAAGCCAGTTTTACAGAAAAGTGCCTGTGGTTAAAGCAGTGGCAGTATCAGGATATCCAGCCCCATCCCCTTTCCCTCCCTGGTTTCAAAGGCTGCCTGTGCACAACTGCTCCTAAACTCCCCTCTGCAGAGCCAGAGAGGTATCCCCCTGCTCCCTTTAAAATACAAATATTTGTATTTTAAATACAAAACACCATGGCAAAGGCTGGAGGAGGGGTTTAGAGCAGTGAGCTGAGAAAAAGAGTGTAGCTTGGCACAGTGGTGTGGCTGGAGTTCTTGTCTGGAGCTAGAGTCTCTAATGCCACATCCCTGTATCCCTATCCAGAGCTGGGCACACTATCCAGAGGCACAAACCAACCTGGGACACTATCTGTAGTGTTTTTCTGTGCCTGTTTTAACACACTGACAGGTTGCCCCTAATATTTTATGTGGTTGTGGGCCACAAAAGCCAAAAAAAGCACTGCTGGTGGTGATGCTCATCATCCTGCTGGGTTTTATTTGGCTGGAACCCTCCCCAGGGATGGTGGCAGGAGGGATTGGGGGGTCCTGCCCCAAGCTGGGGGTGTCCCCCTTCATGCACAGAGGGGTTTGGGGGGATCTGGTGCTGTCCCAGGGTTCTGCCCAGGGCTCTGTGTGTAAAGAGGGATTGCTTCCAAACTCCTGGGAGGAGAAGGTGGCACCAGAGAAACCTGTGTGTGAGAACTCTACTCTAAAGGGGAGAGAAAAACCCACCCAGAGTTGTGGAAGTACTGCAAATGCAGTCAGCTTTCATCTCACCCTGCAGCATCCTTTTTGGAAGGCATTTGCATTTCCCCAAAGTCCCTTCCTCCTTCCTTGAAAAATCCAGAGCTAGGGAGCTGGGGAGCCTCTGCACAAGGTGAAGGGGGGGTCTCCAGCTCCTCAGAGAGGTGACCTCCAAATATTTGGGAAGGGAAGCTCCTCTTTTAAGGCAGCAGCTCGGGACATGGCAGGGTATGGAGGCACCAGATGCAGGAGGGGACAGGGGACACATGTGACATTGACCTTGCCCTGACACAACTCTAGCATCCCACTGGGATGTGGATGGGTGCTCATCTGGATGGGTGCTGGAAGCAGTCCAGCATCACCCAGTTTGGGAGTGCTGGGAGAGCCCTGTGGCTCCCGTTTCAGAGTCACCCACCCTGGGGTCACCAGTGGGGTGGGGGCTGCTGGAGTGGGGGCTCCCCCCAGGATTGCTGCTGTGGAAGAGGGAGGAAAAGAGGATTTTGGTGCCTGCTGGAGCAGCAGCCATTAGCATCAAAGGCAGCTCTTAACAGCAGACATTTTCACATCAAGGAATTCTGAGAATTCCTATCCAACTTAATTAAAACATCCACTGGGCTCATTAAAAACAAAACCAAACAAACAAACACAAAACCTTTTTTTTTTTCTTAAGCACCAAGCCATTTTGAAGACAAGAGTTTCCAGGAAAGGATGGAGACTTCTTTGGTAAAGAATCACCTTTGTGAAAGTCTCCCATCCCCAGGCCCAACGTGCCTGATTCATCTCAAGCTTTCTGAAAGGCAATGAGGGTGTTTTGTTTTGCCTTGGTTTTGTTTTCCTGGCTGGGGACCACAGGAGAAAGATGAAAAAGTGAGAAAAGCTTTGTAGAGGAAGTTAGACAGGGGGGTGGGGGAGTGTCAAACCCAACCTAGAATAGGAAACAAGGCACTGAAGTGCTGGTTAAAGCACCTTTCATCTTGAAGCCTGCATGAATACACACAAGAGCTGGAAAATAACAACTCCTGAGCTGAGGCCACCACCTTTGGAGGCAGCAGAGTCCCCAGTTCACTCCTCTGCAGTCCCTGCCTGCTGGATTTGCCACTGGGCTGGCTCAGAATTCCTGCAAGACCTCAGGCTAAAAGTTTTAAAGGCCACACATGTGTGACACTTACCTGAAGATGTGTGGTTCTGAGCTGGTCCTGAGCTGGTCCAGCTTGGCTGGGGGGTGATGGTGCTGATCCTGATGTCCTTGGTGCCAGGCAGCATCTCCCATGGGGTCCTGAGTTCATTCGTCTCCCCTGGGATGTTCCAGTGACTTTGGATCATCTCCAGCCTCCAGCAAGTATCCTTCCCAGCTGCTGTCACCCTTCTTGGGCTGCCTCAGAAGCTTTGTTACTTCAGGTGACCTGGGGAGACATAAAATAGGCAGAGAAGTTCCCTGGGTGCAGTGTGTAACTTGGGTAGTGGCACTCGAGCTCTGGGTGCATCAAAACCAATCTTTAAACTTACTAAATGTTTGTTGTAAGGTGACATTAGAGGGACATTTTTAGGATTTCATCCCATTACATTCATTTTTTTCCTTTGAACAATAATTAATTAGTATTCCCCCACCCAAAAAAAAGCATGAAATAGCTCCATCTTTTCTTGTGATTAGGGGTATATTTGATTTCTGCCTTTTCATCCTGTGCTGAGAAACACCATCAGGACCAGAGCTGCTCCTCTGGTGCCTTCCTGAGATGATCTCCAGGGCACTTTGCCTCTTTCCTTTTTTGCTTGGCCATCTTTCTGAGGCAGATTGCAGCAAATAGGGACCCTCTGGGACCTGCCATGGGCACAGGGCATGGTTGGGAGGGGAAATGCAGGAATTCAGAGGTAGATGTGGTTTGTACATCAAGTGTTTATAGCCCCTTCCTCCCTTAGTGTCTAGACATAGCCATAAATGAGGGAGAGGACTATTACCTAGGAATAAAACTACTGAAACCAGCCCTGGAGAGCTCATTGCTGTATTTCCAAGGAACTGGGAGATCCCTAATGATGGATGTAAGAATCCTGAAGGCTATAAACTCACTGCACTTGGCTACAGAGTCAAGGGACACACTTACAATGTCCTTTTAGCTTCCAGCTTAGACTAAACCTGAGCCATGGTCTCTCACCAGCCCTTGCCCATTCCAAGGGTTGCTGCTTGCTTGGATTTGGCTCAGGGGACTCCACCAGCTGCAGGGGTGTAATAAAACCCTTCAGGTAATGCTTCTGATTGCTGGAGAGGAGATGCCACAGCTCAGGCAGGGAAAGCAAGAGGTTTTCTGGGTGTGGGCTGGTCCTGGGTGTGTGATGGGGAGCTCCTGGGGAATGGGAAATGAAGATCTCCTGGGATCTGAAGCCAGCCCCCATCCCAGGCTTAATGTGCAAGCCCCACACCCTGCAAAGAGTGCTGGGAGAAATCTCAGTTGTTTGGATGCTAATTTTTTTCTTTCTCTGATCTCTGTTTCCCCCACACCCAGCACTGTGGGGTCTCAGGCACTGCCTGAGGCTTTGCAGTGCTGCTGTAGCATCAGCATCCATAAAGATGGATTCCTTGGAAGAATCCCATGAAACAAACCCCTGGCATGCTCTTGATAGTATCCACAGCAAGAGCACAAGGGTTTCTTTTTTTTCAGCTTAGAGGAACCTACTTATACCAGGTCCAAACCATGGAAGCACAGGACAGGTCCCTTCTGAGCTCTCAGCTGAAGGGTTCTCATCAGAAGATGGCAAAGGGCAGGGAAAGGGTGACACCAATGGTTGGGACTTGCCAGCCCAAGGCTGACCCAGCTTCTGAGAGAGGAAGGATGGGGAGGAGCAGCTGAAGCAAGCTGGGTTGGTGCAGGAGGCATCAGCTGGGCAATGTGGGGCAGCACCTCTCTGCTCCCCAGGTTGGGTTTCCTCCCCAGATCATGTGCCACGTCCAGGATTTGTGCCCTCAGGGGTCTTCTTGTGCCACAAATTCAAGTTTAGGAAGTGATTGAGTAGTATGGACCTCTTACCTACCTTAGATCTATTAAAAGATGCTCTCATTTGGCTCCATAAGGAATGCCATGGGTGTACAGCCCTGCTGCTTGGATGAGAGTAAATATTGGCCTTGAGCTGAAGTTGCTGATAACAGGAGCTAAGTTATCAACAGCTTTAATCCTAATATTATTTCCACCCAAGACTGAGCTTTTGCAAGAGGTCAGTAACAAGATGCAGGATCCATCACTGCATCCAAAGACACCTGACAAACTCCAGCATGAGTTTTGCCCCTGGAGCCTTATTTCAGGGGAAGGAGCAGGTAGCAGGGAGATGTCCTGGTGGGTCAGGCCTGGCTCCAGCAGCAGCAAATGCCTTTGAGCTCCTGGCTCTGGGCAGTGTCTGGGGATGAGCTGTGTTTCCCTGCAAGTCTGGCTGCTCCTGATCCAAGGGGCTGGCATGGCATCACTACAGGGTTGGATTAACAGAGCTGCTGCTGATCAGGGCTTGAATCCCTGTGCTGGGCACCTCTGAGCCCAGTGAAACAGAGCAAAGAGGTGAGGAATGTCATACCTGGTGTTAATGCAGGAGGTGGTGGTGTCAAAACACAGAGTGTGCATCCCTGCCAGATCCCAGGATCCCCAGAAGAGGGGATGCAGCTGATCCTAGATGAGATTTTTAGCCCACGGTTATCCTGATCACATCATCTTAGGTGGCTTCAGCTCTCCCAGCCTGCTCTTGGAGCTGTCATTTAGAAAGAAGAGGTTGGCAAAGGCCAGGAGCACTCAGGGAGATTGGAAAACTCTGCTGCCAGCCCCAAGACTTCTGCACAGAAGCAGAAGAGCTCAGGGGAGGTCTCCAGCCACCCCCCCATCACCACCGTGTAAAACTCTGCTGGCTCTTTGAATTATGGAGCTCTCCCTTGATCCTTCCACTTCCAGCTTCCCAAGTCAGAGCCAGGAGGAGGCTGGGGTGGGATGGGGATGGAGCAGAGCAGCATTTGGCTTCCTCTGCCTGCAGGAGCCCTGAGGATTCCTGAAGTGTTTTCCTTGAGCATCAGGCAGATGGGAGGTCAGCAGTGCCCAGCTGAGCTTTACCTTGGGTGTCTCCAGAGACAGAACAGCTCAACCAAGCCCTTGGTGGAGGCTTCTGGCAGGGGCTGGGTAGGCTTTCAGTCCTCCTGGCTCCCAGCCCCTGCTTTCTCCACTGCAAAGCTGGCTGCAGATGCCAGGAGAGCAGCTGCACTCCTATTTATCCCTGTGGGGATGATGAGCCCAAATGAAGGCCCTGGGGAAATCAGCACGGAATCTAAAAATCTGGCTGCTAAAAAAGCAGAGGCTGGGGCTGGGACAGCTCTGCATGTGAGAGCCCAGCTGGGCAGAGCATCCTCAGAGAGCCTGCTCTGAATGGAGGGGTTTGGTGCTTGGGCTGCAGCAGGAAATCTTGATCCTTTCCCACGAGCCCATCTCACCTTTCCTTTTTCCCAGAGGAAGCACCTGGAAGCAGATTTAGGAACCTGCACTCCTTGAGGGGACAAATCCTCAGTTCCCCTGAGGCCAAGTGGCTCTTCCTCAGGTTTTAAGGTTGGAGGGACTAAATGGATGAGCTTGGTTCTGACATCATCCCCCCAAACCTCCCCTGGTCTTGGAGCTGGAAGGGGCAGAGAAAGACTAAAAGGGAGAATCCTGTCCATTTCCCACCACTGCAAGTTGCACAAGGATGCATTTGCTGCACTCCTGGCTTTGAAGTCTTGTCTGAAAGAGCTGGGCATGGGGGCTGGGGGCACCTGAAGGCCCTTTGGCTAGCCCCAGGTGGGTGGGAGAAAGCTGCCTGAGTGTGTCCATGCTTTAAGACCTGATCTGAAAGGTTCTTGCCAACCAGAACTATTCTGTGAGTCTGCTGAGCAGCTCTAGGCAGTAGTTTTGGGGCTCTCTCCTTTCAGTCTGCTTAGGGAAGGGCATCTCTGGGGTCTTGCTGGTAAATCCAGTTAAGAAAGTTAATCCCTGGGGGTGGCTGATTCTCCCCACCTCATTTGGGCTGGACTTTCCCCCCTGTGCTCTTTGTAATCTCTGCAGCACACAAACATCCCCTGGCCCTTCCCACCCAGCAAGGTAGCAAACAAATTGCAGGTCCCTGCTTGTCCTCAGCAATTAACAGATATCTCAGGGATGGCTGTTCTGTTCCCTCTGGGGTCATTTCTACAACCCCAGCAGAGCTGGAGGATTTAGGTTAAATTCTTGTAGCCCCCCCCTGTCCTGGCACATCATTTACCTGGTGAAGTTCAAGTGGAGTGGGATAGAATTTTTATGCTTAAAGATGCTGAGTTTTTGTGTTCTTAACATTAGCACAGCCTGGGGTGACCTCTCTGGACTTGCAGGGACCAAGCATTAGGAATTCCTGTAGCTCTGCTGGCAGCCCAGAAACAATTCCCTTCTGCTGAGGCTGGGCCAGTTCTGCATCCAAGCAACTGCTCCCTGCTGCTCCCTGTAACCTTGAGATCCTCTTGCAGAGCTGGATTTGAAGCATCACCTCTGCAAGCAAGATCCTGGCTGGCAGCAGCTTCCCTGGTTTCCAGGAGAACCTGCTGGGTACCAGTTCTGTCCCCCAGCACCTCCTGTCACCCCGTGCTGCCCTGCCTTCCCTCCAGCTTCCCAATCCCCTGCTGAAGCTTTCCTTCCTGCTGCACATCCTTTTCCTGGGCAGCTCCCACAGAATTCTTTGACCTGTGGAGCTGCTGGATCTTATGTGGAAGTTTCCTTTTAATCCCTTTGCAGAATCCCCTGGGCTGCTCCTTTCTGCAGAGCACCCAGCACTGCCCCACACAGCATCCTGAGCTCCAAACTGGGATGCTGCTGGTTCAACGGATGGAGAACTCCTTGGGGAAGGGACTGGCTGGCTGGGCACCCCCAAAGAGTTGGGATCAGGGGCTCAGTGTCTAGCTGGAGCTGTGGGAGGAGTGGTGGTTCCTCCAGATTCTGTTTAACATCTTTCTCAGTGACATGGAGAGGGGAATTGAGGGCACCCACAGCAAGTTTGGGGATGGCACCAAACTGTGTGGTGAGGTCAGGATGCTGGAGGGAAGGGATGGCATCCAGAGGGACCCTGAGAGGCTCAAGGGGACTCATGCAAACTGCAGGAAGCTCCACAAGGCCAAGTGCAAGGTTCTGCACCTGGGTCAGGGCAATCCCATGCAAAAATACAGCTTGGGAGGTGAAAGGGTTGAGGGCAGCCCTGAGGAGAAGGATTTGGGGTGGTGGTGGAGCAGAAGCTCAAGATGAGGCATCAGTGTGTGCTTCCAGCCCAGAAACCAACTGTGTGCTGGGCTGCATCCAAAGCAGCACAGAGAGCTGGGAGAGGGAGGGGATTCTCCCCCCTCTGCTCTGCTCTTGTGAGACCCCCCTGGAGTTCTGTGTCCAGTTCTGGAGTCCCCAACATCAGAAGGACACAGAGCTCCTGGAAGGTGTCCAGAGCAGAGCCACTGAAATGCTCAGAGGGCTGAGCAGCTCCCTGGGAAGCCAGGCTGAGGGATTGGGGTTGTTCTTACAGCACTGAAGGGGCTACAAGAAGCTGGAAAGGGACTTTTGACACAGGGGTGTAGTGAGAGGACAAGGAGAAATGGGTTAAAACTGGAAGAGGGGAGATTTAGTTAGAGATTAGGAAGAAATTCTTTAATTTGAGGGTGGTGAGACCCTGGCACAGGTTGCCCAAGGAAGCTGTGGCTGCCCCATCCCTGGAAGTGTTCAATCCAGGTTGGATGGGGCTTGGAGCACCCTGGGCTGTGGGAGGTGTCCCTGCCCATGCAGGGGTTGGAACTGGATGAGCTTTAAGGTCCCTTCCAACCCATTCTCTAATTCCATGAATTCCCCTGATGGATCTGAAGTTCCAGTGAGGATGCCAGCTTGCCAAGGAATGCCTCTTCCCTCCACTCCTGCATCCCTTCTGCAGCTTCAGTGATACAATCACTGGGATTTTCATTCTCATTTCCCCTGCTAGAAATAAATCTCATGTTTTCTTTGCTTTCTCTTTTGTTTTCTCAGCTTTTCTCATCTTCCTACATTTCCTGCAACTGCACTATTTGCCCCACTTCACAGCCTGCAGTTTTTCTCCTCATTGTGTGTCCTTTGAATGTGGCCAATTCTTGCCAATCCCTGGCTCAGGATGGAGGCCACAGTGAGGTTTAATCACCTCTTAATTAATTAAATCCTCCTGGGTAAGCAGGCTTTGGCAGGGATCCCATTTTTGGGGGGGTCCCACGTGGATCTTGCCTCAAATTCATGGGAAGAGAGGAGCTCTGAACTCCTCCTTCACACCCAAGTCTTGGAGAGAGAGCATAAGGGATTTATAATAGCAAAAGAAGCCTGAGAAGTTGCCCTGTGCTTGATTTCCTTGGCAAAGGCAAAATAAAAGCATCCAGGGAAGAAAAGAGCAGAAGAAAACGCAGCAGACATCAAAGGAAAAACTGCTGAAGGACATGGGAGAGCAGGAACCCTGAAATGGGAGTTGGGAAGGGATTTATAAACCTGAAATGAAATAATCAGAGAGCTCAGGTGACATTATGGAGCCTCAGTGCTCCTCATTAACCTTCCAGCCACCTGGGTTCAGGTGTCAGCTCAACATCAACCTCCAGCTGATCCTAAACTTTCTCTATTTGAAAACTTGCTTGGAAATTGGGGGGTTTTCAAGTGACTGAAAGTGATTTGATGAGGCTTCCTCAGCACTCTTTAAGTCATTCAAGATCAAAACCTCTGAAAATAGCTATTTGAGCCTGAAATTGGGCTCTAGCTGGAAATAGTGGAAGAGATGTTGCTGCATTTCTTTGTGAGAAATCTGACTCTTTTTGCCCAGATGCTACAGGGGCTTCCTTCCCCAGGGAGCATCCAGGCACTGCCACCCCCAGGGAGCAAAGCAGACAGCAATTTGAGCTCATTTCCACAAAAAAAACCACCTCTGGTTTTGCCTCTCTGCTGGGGATGCTCTCCATGGGGCAGGAGCATGCAGGGAGAGAGTGGGAAAGATGCCATGGAGCTGGGATGCTCAAGTAGCTCTAGGATGGAATCATCTATCAAGGGTGTTGGGAGTAAAAGGGAAAAGAGGTCCAGAGAATGGAAAAGCCTTTCCCAGGATAATTGTGACTTCTCAGGGGTTGGGAGAGAAACATTGTGTGGGTCTGCTGCTTCCTTTCTGCCTCAGCCCTCTGGAATACAGGGATTATTGCCAGAATGATAGGGATGGATCCTGGTGAGCATCCAAGGAGTGCCCACCTTGGATGATGCTGCAGGAACCTGAGCTGGTCACCCAAACACCCCTCATTTAGGGCTTTGGGATCCATGCTGGTCTCCTACAAAACTCCCAGCAAGCTGCTCAGATGGAGCCATCCCCAAACCAGGCAATCATCATCTTGGAGCATCCTCAGAAGGTTCCTGGAGCTGACTGCCCATAGGGAAGGACCCCTCCCCAGATTTTGGGGTCTCCTGCAGTGTGGGCTGAGCTGCCCTGAAGACTTTAGGGGAATCTTGCAGTGGCATCAGCAAATACAAATCCAAAACCCCACCAGTAGCTTTTACTGGTTTTCTGCATCACCTGAACTGGTTTCAGCAAGGCAGGAGCTCATTGCTAGCCATTTGTCAGGCTTAATGGGGTTGTCCTGTAAAACATCTTGCATATGAGGAAATAAAAAGGGGGGAGGGGGCCAGGAGAGGGCCAGCATGTGGCAGGCTCCTGTTATTTATAGGTTTTTCTGGTGCTGATCACCATGGCAGCTCTGAAGGTCGATCCTGACAGCTGGAAGGAAATGCCAGGAGTGGTTTTAAAGGAGCCACGTGTCAGAAATAAAATAGGGTTTGTGCTCCTGGGGGAGCTGGGAGGCAAAGGGGGGGGATGTCCTGAGGATAACAGGATGGGAAGGGGCCATGGCAGGCAAGAGGTGGGGTGTAGGTAGCCCTGGTGCCTCCCATCTCCTTGGAAAAGCTGGGAATAAACCCCAAATCCTGTTCTCTGCATATTCTCCATCCTTCCTTCTTTCAGCCTGGCTTATATTCATCACTTTATCCTCATCTGTTCTTGCATCCCTGCTGTCCTTGGGCTGAAATAGTTCTGCTCCTGGCCCCACTCCTGATTCCAGCCCAGCCAAGAGGAGCAGAATTCCTGGCACAGTCAGGGCCATTTCTGGGCTGGCTGGAGCTCCCAACAACCCCTGCTTGAAGTTGAGGAGAAAAGACCCAAAAGTACTCACCTGGGGGAGGCTGGAGATCCCTTCAGTTCCTCCTCTTCTGGATGAAGTCCTCAAACACCACCCTGGGTTGGGTTTTTTTTTATACCTCTTTGTGCAATTGTGTTGCTGCCAGTGCAGATTGCTCACTCCAAGCTTCCTTCCTACAGCTGTCTTTTTTTTTTTTTAGCAGTGTTCTTCCTACTTAAAGAGCAAACACAAGCAGCATCTCCTCCTGTCAGCTTTGTAACTGGCAGGTAAAATACAGAACCAGCTTCAGCACCTCAGTCTCTGCCTGCAAAGCAGCCTCTGGCAGACCCGGCAGCATTGCCCCAAAATAACTCCCCAGGGGATGCAGACCAAACCCTCCCTGTGCTCCTTTTATTCTAGAACCACCTGGGCTGGTCTCTCAGCTGCCCCCAGTGATCCTAATTCCTCCCCAGGCTCTTTCTCTCAGGGTTACATCTCCATCTTCTGCTTCCATCAGGTGTCACCTCTCAGCTTTGACCTGAGGAACCCAGAACACCCAAGTTCTGGTACCTTATGGACACCTCTCTCCTTGGGAGGAATCTTTTCTATAAACCCAAATCTTTCTCCCTCCTCCTTGGCTCTGGCTTTCCCATTTTTAAATTTCTTTTGTCAGGAGTGTTTTCTCTAAGGATTGATGGAGATGTCTTGAAGGAGGTTTTTCCTCTCATCTCTGCAGCAGAAATCCAACTGTCCCATTATCCCCATGGGAATCAGTGGAGCTGCTTCCCATCCTGTCCATGTCTCCTTTCCTTGTTCTCCAGGGGCAGCCTCAGTTCCCTGGATCAGTTTGGGGATGGGCTGCTCCATCTGCTTCCAGCCCTGCATCCAAGACACAGTGAGGATCCATTCCTTACCGTGTCAGGAAAGCCCCAGGGGACAGAAAAACTTGTATTAAATCCCTATTTCTGGGGATGCAGACCAAACCCTCCCTGTGCTCCTTTTATTCTAGAACCACCTGGGCTGGTCTCTCAGCTGCCCCCAGTGATCCTAATTCCTCCCAGGCTCTTTCTCTCAGGGTTACATCTCCATCTTCTGCTTCCATCAGGTGTCACCTCTCAGCTTTGACCTGAGGAAGCCAGAACATCCAAGTTCTGGTACCTTATGGACACCTCTCTCCTTGGAAGGAATCTTTTCTATAAACCCAAATCTTTCTCCCTCCTCCTTGGCTCTGGCTTTCCCATTTTTAAATTTTTTTTTGTCAGGAGTGTTTTCTCTAAGGATTGATGGAGATGTCTTGGAGCAGACTTATCCTCTCATCTCTGCAGCAGAAATCCAACTGTCCCATTATCCCCATGGGAATCAGTGGGAGCTGCTTCCCATCCTGTCCATGTCTCCTCTCCTTGTTCTCCAGGGGCAGCCTCAGTTCCCTGGATCCCAGATCCCTCAGTTTGGGGATGGGCTGCTCCATCTGCTTCCAGCCCTGCATCCAAGGCACAGTGAGGATCCATTCCTTACCGTGTCAGGAAAGCCCCAGGGGACAGAAAAACTTGTATTAAATCCCTATTTCTGGGGATGCAGACCAAACCCTCCCTGTGCTCCTTTTATTCTAGAACCACCTGGGCTGGTCTCTCAGCTGCCCCCAGTGATCCTAATTCCTCCCCAGGCTCTTTCTCTCAGGGTTACATCTCCATCTTCTGCTTCCATCAGGTGTCACCTCTCAGCTTTGACCTGAGGAAGCCAGAACATCCAAGTTCTGGTACCTTATGGACACCTCTCTCCTTGGAAGGAATCTTTTCTATAAACCCAAATCTTTCTCCCTCCTCCTTGGCTCTGGCTTTCCCATTTTTAAATTTTTTTTTGTCAGGAGTGTTTTCTCTAAGGATTGATGGAGATGTCTTGGAGCAGACTTATCCTCTCATCTCTGCAGCAGAAATCCAACTGTCCCATTATCCCCATGGGAATCAGTGGGAGCTGCTTCCCATCCTGTCCATGTCTCCTCTCCTTGTTCTCCAGGGGCAGCCTCAGTTCCCTGGATCCCAGATCCCTCAGTTTGGGGATGGGCTGCTCCATCTGCTTCCAGCCCTGCATCCAAGGCACAGTGAGGATCCATTCCTTACCGTGTCAGGAAAGCCCCAGGGGACAGAAAAACTTGTATTAAATCCCTATTTCTGGGGATGCAGACCAAACCCTCCCTGTGCTCCTTTTATTCTAGAACCACCTGGGCTGGTCTCTCAGCTGCCCCCAGTGATCCTAATTCCTCCCCAGGCTCTTTCTCTCAGGGTTACATCTCCATCTTCTGCTTCCATCAGGTGTCACCTCTCAGCTTTGACCTGAGGAACCCAGAACACCCAAGCTGGTACCTTATGGACACCTCTCTCCTCTCTATAGAAAAGGAATCTTTTCTATAAACCCAAACCTTTCTCCCTCCTCCTTGGCTCTGGCTTTCCCTTTTTTTAATTTTTTTTGTCAGGAGTGTTTTCTCTAAGGACTGATGGAGATGTCTTGGAGCAGGCTTTTCCTCTCATCTCTGCAGCAGAAATCCAACTGTCCCATTATCCCCATGGGAATCAGTGGGAGCTGCTTCCCATCCTGTCCATGTCTCCTTTCCTTGTTCTCCAGGGGCAGCCTCAGTTCCCTGGATCCCAGATCCCTCAGTTTGGGGATGGGCTGCTCCATCTGCTTCCAGCCCTGCATCCAAGGCACAGTGAGGATCCATTCTTTACCGTGTCAGGAAAGCCCCAGGGGACAGAAAAACTTGTATTAAATCCCTATTTCTGCCAAGTGATGGTCACCACATCTCTATTCCAGCAGGGGCTTCACACCTGTGTGTTTGCAAGCATTTAATTTCTGCTCTCTTAGTACCAGTCAAGTCCTTTGCCCAAGGCATTGGGTTGAAGAGCTGAAGCAAATAAATACACTGGGATTTTTATTTTTAATTTTTTTTTCTGGGGAAAGGGAAGTCATGGGCTCTCCTGGAGCTTCTACAACTGCTCCAGTGGCATTTGCTGCCCTGGCACTTGCAGTTCTTGCCACAGACATCACAAATATTCCTACAAATGAGCCCAGGTGGGTAATGAATGGCAGCAGCTGGTGCAAAGCTTTCTCTGACTCCTACAACTCCATTCAAGAGCTCTTTTTTACAGAGCAATTACACCCAGTCCCATTTTGCTCTAAGTCTCACATGCTTATTAAGCTTTCTGCAGGGGGAAAAAGATTGCAAGGCAATTCAGGTCATGAATCCAGGGGGGTGTTATGAATGGCACCAATATGCCCTGGGCTTTTCCACATCATCTCCAGGAGTAATACAAGGCAGGGTGGAAATAAATCTTAATCCCAACTGCCCTACATGAAGAAAACACTTATTTTACATAAAACCTAGCTTTAAACAGGGAGACTGTAGCCAAGCCACTTTGTCTCACCAGGGCTTAGCATAATGATAGGAATTTATATATAGTTCTGGATCAAAATAGATATATTTGTAAACGTGCTCTTTTTTCCTCCTTCCCCCCCATTTTTTTTATCCCCCAAGGGATCTCTCTGTGAGGAGAATCACAGAATCCTCTGGGTTGGGAAACACCTTTAAGATCATCAAATCATCTCCAGGAGTAATACAAGGCAGGGTGGAAATAAATCTTAATCCCATGAAGCAAATACTTATTTTACATAAATCTAATAAATCTAAATAAATAAATCTATAAATCTATTAAATAAATTAAAAAATGTTTTACATAAATCTAATATACATAAATCTAAACAAGTTTTAGAACAGGGAGTCTGTAGCCAAGCCACTTTGTCTCACCAGGGCTTAGCATCATGATAGGAATTTATATATAGCTCTGGATCAAAATAGATATATTTGTAAACGTGCTCTTTTTTCCTCCTTCCCCCCCATTTTTTTTATCCCCCAAGGGATCTCTCTGTGAGGGGAATCACAGAATCCTCTGGGTTGGGAAACACCTTTAAGATCATCAAATCATCTCCAGGAGTAATACAGGGCAGGATGGAAATAAATCTTAATCCCATGAAGCAAATACTTATTTTACATAAATCTAATAAATCTAAATAAATAAATCTATAAATCTATTAAATAAATTAAAAAATGTTTTACATAAATCTAATCTACATAAATCTAAACAAGTTTTAGAACAGGGAGACTGTAGCCAAGCCACTTTGTCTCACCAGGGCTTAGCATCATGATAGGAATTTATATATAGCTCTGGATCAAAATAGATATATTTGTAAACGTGCTCTTTTTTCCTCCTTCCCCCCCATTTTTTTTATCCCCCAAGAGATCTCTCTATGAGGAGAATCACAGAATCCTCTGGGTTGGGAAACACCTTTATGATCATCATCTCCAGGAGTAATAGAAGGCAGGATGGAAATAAGTCTTAATACCATGAAGCAAATTCACAGAATCCTCTGGGTTGGGAAACATCTTTAAGATCATCAAATCATCTCCAGGAGTAATACAAGGCAGGGTGGAAATAAATCTTAATCCCAACTGCCCTACATGAAGAAAACACTTATTTTACATAAAACCTGGTTTTAAAACAGGGAGTCTGTAGCCAAGCCACTTTGTCTCACCAGGGCTTAGCATCATGATAGGAATTTATATATAGCTCTGGATCAAAATAGATATATTTGTAAACATGCTCCTTTTCCTCCTTCCCCCCCATATTGTTTTTATCCCCCAAGAGATCTCTCTGTGAGGAGAATCACAGAATCCTCTGGGTTGGGAAACACCTTTAAGATCACCAAATCATCTCCAGGAGTAATACAGGGCAGGATGGAAATAAATCTTAATCCCATGAAGCAAATACTTATTTTACATAAATCTAATAAATCTAAATAAATAAATCTATAAATCTATTAAATAAATTAAAAATGTTTTACATAAATCTAATATACATAAATCTAAACAAGTTTTAGAACAGGGAGACTGTAGCCAAGCCACTTTGTCTCACCAGGGCTTAGCATCATGATAGGAATTTATATATAGCTCTGGATCAAAATAGATATATTTGTAAATGTGCTCCTTTTCCTCCTTCCCCCCCATATTGTTTTTATCCCCCAAGAGATCTCTCTGTGAGGAGAATCACAGAATCCTCTCGGTTGGGAAATACCTTTATGATCATCATCTCCAGGAGTAATAGAAGGCAGGATGGAAATAAGTCTTAATACCATGAAGCAAATTCACAGAATCCTCTGGGTTGGGAAACACCTTTAAGATCATCAAATCATCTCCAGGAGTAATACAAGGCAGGGGGGAAATAAATCTTAATCCCAACTGCCCTACATGAAGAAAACACTTATTTTACATAAAACCTGGTTTTAAAACAGGGAGACTGTAGCCAAGCCACTTTGTCTCACCAGGGCTTAGCATCATGATAGGAATTTATATATAGTTCTGGATCAAAATAGATATATTTGTAAACGTGCTCTTTTTTCCTCCTTCCCCCCCATTTTTTTTATCCCCCAAGGGATCTCTCTATGAGGAGAATCACAGAATCCTCTGGGTTGGGAAATACCTTTAAGATCACCAAATCCAACCATCAACCCAGCAGTGCCACCACTGCCCCATGTCCCTCAGCACCACATTTCCCCTCCAGGGATGGGCAGAGTACCCAGCCCTGCTGTGTTTCCATGCTCTGAGGGGGATTTCTTTGGGCAGCAGCAGCTGGGAAATGCCAAAGCTTGGCTTTAACACTGCTTCCAGCATCCCTGGGATCAACCAGGCTGCTCGAGGTAAAACAAAATGCTGATGGGCAGCAGGCCCTGAGGATGCTGCCAGGGGATGGATGCAGCTCTGGCTCCTGCAGCTGGAACCAACTCAGTTCTGGCAAACCAGCAGTTTCAGAATATGCTGGAGGGTGAGATGAAACAGTTTGTATGTCCTTTGTCTGATACCCCCAGGCAGAGGTTGCCAGGGAATGCCCTGAAGGGAGTCAGGGATGCGCTCGCTCGCTCGGGGTGTTCAAATGCTCTGCAAAAATAAAAAAAAATAGAAATTAAACAAAAAAAGGAAGAAAGCTTTGCTTTTCCCACCACGATTCCCTGCCTCCTCCCTGTGCTGAGTTGGTTTATGCAGTTCTATTAACTTTCACTTCACCTTTCCATAGTGTTTCCTTCCCCTGCCCAGCCTGCAGCAGAGCTGCTCTTGCAGGAATGGGTTGGATGTGCAGCAGCAGCAGCAGCAAGGGGGGCTCAGGAGAAGCCCCCTCCTCCTCCCCCATGCAGTGATTCACCAGTCTGGGCTGTGCCAGCCACCTCCTGGGGACATCCCCCCAGCCTAGGAGCATCCTGGGGCTCAGCCACCCCACTCCCTGGGATGCCTCTGCCTGCCTCAGGCAGCATCAGGGGTCTGGGGTGGGCTGGGGGTTGGCTGGGAAGGCAGCAGAAAGCTGTGGGGTTTGTGCCTGAGGTTTTTGGCTCCCACTGGAAAGCAGAGTGAGAAGTCTGGCACTGGGTGGCTGGAGAACAAAGCTCTCCTGTGAGCCAAGCCAGGCAGGCTCAGGGGCTGGAAAGCAAATCAAAAGGCAGGGCTTGGAATCATAGAATTATTGAGGCTGGAAAAAACCTCTGAGATCATCAGCTCCAGCCCCTGACCTGACCCCACCACATCACCCAGCCCATGGCACTCAGTGCCACATCCAACCTCTCCTTAAACCCCTCCAGGGATCCAGCACTTCCCACCCTGCTCCTTAGCACAGTCACACCAACCATGCAGATGTTCTTAGGGACACAGATCCCATGCAACAAAACCCAATTTTGACCCCAAAAAATGATTTGTCACCTGCTGCCACACAGCTGTGATCACTGTTGATGTCCTCCTCTGTGGTTTTCTGAATACAGATGTGGGTGGCTGAACCTCAAACACTTCCAGAGCAGATATTGTGCACAGCACCACTGTAGCATCTGTGTCTGTTGGGGGGATACTTGGATTAGAACCCCAGGAAGCTGCTTTGCAGAGTTTCAGTTCACTGGGTAGGTGTTAATCAGAAACGTGGAAGCACTTCTGTTTCTGATGGATGCTTTTGCTGCCAGTGATGCATCCTTTAAAAGAGGCAGTCAAACTGCTTGGTTGGGATTCACAGAATTATTGAGGCTGGAAAAAACCTCTGAGATCATCAGCCCCTGACCTGACCCCACCACATCACCCAGCCCATGGCACTCAGTGCCACATCCAACCTTTCCTTAAACCCCTCCAGGGACCCAGCACTTCCCACCCTTCTCCTTAGCACAGTCACACCAACCAGGGAGATGCTCTTTGGGACACAGATCCCATGCAACAAAACCCAATTTTGACCCCAAAAATGATTTGTCACCTGCTGCCACACAGCTGTGATCACTATTGATGTCCTCCTCTGGGATTTTCTGAATACAGATGTGGGTGGCTGAACCTCAAACACTTCCAGAGCAGATCTGAATGGAATTGTGCACAGCACCACTGTAGCATCTGTGTCTGTTGGGGGGATACTTGGATTAGAACCCCAGGAAGCTGCTTTGCAGAGTTTCAGTTCACTGGGTAGGTGTTAATCAGAAACGTGGAAGCACTTCTGTTTCTGATGGATGCTTTTGCTGCTAGTGATGCATCCTTTAAAAGAGGCAAACTGCTTGGTTGGGATTCACAGAATCACAGAATTATTGAGGCTGGAAAAAAACCCTGAGCTCATCAGCTCCAGCCCCTGACCTGACCCCACCACATCACCCAGCCCATGGCACTCAGTGCCACATCCAACCTCTCCTTAAACCCCTCCAGGGATGGAGACTCCAGCACTTCCCTGGGCACTTCATCCCAATGCCTGATCCTCTGGGATCCAACCTAAACCTCCCCTGGGGCAGCTCCAGGCCATGTCCTCTGTTCAGGTTCTTTCTCATGATTTTAGGTATAAAAGTAGCACTTGGGATTTGGGGAAACTGAGCTTGCTTTGTGGAATCCCCCCCCTTCTCCCCTTCCTGCACAGAGCTGGGTGTGACAGAGAAAATCTCAGCTGTGTGTGGGCTGTATTTGCACACCAGGTCATGGACCCCACTTAGGGGACAAAAGTCCCTTTTTTTCAAGTATTTTTTTCAAGTGAAGCCACCCCTGACAAGAACTCTCTTGGGACCTGCTGCCCTTGCTCTTGTGAAGCCACATCCTGGTGCAGAGTGGGTCTGGAGAAGGAATCACCCATGGGAATGTGATGAGAAGGGTGAGTGGATCCCCTGGAGCTGCAGGGCAGGGGCTTTGCTGGCTGCTGCTCTCCCAGTGAAGGGGAAGGGGCTGCTGGACCCCCCCCCCAGAATGATGCTGCAGTCCCAGCTCTGCTGGGTGAGCAGGAGAGGTGCAGGAGGTGAAGCAACCTCCTGCTGTCTGGTTATTGAAAGAAACTTGTGTCCTATCTTCATCCATTGAAAGGCTCTCAAAATGTAAATCAGGATGAAGTGCAAGGGATTCCAGGGTGCAAGGGATTCCTCCTTCCCCTCCTGCCCTCTCCCAGGGTGGGGGAGCCCTGGTACCCCAAAGAGTGGGGGGGAGAGTCTGGGTGGGGGGATGGATCCCTGAGGAGGTTTGGGAGGAGAATTGCTGGGGAATTAAAAGAAATCAGACTCAGGAAATCCATCCTGTCCCTTGCTAACTGGGATTAATCACCCTCCCCATTCCAAACCTGCCCATTCCCAGTCTAACAGAGCTCCTGGCCATGGCTCTGCCCTGAGGTGATGCTTTGGAGGGGGGGTGTGGAGGGGCTGAGCAGCCACAGGCAGACACCCACACCCAGCATCCCTGGGTTAGGAGTGAAGGGGATGGGGATCCCCCTAATAAATCCCCCCAGAGGGGCTTTGCAAGGGGTTTGGGACCCCTTCCCAAGGGCTCAGGGACTTTGCCAAGGGAGCAGGAAAGGGACAAGGGACAGCATCCTGCCCCAGCTCCTTACAGGAGCATCCTCTGGATGCTCTCACAGAGCAGAACTTGAGCTCCTTGTCCCCTTCCCAGTAAAAGGAATCTTCCAGCAAACAGGAAAAGTCTTGCTCTGGTTCTGTGCAGTAAATTGAGCCTGACCTGCATGAGATTCCCTCCACGTGTCCCTTTCAGGGTGAACGTGGGAAGAGGTTTTATCCAAATTCTCGTGGGTTTCTTTGTCTTGAATTTTAAAAGCTTGAACCTCCTGTAATTGCCTCTGTGCCTGGGGAGGATGAGGGAGCACTCAGAGCTCGCCTGGAGGCTAATTGGAGTTGGGAGTGGTCAGACTGTAAGCAAAGTTCTCTGTCTCACATTATAAAGATATTTAGGTCCAATTCTGGGCTCTGGTGATAATTTTATGAGGGATTTTCATATCATTTGGATGCAGCGTGGAACGGATCATTACCTTTTTTTTTTTCTTTACACTTAATTGCCTTTATTATCCAGCATTTAATGGCAGGAGGCCAAAGCTCATCTCTGTTATTGCCTCCTGATGTGTACAAACCCCTTTTGTGTGCATCCTCCTCTCCCTTAGGCAGAGGGGGATTTCAAGGCACAGGGAGCAGCAATTCACCCCAAATCCACCCTCAGCCAGGAGGGAAGAGCCCCACAAACCTGGGGAATTTCCTGGCTTTTACTAGCATCCAGCTTTTCCTGCCAGCACTGGGAGGATGCTTCTGCCTTGGGACAGAGTGGGTGAGCATCCTGCCTCTGAGTACCAAGGAGGGATCAGGAGCATCTGCCTTGCTCCAACCCATGGCATGGACAGAGATAGAATCCCAGAATGTTTTTGGGTTGGAAGGAACCTTCAGACTCATCCATTTCCACCCCCCCTCATCCATTTCCACCTCCTACTCCATCATTCCACTTTGCTTATTCTCTTGCCCATGGCTTTCCAAGAATGCAGTTTTCTATCACCTTCTACAGCCTTTAATTAAAAGCACTCGTGGTATTTATCAGTTATTTGTTAACTCTTTAGAGATGATACCAGCCCATTGCAGACATCAGGGGACTCCTCCTGATGCTTATAAACTCCTCAGCAAGCTCTGTAATTAATGGCTATAAGCAATCTGCTGACCTGTTTGGCCCTACAACAATTGATTAACTATTCATTAAAACATCTAGAAATCATTTATGAACCTTTATAAAGTATTTATAAGGCAGCAAGGACAGATTTATGCAGCACTGTTCCCAGGCAGAGGGACAGAAGGAGCCCTCAGCTGAGGCTCCAGGCAGCAGCATCTCCATGGGGAACACCCCCAGCATCCCAAGAAAGCCTCCAGCCACCCATTTGCATCAAATCCCACAAGCTTCCAGGATCAGATTTCCTGATGGACAGGGGTTATTCTTCCCAGGATCAGCAAAGACACAGAATGGAGGATTTTCTGCTATTCTGCAGAGTCAGATAGTTTGGCTAAGTAGGGGCTGGCCAGCCTCCAGCAGCAGCTCTTTAATACACTGCTGGGATGAACTTAGGAAAGAGGATGAGCAGGATGGCTGCTGTGCTGCTGGGCTTTTCCCAGGGCAGGATTAAATCCCCCATCCCACTTTCCTTTGCATGAGGATGGAGACAGAAAGAGAGAGCCAGAGGTGCCAGGAAAAACCCTTCCAACTCTCAGCCCCTCTTGGGCTCTGCATCTCCCAGGAGCAGGGACACCTCCCTGATGGCCCAGAGCTCCTCTGAGCTGTGTGTCCCCCCTCCCTGGGACAGCAGAGCAAGGACAGAGCTGATGGCACTCCTGGCTGTCCCCAGGGATGGGGACACAAGTCCTGCTGTGTCAGCTCTGTCCCTCCTTTGGCAGGAGCCAAGCAGAAAGCTGAGCTAAGGGATAAACAGCCCAGGAGAGGCTGAGGACACAAGAGGAGGTAAAAGGATCCATCCTTCTGTCCTACAAGATGCTTGGCTGAGGAGCTGGGCAGCTCCAGACCCTCCCCAAGCCCCAGAGCTGGCAGGGAAAGGGACTCTCCCAGTACCACCATCCAACCATCACTCCCAGACCCATACACACACCCTCCCCAAGCAAGAAAAACCCAGCTGGTTGCATTTGGGACTCACTGGGGTTCACTGAAGCCTCAGATAGCAGGGGTCCTGTTGAGATCAGCCTCCAGGGTGCTCGAGAGTCTTTATACCTGGAAATAAAAAAAAAAAAAACACCCTTTGCCCCCAGAAGAGCTCAGCTGTGGTGGGGTTTATATCTGAAAGTCATTGCCCAGCTGCAGGCAGCCAGGTCCTTAGTGGCAGCTGGGTTTGGGGGGAGTGATGTCTCTGCTCCCTCCAGGCCCAGGGGATGCCAGGAGCCCTCTCTGAGCTGCACACTCCTGCTGTGTCCCTCAGACAAGAGAAAATTCTTTTTTTTTTTTTTTTTTTCCTCCAATATTTGGCCTCTGTGCTCATTCCCAGCTCCTCTGGGTTGCCTGAATATTGCATTTTTCAGCCTGTCTGCTTGAGCAGCACTGATCTGTCACTCAGACCCCTCTGATGGAGCTGTGTCCCCAAGGACAGAGCTGTTTTCCCCACCCAATGCTGCTCATCCCTGCCCTGCCTGCTGCCCAGGGAATGCCTGGCACGGGCAGAGCTGATCCATGGGAAGCCTGGAAGGGATACACAAGGAATTCCCCTGGCTGGGCCCATGTTCTGATGTGTAGCTGCTTAATGGAGTTGGTGTGATGGGCTTGATCCTGCATCCCATGTGTGAGAGCATCCCTGGCTGTAACCAGTGGGAAGAGAGCTTTCCAGGTGCATTTGGATTTCAAATGTGAAAAAAAAGAGAATGAAAAATTAGTCTGCTCTGAGCACAGATCCTGCAAAACCTGGGACCAGTCTCCCTGCTTAAAAGCTTACTCTAAATAAGCCATTTTGGGTCAGTCTCCATTTCTCATCCCCTGAATATCCCTTCTCCTTCCCAGTTCACAGGGGGGAGAAAACCAGTGAGCAGCTCCTCCCTCCTAAAGAGCATCTCTCAGCAGCTCCCTAAGCTGCAAAATGGATTAGCTTTGCCTCAGAGCTCCACACACAACAATTTCAGGCTTGCACAGAATTTCCATGGCCATTCCAAGCAAAACATCCCCCATGAAGCCCCTTCTGGGGATCCCAGGAGACAGAAACAGAACTCTGGGGCAGCAAAAAAAACCCAGCAGGCAGTGGGAGATGTGCTGGGATGGACAAAGGCAGCACAGAACTTGGGCAGAGCAGGAATTTGGTTTTCCTGGCATCAGGAAAGGAGGAGGCAAGGAGTTTCTCAGAGGTCTTTGCCAACAGGGACATTTCTGTGAGTTCTCCTTGAGCCTGGAAGAGGGAGGAACCTTGGGCAAGCATCACCTCTGTCCCCAGGCACTGCAGGGGCAGGATGGAGGTGTCCAAGGGAGCAGTGGCAGGTCCCAGCCAGTGGCCAGGTGGCCCTTGGGACAGCAGGAATGGTTTAATCCCAACAGGAATGATTTCAGCCCTGGACACAAGAATCATAGAATCATAGAATGGGCTGGGTTGGAAGGGACCTCAGAGATCATCAAGTCCAACCCTTGATCCACTCCCGCTGCAGTTCCCAGCCCATGGCACTCAGTGCCACATCCAGGCTCTTTGGAAAGATCTCCAGACACGGAGAATCCACTACTTCCCTGGGCAGCCCATTCCAATGCCTGATCACCCTCTCCAGAAAGAAATTCTTTCTCATCTCCAACCTAAACCTCCCCTGGCACAACTTGAGACCCTGCCCTCTTGTCTTGCTGAGAGTTGCCTGGGAAAAGAGCCCAACCCCCCCCTGGCTCCAACCTCCTTTCAGGGAGTTGGAGAGAGTGATGAGGTCTCCCCTGAGCCTCCTCTTCTCCAGCCTCAACACCCCCAGCTCCCTCAGCCTCTCCTCACAGGACTTGTGCTGGATCCCTTCACAGCCTCCTTGCTCTTCTCTGGACCTGCTCCAGCACCTCAATCTCCTTCCTGAGCTGAGGGGCCCAGAACTGGACACAGGACTCAAGCTGTGGCCTCCCCAGGGCTGAGCACAGGGGCAGAATCCCTTCCCTGGACCTGCTGGCCACGCTGTTCCTGAGCCAGCCCAGGATGCCATTGGCCTTCTTGGCCACCTGGGCACACTGCTGGCTCCTCTTCAGCTTCCTGGCAATCCAGACTCCCAGGTCCCTTTCTGCCACTCTGTGCCCAGCCTGGAGCTCCCCATGGGGTTGTTGTGGCCAAAGTGCAGGACCCGGCACTTGGCCGTGTTGAACCTCATCCCGTTGGGATCAGCCCAACTCTCCAGGAAGGGCAATGCAGGTTGTTCCTGGAGGGATGCTGTGTCTGAGCACTTCATCCCACTGATTCTTTTCCCAACTTTCCAAGCCTTTCAGCCTCTGCTTTCAAGCCTGCCAGCTCCTCCTGCTGCAGGGGACCTGACCTGGCCACATCCCTCAGGCAGGAGCTGAATTATTCTCCTTAGGGTAGGAATTAACTCCCATCCATTGCCTTATTGCCTGCTCTGATTCTGCTGTCCCAGGCACAGCCCCTGGGCTCCATGTGTCACCAGCAGAGTCCCCACAGCCCTTGGGGACATTTAATGCCAGTGGAGATGTCATCCCCAGCCAATTTTTTGGTGGCCAAAGCACATTCATCCTGCAATCCCAGTCCCTGCCTCCTTCTTTCCCTTTTTTTTTTATTTTTTCCCTCCCTCCCTCCACAGAGATACCCGAATAGCAAGAGCCTGCTTTTGAGGTTGAAAGCCAGGCTTAGAATTTTAATGATATCCTGTATCCCCCAGCCTTTCATTTGGGGAGAAACTGCTCTAAATGACCCATTTTTCCTCGGATAATGATAATCATTACCAAGAGGAAAAACGAGCACTGAAGCTGGGGACAAACAGAGGCACAGAGTGGCTGGGGTGGCTGATTCTGCCTGGCAAAGCACCACGTGGAGTAATAAACCTTTTTTTTTTCTTGGTTTTTTTTGTGCTTAGAAGGAATGGAAAGCCATCCTTACATCTGCATGGAAATGTATAAAAAATAAGTCATCATGGCTTGGAATGGAAAGCAAAAGAGAGAGCAGCCATAAATAGTTGATCTCCTTGGCAATGAGCTCCAGCCCAGAAAACTGACACATCCTCCTGGGGGAGAGGACACAGCTCACACTGTCACCCAGGGAAGCCACAGCACTTCCCAGCTTTTATACCAAGCAGCCTCCTCACTTAGGACCTGGCAGCAAGGAGCTGGGAGTTCCTGTCCCAGCCTGCTCATCCCTCCTGGCTCAGGGCCTGCCAAGCATGGATCCTCCCCAAGGATCAATGGTTTGGATAAAATTTAATTAGATTTCTTTTTTTTTTTTTAAATGCTTTGTTTTCAGGAGGGGAAGAAATTCATTAGTAAAGAAAGCCAGAAAAAAAACAACAAACAAAACAACCCTAATGGCAAACAAACAGCTCAATCCAAACAGACCCCAGGCACAACAAGCATCTCCTTGTAGGATGAGAAAACCAGAAGCCTTCATCAGAAATGCTCCTAAAAACTCAGATCAGGGCATTTGCAGCTTCCAATGTGCTGGAATTCCAGTGTACAGCTGGGATGTGACCCTGCAGCCACCTGGGCCAGGGAGCAGAAGATGCTCCATGCAGCAGAGCCACCATCCCAGCCCTGGGCTTTCAGGTGCTGGAGCATATTTAGGGAGCTGAGCTTGGTCAGGGCTCTCCAGGCTACCCCTGGAAATCTTTTCTTTGCCTTTTGAGCAGGAATCCAAGTCCAGCTGCTGGCAGGAGGGGGCATTCAGTTGGATATTCTGCAGATGACTGAGTGAAGAGCTGTCCTCAGGATGCTCCATTCTACAAGTCATCAGCTGCCTCTGACCACTGTGTTTAAGCATCTAAATAATTCAGTGAGGTGTGACCCAAGGAAAACCTCTAAACATATAATTGATTGGGAGAGTGAGTTTGGATCCCAGGTAATTGCTCTTTTTTTTTTAACAGCCCCTTGGCCTGCTTCATCCACCAAGGATGTGGCTGGTTAGGTCTGTGAGTGATACAAGAAGTCTGCTCTCTGGAGGCTGGAATTGAATTAGGCACCAGCAAGACAGATTTTTATTAGATTTATTAAAGGACTGAGGGGAGGAAGGCTGGAAAAGAGAGGAAGGGAAATATCTCCTTGGTGACCTGGGGGCTCCCACTCTTTTTCTTGCAGTGTGTGGAGGTGGGTGCAGGGGTTATCTCCCAGGTCAGAAGGTGACACAGCGTTGTCCCCACCCCAGGAAGCTGATGGAGAGGGTGACCCTGAGCCTGTTGCTACCTGGAAAGCCAAGCACATGTGTCTGCTGTCCCCCCACAAGCACCCCTGGCACCCCATCCTGCCCAGCACCTCTCCCAGACACTCACCTGGTATCCCAATCCCTGGGATTTTGCTCCTCCATCCCCCCAGAGTGCTCAGCCAGCAGCTGCCTTGTGCTAATTAAGAGCAGAACAATCATTCTTAATTAAGGCCAAAGTGCTGGCAGCAGCAGCAGCTGCCTGCCCAGCTCATCCCATCTCTCCCAGCCCCATGGTTGGGGCAGAGAGGGAATAAGAGGGGGATTGTTGTTCCTCTGGGATTGCTGCCCAGCTGCAGCTCCCAGGGTGACAGCTGTGTCCCCTTGCTGTGGCAGGAGGTGGCTCTGGGGACTGGTTGGAGCCTCCCCACTGCAGTGCTGAAGCCAACTCCTCAAGCACCCAAACCCTGGGGGTGACAAGAAGGGGGAAAGCTGGCACAGGACACACACAGAGTCATTCCTGCTCTCCTTCCACTCCAGTCCAGAGCTGGCAGCTGGCACAGCATCTCCCCAAAACCCCTGAGTGCAGAAAATGCAGCAGAATCTCCAGGACTGCAGCTGGAGGCTGAGATGCCTCTGTCCCCTCTTGCCCTGGTTTATGAGTTGCTGCCCACAGCTTTTCCTGGAGTTGTGGAGCTGGAGGCAAGTGGCATCTCCCTCACCTCCTGCTGCCATACACCTGACACCCAGCCTGGCCCCAGGGCAGGGAAAAATGTGGGAACCTCTCCTTCCAGGGGTCTGGAAGGGATCCTGACACCCAGCTCACATCCTTCAGCCCTCAGCTGCAGAACCACCCTGGCTGCTCCAACACTTCTGCATCCTCAGGAGACACCTAAAGATCTCAGGGGCACCTTCCCTGGCAGGTTTTGTTCCCAGTTCTGTTCCCTCTCCCTTGCAAGCTCCCAGAAACTTCCCAGCACTTCCCTACTGAGCTTCTCACACCAGGTTCCATTCCTTTTTAAGGAGCTGACTCCCTAAGAGCAACAACCTGGGGTTATTCCAGTGATTCACACCCAAAAGCACAGCCTCAGGCTACCAAAACTTTATCCAAGTTTGGTGTTTGGGTCCTGGTGTTTGCATTTAGGGCTCCTTGTAGCACATTAGAAAAAAAAATCAAAGTTCAGAGCTTTGCTCCCTCCAGGAAGGTACCAGCAGAGGTCAAAGCTGGCAGGTTATTTGCTGTATTTTAGTTATCTGAGTTCTGCAAATGCAATTTCCAAAACCCCTCAGACCTGCAGGGCCTGAGAATGGCAACTGTGCTCTGTTTTGCACAGCCAAACCCAGCAAACATGGAGCATTCTGACACTCAGAGGAAGATGTTGAACACTCAACAGACCTGGAAGAAAGAGCAGATTTTGCTGGGGAAATGGTAAATTGGTTTGGTAGTGTCAAACTGGGGCATTATGGTTGAATTTTCTATCTATAAATCAAAATTAATCATCCAGCTTCTCTAAACACCACGTTTAAACAATGCTTTGTGGGTTTTTTCTTTTGGGACACATCTGTCAAATGGCATCACATTCAAGATGCTTGGGAACAGGGAGCTTTTCCCTGCAGCTCTGGCCACCAACATCAGCAGGACTGGTGGGAAAGCCCTGGCCAGGGTGGCCATGGGGGACAAGGCCATGAACATAAAACACCATCCATCCCTCCATCCATCCCTCCAACCCTTCCTCCAGCCATCCATCCAGCCAGCCATCCCTTCCTCCATCCATCCATCCCTCCATCCATCCCTCCCTCCATTCATCCCTCCATCCCTCCATCTATCCCTCCATCCCTCCATCCCTGCCTCCCTCCATCCCTCCATCTCTCCCTCCATCCATCCATCCATCCCTCCATCCATCCCTTCATCCCTCCCTCTATCCCTCCCTCCATCCCTCCATCCATCCCTCCATCCATCCCTTCATCCCTCCCTCCCTCTATCCATCCCTCCATCCATCCCTCCCTCCATCCTTTCCTCCATCCATCCCTCCCTCCATCCTTTCCTCCATCCATCCCTCCCTCCATACATCCCTCCATCCCTCCATCTATCCCTCCACCCATCCCTCCATCCATCCATCCATCCATCCATCCATCCCTCCATCCCTCCCTCCTGTGCAGGGCTCTGCTCTGGCCAAGCAGCACTTTCCCCCATCCCAGAACTGCCATGATGAAGAGATTTCCTCTGCCCCCCCTGCTGCACTGCTTCTTTTGGGCAGGTTCTGGGCAGAGCTTTCAGCTCCTTCCCTGTTTCTCAATGCACCTCCACAGCCAATTATCTGTAATCATTAGTGAGTGGCCTGTTTCCTCCTTCAGACCTAATTAGTGGGCAGGCTCTGGAAAAATCTTCCTCAATCTCATTTCCTTCAGAGGATGCACAGGTACAGGAGGAGACAGCCCAGAACAACCTCCCCCATTCCCCAGAGCAGGAGCATCCCCTTTCCAGCATTCCCTAGGGAAGAGAGAGCAGGGGAAATTCCCAACCTGGAGGTTGGTGATGCTGACCCAGCCACCTTGCAGTGGTTCTCAGTCAGAGGAGAATTTTCTCCCCCTCCAAACCCCATCCTTAGGTGGTGCAGAGTGCTGGCAATTAAAGGGTTACAACAACATTTAGCAATTAAAGCTAAATTAAACCTCCCCCCCTGCTTGCTTGGCTCTTACCTGGTGACTGATGCCATCCCCTGGGGTGGCTCCTTGGCAAAAGGTGGCTGTGCCCATCACCCTGCCCTGTCCTGGGGACAGTGCTGTCACCCAGCTGGGGACAGGGCCAGCAGAAAGCTGGAGGGCCAAGAAAAAGGGGAGCTTTGGATCTGCACTCAGGCAAGCTGGAATAAATCAAAAGGCATTAAAATGCAGAGGAATCTTGAAGCAATGTGGCATCCTAACTACCTGGGAACCACCTCGTGGATGCTTTTCCCTCCCTCCCTCTTTTATTTATAGGCAGAATTTATATCACTTAAATAATTCATCCTGATTTGCCAGGTAGGGCCAGGGCTGGGGAAGTGCCTGCTGGCTCTGGGTTTCAGTGGCTCCAGGGCTTGCCTGAAGGCTGGAAATTAGGATTTGTGCCAATGTGCAGGGATGCTGGGGTCCTGCTGGGTGCTGTGGGCAGCAAGCAGAGCTGGGAGAGGATGCAGGAGGGCACTGGTGATGGGTGCTGGTGGTTATTCATCACCCTGCACCCAGGGTGGAAAACACAGCTTAATTTTCTTCCAAGCTGATGGTGGAGCAAGGCTGGGACTACACCTGTTGTGGTGAGCACAGAGAAGCTGAGAGGGCTGGGCAAAATAGGTATAAGACTAAGAAATAACTCCCCAGCAGAGCCAGCTGCCTCTCACCAGCTCCTGGAGGGGTTATTGGGTGCTTTTGCTGTTTTGCAAGCAACAGAGCTGTGTGCACAGGGAATGGAAGAGGAGAATATTTGGGTATGGATTCAATTCTGGCCCAGTAAAGAGGCTCAGAGTTGCCAAGACTGAAGCATCCTGCAATAGCTGCTCCCAGGAGCAGGATGCACAGGATCCCTTCCCCTTGGCTCCCTGGAATCTGTAACACTCTGAGCCTGCCACACTCAGGTGAGCTGCCTTTTATTTACAAAAATGCCTGTAGGAAGAAAGAAAGAAAGAAATGAGTAATTTTCTAGACAAGTATCTGGCTCAGATAAGGTCTTGTGGCTATCTGGTGGCTCATTTTCCTGTTTCTCCAGCACATTTCTCAAGCAGTGTCTGAAGGAGTTGTCAAATGCCATCATTTAAAAGTTATAAATCTGGATTTTCAGGAGTAATGGTGGTTTAAAAGCTCCCTGGGGTTTTTTTTTTTTTTTTAGTCCTCCAAAGAGAGTTTTTCATACCCCCTCCTTGGTCAGGCATCACTCAAACAGGGATGCTCTGCTCCAAGGGTAGAGAATTCCAAGGCTTTCCATAGAGCAGGAGGATTGGGAGAGGCAGGGAAAATACCAGCTGGAAAACCAGAGCTTGCACTTCAGCACATCTAGGAAACTGTCTGCAAAAACCAAGAGAGGTGCTTGCCCTGGGTTAACCCAAGAACAAACAGCCCCACAAACCCCTTCCTCCAGTCCCAAAACTCACCTGAACAAATGAAGATGTTCAGGAAACCCATCCCAAGCTGCTGGGATCCTTCAGGAGCAGATGGGAAGGAAGAAGCCACTGTCTGAACATATTTCTTTTATTTATTTTCTTTTCCTGAGAACAATCTGCTCAGCACCAGTGGTGAAAGACTCGTTTGCAGCAGTTTTTAGCTGTGAATTAATATCATCTGGTGCCTCACCAAGGGGCAGGGCAAGGTTTTTTCTGGGTGTTTTCAGCTGGGCTGAGGCTCAGAGCTTGGGAAATCCTCCTGGACAGAGGGGCAGGATTTAGGATTTAGGAACAAGCTGCTTCCTACTCTTAACATGCTGTGATGAACCCCCTGCCCTTTAAGTAACTGCTGCCTTCTGGAGGCATAAATACATAAGTGGGAAAGAAAAAACCAAACCCACCATTCCCTCCTGAAAGACCTAATTTATCTGGAATTATCCATCCTTGGCTATAAATCCCCTTTAAAACTTGGCAGGAGTTTAAAAGCTGTTACAGCAGTGACTGGATATTTTGACCCAAATCCTCAAGAAAGAACAAACTGAAACCCTGTAAGACATCCCAGAGAGCTGTACTGGTGAGACTGGGGCTGCTGGGAGAGCCTTGGCTGGGGAGCATCATTTAGGGATGCTCCTGAAGCCCTCCTCATCCTTTCAGTTGCTTTCTGAGCAATTCCTGCTCAGAAAATACTTTAATCTGCCAGTTTTCCCTGCTGTGCATAAGTCCAGCAGTGGAATCCCAGGAGCTCTTGGGGGGGTCCCAGCTGGGACAGGAATTTTCAAGGCTCCTGTCAGCTTTCTGAGCACCACATCCTCTCCTGCCACATCCTTTGGGAAGCAGGGCACTTATCCCTGGTGTCCACCTCCTCAGAGCTGGCTTTGACACATCTGGTTTCTCCCTTTTTATTCTTTTTGCTTCTCTCCTTGAAGCTGGAGAGACTCCAGCTTTTATTTTATTGAGGCCTCATAAACATAAGCAGCTGCAAAACACTTCCCTGGGCAAGGCAGGGCAGGTATTAAAAATAATTCCTTACAATTCCTTAGGTTTGGCTTCTTCCCTTCAACCTCCCCCTCTGCCTCTCTCCCTGAAAGAGGAGAGAGCCCAGATTTTTGTGTCCCTGTTGAGCAGAGCCAGTGCCACCAAGTCCCTCCAACAGCCCCTGGGGTCCTGCCTCCCCTTCTGCAAGGTTAACCCCATGGGCTGGGTAAAAATAAAAATGAAAAAATAAAAAAGAAAAGGAAAAAGAAGAGCCTGAAGACCCAGCAGTTTGCCTTCACCACCCAGAGATGTCATGTCCAGGCCATCATTTCCACCAGTGAGGGCTGTGTGCTGGTGACCCCTGGGCAGATGTGGCTCCATAGGATGAGCTGTATGATCTATAGGGTTCTCTTTGGGGTCCCAGGGAGCTGCTACACACGTAGGGGAAGCTGCCACACTGCACGTGATGGGAATGAGTGTGATCATCATCCCCCTCCTCCCTTCTGTGGTCCAGAAAGCTCCTGGGACCTCGTGTTGCCCCAGGGACAACTTTGCTGCTGCTGGAGCCCCATGCAGGGCATCCATCTCCATCCTCAGGAAAAGAGGTTCAGCAGGAAGCCAGGCACAGGGGGGTGGGATGGTGCCTGCTGGGGTCCTGATTTAATGAAGGGGGAGCTGGGGTGGGCTTGGTGTCCCTAACATCCATTCCCTGACCTTTTTTTTCCCAGGGATAGAGGGATGCATGTGCAGCTCGGAGCAGCAGGAGGACAGCACAGCCCCGCAGAGATAGGAGTGGAGTTGGTTCACCCTGAGGACACAGAGGGACCTTCCAGGCTCCAAGGAAGTGTGAGGCTTCCCAGGGAAGAGGAGAACTGCCCATCCTGCCCTGCCAGCCAGCCCTGCCACCCGCCTGCCACACTCCCAGGGCTTTGCACCGACATCTGGAGCTGGGAGCTGGGGGGTGGTTTTGCACCTCAGGATCACTGGGAAGCCTGACAATGCCAGGGGACCTGTCACAGAGAAGGGACATCCCTCCAGGAGGCCCTGCACACCTCTGAGCTGCTGCTGGGGGTGCTGGTGGGGTTGGTGGGTGCGTGGGGCAGAGATCCACAGGGCAGAGGAGCGAGTGGGGTGTGGAGCTGCCAGCTGAGCCACTGCTCCTCTGAGGACCTCTCCCCGGGGTTTTGGGGGGGAGGAAGCAGCCCTTAAAGCCTGGCTTTGGTGCAGATGTGTCCCTGCACCCTGCCAGCAGGGCTGCTCCCTTAGCGGTGGCAGCGGCGCGGCCCTGGGTGTCACCATGGTGCTGCCGCCCCCCGACAGGCGCCACGTCTGCCTGACCACCATCGTCATCGTCACCAGCATGGCCTTCATGGACGCCTACCTGGTGGAGCAGAACCAGGGGCCTCGGAAAATCGGGGTCTGCATCATCGTGCTGGTGGGGGACATCTGCTTCCTCATCGTCCTGCGCTACGTGGCCGTCTGGGTCGGGGCGGAGGTGAAGACGGCCAAGAGGGGCTACGCCATGATCCTCTGGTTCCTCTACGTCTTCGTCCTGGAGATCAAGCTCTACTTCATCTTTCAGAACTACAAAGCTGACAAAAAAAACCTGGAGACGGTGGCCAGGAAAGCCCTGACCTTGCTCCTTTCCATCTGTGTGCCGGGGCTCTACCTGGTGCTGGTGGCCTTGGACAGCATGGAGTACATCAGGACCTTCAGGAAGAAAGAGGATTTAAGGGGACGCCTCTTCTGGGTGGCCCTCGACCTCTTGGATATCTTGGACATCCAGGCCAACCTGTGGGAGCCCCACAGGACTGGTTTGCCTATCTGGGCGGAGGGGCTGATGTTTTTCTACTGCTACATCCTGCTCCTGATCCTGCCCTGCGTCTCCCTCAGCGAGATCAGCATGCAAGGGGAGCACATTGCCCCCCAAAAAATGATGCTCTACCCCGTCCTCAGCCTCGTCACCATCAACATCGTCACCATCTTCATCCGGGCCGTCAACATGATCCTCTTCCAGGACAGCAGGGTCTCCACCATCTTCATTGGCAAGAACATCATTGCCATTGCCACCAAGGCCTGCACCTTCCTCGAGTACAAACGCCAGGTGAAGGAATTCCCCCAAAACGCCATCGCCTTGGAGCTCCAGCAGAACTCCCTCTCCCACAACCAAACCATCCACGGAGCCCAGGGCATCCCCCACGAGCCCTCACCCACCAGTGAGATCCTGGACACATGAGGGGGTCACCCCCAGCCCAGGCTGGGTTGGGATAACTCGGTGCCAAGGGGAAGGTTGGGATGTGGGATGCAGCATGGGGATGGAGCCACAGACAAATCCTGGCAGTGAGGGCTCTTCCAGGCACAAAAATACCAACAAAAATACCCCCAGACCTCTTCATCTCAGGTATAAACCCCCCACCCTTTGCCCAGGAGTCGTCCAGACAAACCAAATGAACTTGTAAAAGGACCAGAACCTCACTCTCCATCCCAAGCAAAGACTGCTAAGGTTGCAATGTCCCTTTTTAATGTCCCCTTGGGCACCTCCCCCTTTACTGCGAGCCTGGAACGAAGATTTTATTACCTTTTTATGGAGTTGGGAGGGGGGGCACAGGTGTGTACAGGTTTGGGGTGGGATGGGGGGGGACCTGTGAGTCAGTAAAACCCTGTGATTGTAGATGTCTTCTTATCTCCCATGGTTGTGTTTACAATTTCCTATTTATAATTGCTCTGGGGTCATTGGTCTCCTTGGGGTGGCTTTGGGATGAGAGGGAGCAGCATCCCTGGGGCTGCCCCAAGGGCTTTGGTTTCCTTGGGGTGGCTTTGGGATGGGAGGGAGCAGCATCCCTGGGACTGCCCCAAGGGCTTTGGTCTCCTTGAGGTGGGTTTGGGGGGATTGGAGCAGCATCCCTGGGGCTGCCCCAAGGGCTTTGGTATCCTTGGGGTGGGTTTGGGATGGAGGGAGCAGCATCCCTGGGGCTTTGGTCCCCTTGGGGTGGGTTTGGATGGGGTGGGAGCAGCATCCTGGGGCTGCCCCAAGAGCTTTGGTATCCTTGGGATGGGTTTGGGATGAGAGGGAGCAGCATCCCTGGGGCTGCCCCAAGGGCTTTGGTCTCCTTGGGGTGGGTTTGGGGGGGTGGGAGCAGCATCCCTAGGGCTGCCCCAAGGGCTTTGGTCTCCTTGGAGTGGGTTTGGATGGGGTGGAAGCAGCATCCCTGGGGCTGCCCCAAGGGCTTTGGTCTCCTTGAGGTGGGTTTGGATGGGGTGGAAGCAGCATCCCTGGGGGTGCCCCAAGGGCTTTGGTCTCCTTGGGGTGGGTTTGGGATGAGAGGGAGCAGCATCCCTGCAGCAGGGAGCCAGAGGGAGCAATGTTTGCCAAGCTAAAGCTGCTGGGTTGTGTCTTTCACTCACTTGGAACAACTCAGCACAAGATTTCTATTTTTAATAGGGTCTTTCTGTCCCTCTCCACTGCTGCCAAACCTCCCACCCAGGCTAAAAGCCCCATAAGAGCTGTGGCTTCTGGTGGTCTCTTTCCTGCCAATATGGGGAGGGATGGAGCTCCCATAGAACCCAAATCACTCCTCTCCTCTTACATCCATCTCCCCCAGGTCCCCAGGCACCATCCCAAGGTGCTGTGCCCAGAAGGTGCAGAGTGGTGGGCACAGAAACCAAATAAAATATTTTTTCCAGCTGAAAAGCAGCCCCAGGGGTTTGGACACCTCTCAGAAACCTTCACACAGGGGGAGGCACAAGGGAGAAAAGCAGAAAAAAAAAAAAAAAAAACCAACAAAAAGCTGCACCTCAAACATGCTGAAATAGGATAGGATTTTTTTCCAAATAGAATTGGCTGGGTTGGAAGGGACCTCAGAGCTCATCAAGTCCAACCCTTGATCCACTCCCGCTGCAGTTCCCAGCCCATGGCACTCAGTGCCACATCCAGGCTCTTTGGAAAGATCTCCAGACACGGAGAATCCACTACTTCCCTGGGCAGCCCATTCCAATGCCTGAGCACCCTCTCCAGAAAGAAATTCTTTCTCATCTCCAACCTAAACCTCCCCTGGCACAACTTGAGACCCTGCCCTCTTGTCTTGCTGAGAGTTGTCTGGGAAAAGAGCCCAACCCCCCCCTGGCTCCAACCTCCTTTCAGGGAGTTGCAGAGAGTGATGAGGTCTCCCCTGAGCCTCCTCTTCTCCAGCCTCAACACCCCCAGCTCCCTCAGCCTCTCCTCATAGGATCTGTGCTCCAGCCCCTTCCCCAGCCCAGTTGCCTCCTTTGGACCTGCTCCAGCACCTCAATCTCCTTCCTGAGCTGAGGGGCCCAGAACTGGACACAGGACTCAAGCTGTGGCCTCCCCAGGGCTGAGCACAGGGGCAGAATCCCTTCCCTGGACCTGCTGGCCACGCTGTTCCTGAGCCAGCCCAGGATGCCATTGGCCTTCTTGGCCACCTGGGCACACTGCTGGCTCCTGTTCAGCTTCCTGGCAATCCAGACTCCCAGGTCCCTTTCTGCCACTCTGTGCCCAGCCTGGAGCTCCCCATGGGGTTGTTGTGGCCAAAGTGCAGGACCCGGCACTTGGCCGTGTTGAACCTCATCCCGTTGGGATCAGCCCAACTCTCCAGTCTGTCCAGGTCCCTCTGCAGAGCCCTCCTGCCTTCCAGCTGATCCACACTCCCCCCAGCTTAGTGTCATCTGCACATTTGCTGATGATGGACTCAATCCCCTCATCTAAATCATCAATGAAGATATTGAACAGAAGATAGAAAATAAGAAATAATAAAAATAAGTCACTTCCAAGGAAGGAGCATCCAGGTGTAAATAAAGGAGTGAGGAAGATGCCCAGATCCTCCCCACTGGTATATCCCAGGGGAAAACCCTGCCCATGGCTCACTGGGGACTTGCTGTGACACACTGAGCAAAATTAAATCATCTTCTGCCATCTGTCCTTACAGCTGGGGCTGCCCCAGTGACTCTCCACAGCTAAAATATCCTCAGCCTCTGTGGAAAAATGGAAATGGGTGAGGGGCAATGAGTGCAACAGAGGGAAAAATAAGATTAAGGATGATCCATTGGGGGGGAGATGGGAATGGGATGGAAGAGGAGCCTAATTAGCACCTGGTAGCCAAAACCTGCACACAGGTTCCACCCCACCTCTCTGATGTTTTGAAAAAGCAATTTACTAGCTGGAACTGATTTCCTCCAACCCCAGCAAGGGTGATTACTGTTCAGAGGTGCTTTGCATCCAGAAAAAAACCCCAGGAGCAGGGCAGCAGCATCCCCAGCTCTCCAGCCCCTTGTTATTCTGGGGCGTGATGCTGGCACAGGCTTTACCCCTGCACTGCTCTGCTTTGGGTAGGGCAGAGGGTGTCCCCAAAAGCTGGGAAATCAGACAGATGCAGTGAGGAGGGATTTGGGTCCAAGGAAGAGCCTTCTTTACCCTTAAAGAAGTGACAGGAGAGATATTGCTGTGCCACCAACACTTTGGGCCATGACGCCACGGGACGTGCAGGTCATGGTAGCCACAAACCCTTTCCCTAATGCCTTCCCATGCCCTCAGTTCCCCAAATTACCCATAAAATACTCACCCAGTGGGAGCCCAGGGGGCTGAGGGTGCTGAGAAGCAGAGGGCAGCACCTTGGGTGTCCCAAGCACATCCTCCCACAGCCAGGGTGGGTGATGCCTGAAGCTTGTTCTGCTTCAGGAAAGCAGAAAAAGGCCCTATTTCCCTTTTTTCTTTTTTTTTTTCCTTGCAGTAGTGCCAGGGAGAACTTAGTATTCCAAAACTGCTTTTCAGATGTTTCACTTCACAGCTGGTGGAATGAACTCGAGAGAACTCAATAAACCTCTTTGTAAGGAATTATCTCTCATTAATCTCCCCCAACGAGGCTGGCACCTGGGAGAGGATAAATCCTTACCTGCAGACAGGGGAATGGCCCCCAGGCAGTAAGCACATGATACTGGGACAATCCCAAATGCCAAATAGAGAACAAATCCTGATAAAATTTTCCTCCTGGGAAGATGATAGCAGCACTTGGAGGAGATGGATCCTTGGTGGAATGGCTTTGAGTAGGATATAGGGCAGTACTCAGCAGCTTGGGGGAACATCTCCTGCTTTTTAGGGAATGCCCAAAAGCTTTAAATGCTGCTGCCTGCTAAGGAACAAACTGCTCCACAGGGACTGCCAGCTTCCAGCTCCTCATCCCAAAAAGCTGCTTGGGAGACCTCATGCTTTCTGCTCCATCCTTACAAGCTGGGCTGGAGGGAACCATCCCACTCCTTCACAGCTACCAAATCCATCTCAAGGCAGGACAGCTCTGCAAAAATCCTGTGTTTGGAAAGAAGAAAGATGATGTGAGGAAGCCTGGAACAGCCTGCCATAGAAATAGCATCCAGAGTTTTCTCCCTCACCAGGGATTTTGGAATTTATTTTGGAGTCCTTCTCCTTGGAGCAACAGATGGAGGGAAACGTGGTGGCCCAGAATATGAATGTTTCCCTCCAGAATCCCTGTCCTCAGAGCAAATGATGGCTCTGTGCATCCTGCAGCCTCATCTTCCATCCCAGGTCCATGCTCTTCCCACAGCAGTTTGGAATTAGGATGTGGGGGTCCCATCTGGCACCAGGGAAGCTGAGGGGAAAGCAGGGATGTGCTTCAGCAACCTTGCCCAAAGGGGAAACAACTAAAAATAATAAAAATGCAGTAAGAGCAGTTGTGTTCTACAACCATGACCACCACACTGTGCTGGAAAAGGGTTTTCAGATCATATTTGAGGATTTACTGATCCCTAATGTCCCATAACCCAAGGAGGAGCAATTCAGTATTTGCTTAAACCTACCAGAATGTCAATATAGGATTTTGTACCAGGGATATCAGTATTCCAGAGAAATCCCTCTGCTCCTCTGTAACCTTTTTCCCTGCCTGCTGGGGCTGGGAGAATTGCATGGCCCAAATTCCCAGCTGGTGGGAAGCCAGAGCCAAGCTCAGCCCAGGCTGCTCCTTGGCTGAGGCAAAAGGACTGAAAAGCATTCAGAAAGGATAAAATGATACAGCTCCAAAATTGAATAACATGAGCCCCCAGCAACTCCACAGATGCATTTAATGGTGACCACTTAGAAACCTGCTGGCTGAGCTGCAAGATTTGATGAGAGGATTAATAATAAATATTGCAGCCTTGCTCAAGCCCAGGGAGATGAAAACCTTCAGCCCTCTCCAGCTCCACGTGGGAAGGAGCTGACTCTCCTTTGCCCATGGAGCATGGATGGGAATGGGTTTTACACTTCCCAGCAAAATGCAGACCACAAACCAGGAATTTTCTGCTGGGTACTCAGTGCCAGCAGCCCAGGGGTACCCTGTGTCACCTCTGCTTTGGGACTTCTGAGCATCACTCCCCATGGCTGGCTCTGCCCTCCCTGCTGCCTCACACCCCTGCCAGGCACTTTTTAATTCCTATTTTCTTGAAAATAAGAATTCCCATCCACATCATTATCTGCAAACAACACGGGGGCTGGGGGGGGGGGGGTTCAAGGTTTAAAAGGTGCTGAGGCAGAACTGTGCCATCCTGACACAGCCACTGCCAAAATGCTTTGAGTTTTTTTGGTTTAACAAGAGCAGGGCCAGGTTCAGGGCATGTGGACTTGCAGGTGAAGGGATGTGCTTTAATAGCTGGCCCTACAAGTTCATGTGGGATGCTGGAAAGGTTGCTGGTAATACCTGGGGCATCAGCAGTGGAGCTGGGAGAGCTGTGGCAAAGCACTTTAGGTCAGGACCAAGTTTCTAAGAGGTTTCTGTGCCTTTCTCTTTTTCCCCTGGCCCTTTCCAGGTTTTCAGTCTTCCCCCCATCCTGCTTTAGCTTTCCCATAATATCCATTGAACCATTCCTCCCCTGAGCAGCCTCTCAGACCCATCTCCTCCAGCCTGCCCCATGCAGGGCAGGTTCTCAGCAGCCCCAGGAGGGCTGAGCTGCACCTTGCATGCTTCCCAGAAGGGGAAAAAATGGGTAGAAAACCTGGCTTTTAATTTGCTGCAGCACAGAGTGGGATTTAGCAAAGGATCTTTCAAGTGTGTCCTTTAACGTGGTCCTGAAGGACTTTTCCTCTTTTAATGAGCATCTCAGGGAAGAAAAGCTCTCTGCAGAGCATTAGCAGCCTCACAGACACACAATATCAAGTTTGACTGACAAGGCTGATCCCCATAAACCAGGCTGATTGGCATTAATTAGCCTGCCAGCCTTTAATTGCTTCTGATCATGTCCTACATCAGTTTGATTAAGGAACGAGTCCCATGCAAAGGACAAAAAAAAATAAAAAATGAATGCAGCAGGGGTTGGGTTGAGGTCTCAGCTGGGGGCTGGGATTTCACACTTTGCTCATGGAGCATGGACACAGCTCTGCAAAGGAGCAGGGGCAGGCAGGCAGGGAAGAAGCCTTTCAGCCTAATAGTTTTAATGAACCTTCCTTGCTGAAAGCATTTTTCCTTCCCAAGAACCCAAATCCAAGAAAAAGAAGAGAAGAGCAACCCTGACCAGGCTGCAGGGTGATGGAGCAGCAGGATGCAGGCAGGACCCAGGTGGGATGTAGGCAAGGATGTCCCTGTCCCCCATGTCACCATGGCCATCCCTTCATCACAACCCTGGCTTTGAGGCTGGATCAGGTCTCTTGCCACAAGAAATGAAGGAAAATGCTGGAGAACAGCCCTGGCTAAGAGGAAAGGATTTAGTGCCCATGGGCTCTGGGGAGAACAACTCATTGGAGCCTTGCAGAGTAATTTTGGGGGGTTCATCACCTCCTCCCTTACCTTCTTTTGATGTGTCTGAAGCAGAGCAGAGTTCCCATGGCAGCCAGCAGCAGCTCCCAGACCAATAAAAGCCAGGAGATGATCACACTCTATTAGTTTGATAATATCATTTATAGCTGACTTGGAACTGCGTCCCAGCTAATTAAAAGGGAGCTGCCTGGGAAAAGCAGGAGCAGAGCAAAAGGCAGAGGGGATTGTTGCCCTGAGCCTCCCCAGCTGTCTTCTTGGGGAATGGCTTTTTATTTCCCATTTCACACTGGAGCTGATTTCATCCCTCACCAGAACCAATGAGCCCAGTGCAAGGAGGAAGCAGCAAGAGGGAGGAGGGGAAAGGCCCCTTTAGAGTCAGTGGCACCTTGGAGCTTTGCTTTTCCTTCATCAAGCTGCTTTTCCTTCATCAAGAACCCCATTTCCTGGTTCTTCAGGGCTCCTGGTTCTGCAAAGCCAGGGAAAACCCAGAATCCAGCCCAAATCCTTCCTCCTCTTCCTCACCCACAAGCAGACACACAGCACAAGGGCTGGGCTCAAGAGCACTCACTAACAGGCAGGGATTGCCCTGAGGGCCAGGTCTTATGGGCAAAATACCCTTTTGGAATAGAAAAAATCTATTAGAAACCCAAATGGTGCATTTTTCCTTGCCAGTCAGGATGTCTGAGTTCCCTTAAAGGCTTTTTCCTTTTTGCCCTCCTGCTGTGGGTCTGCTCCTGGAGGTGGCAAGGAGCTAAAGCATCCCTGGGAGCACCCCCAGAGCCCATCTTACCTGGGCAGATGATGCTCTCCTGGGTCTCACAGCTCTGCAAAGCTTTGCTGGCATTGGAGCAGCCCAGCTCTCCCTAAGAAAGTCACCCTAGGCAGGAGCATTGCTTCTTTTACAGAATGACCCGAGCTGGAGAGGTCCTGGAAAACCATAGAATCCTAGAACTGGCTGGGTTGGAAGGGACCTCAGAGATCATCAAGTCCAACCCTTGATCCACTCCCGCTGCAGTTCCCAGCCCATGGCACTCAGTGCCACATCCAGGCTCTTTGGAAAGATCTCCAGACACGGAGAATCCACTACTTCCCTGGGCAGCCCATTCCAATGCCTGATCACCCTCTCCAGAAAGAAAATTCTTTCTCATCTCCAACCTAAACCTCCCCTGGCACAACTTGAGACCCTGCCCTCTTGTCTTGCTGAGAGTTGCCTGGGAAAAGAGCCCAACCCCCCCCCTGGCTCCAACCTCCTTTCAGGGAGTTGGCAGAGAGTTGATGAGGTCTCCCCTGAGCCTCCTCTTCTCCAGCTCAAACACCCCAGCTCCCTCAGCCCTTTCTCACAGGAATTCTGCTGGATCCTTCACAGCCTCCTTGCTCTTCTCTGGACCTGCTCCAGCACCTCAATCTCCTTCCTGAGCTGAGGGGCCCAGAACTGGACCCAGGAACTCAAGCTGTGGGCCTCCCCAGGGCTGAGCACAGGGGCAGAATCCCTTCCCTGGACCTGCTGGCCACGCTGTTCCTGAGCCAGCCCAGGATGCCATTGGCCTTCTTGGCCACCTGGCACACTGCTGGCTCATGTCACCTTCCTGGCAATCCCAGACTCCCAGCTCCCTTGTTCTCTGCTGCCTCACTCATCCTCTTGTTGGGTGCTGCATGAGAAGCAGGGTCAATAACCAGAGGTGATGAGGTGCTGAAAGCAAAGACTGTCTCCATGTTAACACCCCCTGCCAAGGTGCTCGAAAATGAAGCAAACTCAGAAAAGCAGAAAGTGAATTATCTCCAAATGGGGTTTCCCCTCCAGTGCTGCCCAAGAGGTGTCAATCACTTCTCCAATTATTTCCCCTGCTAGGGATGAGGAAGGAAGATGTCAGGGATAAGGTGCCTTCTGCTGCTGTTCTGCAGAGCAGCTGTGTGACAGCCTTGCCACCTGACAGGCCTGAAGAATTGGGCATTTCTCTGGAAAATTGCTTTTCACAGCCACGGCCCCAGGAGATGGGGACAAGGGGTGGCAACGAGAGAGCAGCCAAGCCAGGAATAAATCAGTGATGGGCAGAGCAGCTTGCAAAGCATTTGAGCCCCACCCTGCTTGGTGGTCCAATGGAAAGATTCATTCCAGTCTGTGCACTTGAATGGAAAATGAATTTTGTCAAACCCTGCACGTTATTTTCTTTTTTTTTTTCTCCCCCCCTGTAGATAAAGCAGATGTGTTGCTGCAGGCTGATCAGTACACACGTGGTACAGATGTGTGCAGCCTGCAGACTGCAAATTGCCTCTCAGACAGACCTCAAAGCACCTTGGAAAAGGAAAGGCATCACCCAGGGCCAGAATTCTGGGGCATCCCACAGGTACCAGTCTTCTGTGGATTATTTTCTTACCCAGATGGCTCAAGGTGAGCAAGAATAATATTTAAAACCAAGAAAGGAATAGGACAGGAGGGACCTGAGGACTGGAGGGCACTTGCTGCCCATCAATATCTGCCACAGGGGTTGCAGGCTGGGTGGCCCCAAAAACCAGAGGATGTATTTTGCTCTGGTTTTATACAGAATTGCTCTGTTATCCCCCTCTTCCACCCTCCCAAGGGGAAGATAAAAGGGGAATAAGGATGAGAGACTTAAAAGTTGGAGAATAAAACTGAAACAAGGTTTCCCAGAACAAGGAAAAGGCAGTACACAATGGGATAAGGAAAAGAAATACAAATATAAATATAAATAAATACATACAGAGCCTGATATTGATGCTCAGAGGTGCCTGAGGGTCCTCAGCTCCTCCCTGCAACCCGATGGATGTGGAACTGAGGACACATGGCAAGCACAGGGGAAGAGCAGCAAAACAAGGAGCAGGTGAATTTCTCTGCCTGACCTTTGAGTATGGGCAGGGAATGGGAAGGAATAAACCCTCAGGGGATCCCTCAAGGGCCTAAAAACCCCTCTCTTTAGGTCCTGGTACCAAAAATGCCCCTTGGGGATGCTGCAGTGGGACAGAGAGCAGGCTTGAGCCTCCAGAGTGCAAACCCAAAACCCCCCATTCAATGAGGTGCCAGCATCCTGCCCCTCACCTCCTTTGGCCTCATCTGGCCCATTTAGCCCAAAAATGTGCTTTGGGCGATCAGCAGAGGTGCTGTGAGAGAGGGTGGATGCTCTCTGCAGCACTGCCATCCCCTTCTCTCCCTTTCCCTCAGCATCCTCCCTGAGGAATTCTTTTCCTGAACCCTGCCCAGTGATGAAGATGTCATTATCTCAAGCTGGACATGGTCTGGCTCACTGGTTTTCCTTCCATTCCTTTTATTGATTTGTTTTTTTAAATTTGCTCTTGCTTCTCTTTTTAAAGACTTAATTTATGGCCAGCTCAAAGGGTGTTGGGTTAATGAGAAAATACAGCAGTTTGGGGCTGTAACTCTGGCTGCTTGGACTCAGAGGGCTCTCCTGAGCCCTCCTCAGGTTTGTTTTCATCCCAACACTCATGTTTCATGTCATGGCTGCAAATAAACATTGCATCAGCCTAATTCTCACCTTGCCTCAATTCCTACCAGAAAATTGTGTGGGCTTAGAAATGGCCCGAATTTACCCTTCAGGCCAATGAAAAGAAGGCTGAAAAGAAGATGTCAAAAGCAGGCAGTGAAGATCCCTGTAAATGATACATTTGTACTTGGAGCAAAAATAAACCACAAAGCTTCATCTAACAAGTTCCATCCTTGGACAGCAAAAGTGCTTGCAGATAGCCAAGTGACTGTCAGAGAGGTGGGTGAGCAAAAATGGGGCTTTTGCTTTCCTTGCTGTCTTCTTCTCCCTGAAACCAGGTGGTTAAGTTGTGGGATCCACCAGCTCTCTGCTTCCCCAGGACCTGGCTGTGTCCCTAGGGAGATTTACATGGCTATTACCCACAAAGTTATTTACAGTGAGAACTGAGGTCAAGAAGATGCTTCAGAAGATGCATCTGATTAGCTGAATCCTTCTGTTCTCTTTTCTTTTTCTTTTCTTTTCTTTTCTCTTTTCCTTCCTTTCTTTCTTTCCCTTTTCCTTCCTTTCCTTTCCTTTCCTTTTCCTTTCCTTCCTTTCCTTCCTTTCCTTCCTTCCTTTCCTTCTTTCCTTTCCTTTCCTTTCCTTCCCTTCCTTTCCTTTCCTTTCCTTTCTTCCTTTCCTTTCCTTTCCTTTCCTTCTCCTTTCCTTTCCTTCCCTTTCTTTCCTTTCCTTCCCTTTCCTTTCCTTTCCTTCCTTTTCCTTCCTTTCCTTTCCTTCTTTTTCTTTTTCTTTCTTTCTTTTTTTTCTCTCTTTTTTTTTCTCTTTGTCTTCCTATGGAATATAGGGAGATGGCTTCAGTCTCAGCAGGGCTGATTGGCTGTTGGTTGGTTCAGCCTCGTGGTGTGGAGGTGGCTGGAGCCAACCCACCAAGTTTGTCCTGCTTGGGGTGATGAGCACCTGGCAGAGGCTGGGGCCAGGACAAACCCAAGTGATGGTTCCCAGGCATCCTGAATGGCCCCAAAACTATCAGAGCATCACTAGACAGGGAGAAGATGCAACCCCCAGCATGTTGGATTGTTTTTACCCAAGGGGGTGGATGTGATTTATGAAATACACCCGGGTGTTTGGCATGGATAGACCTGGAGGGGCTATTTCTCCCTGAGGATGAGGATGGATTGGGACAGAACCGTGCAGGCTGAGGAGGCTGGGAGGGTTCCCTTGGCCCTGGAAATTTCCTCCCCAAGGAATCAGGCTGGGAATTCTGATGCCTGGGGACACACATCCCTGTCCTACCCTCTGCATGGAATGCCATGGGGATGCTCCTTGCCCCACAGTGTGCCCAGGGGGCTGCACAGGGTGCCTGGAAAGCACAGTTTAATTCAGTGCCTTTTCCTAATGCAGGGGGATTCTCCTGAGTGCCAGTGGCACCCTGGCACCACAGTTCTGCCTTACAGCTTTCTGCAGAGAGAGAACATCAAGAGCAAGGCACTGAGATGCAGCAGAAATGCCCACTGGAATAGCTGCAGAGTCTTTTTAGGTTTTTTTTTTAAGCCTATCAGCTGAGCTGCATCTTGCTCCAGGTTCATGCTGGGCTTTGCCTTTGCACCTTTTCACTGCTCTGGAAATTCTTGGCACTGCAGAGTTGTTGCCAGGGAAAGCTCAGCCAAATATCATCTGCAGGATGTTCATTTCGCAGCCTTTAAGCTCCCCAGGCTCTAAGTGGTGATGCCATCCCTGGAATTGAGGCAAAACACAAGGCACACATCCATCCACCTGCTGAGTGCTTGGTGAGCTTTGTGTCCTGCAGCTGCTTTTAGGGAACCAGAAGCAACTTAACACCACTTATTTGGTCATAAAATTAAATGAAAAAAAAATAAAAATAAATAAAAACCTCACACCAAAGCAAACCTACCCGATCCTTGGAAAACTAACCTGGCTGTTCCTCCAACTATGGAGCTCTTTCTCCTGGTTGTCTCTGCCCCTTTTTCTGCTGTCAAGGCTCCACCTGGGGATGCTGAGGAAGGTGATGATGATGCTGGTGAGCACCACAATGGAGGCTGCTCCTACATCTGCTTTTAAAAGTGCTTTCTTCCAGCTCTTCATCAGCAAGGAAAAGCCCAGGAGATCCCAGCAGAGCCCTCTGGAGTTGTGTGATGACCACAAAGTTCACCCCATGGGGACAGATGCCTGCCAAGAGTCCCACTGACTTCTTGGCCCACCTTGATGAGAGGCTTCAGGACTCATCTGTAAAGCAGAAAGAGATTTTTAAGGGGTTTTTTGGTTGGGTTTTTTTTTTTGTCCAGCCAGTTTCAATGAGTTTCCTGTGGGAAAAAGGGGTTCCTTGTAAGAAAAACATGGACAAAGTGGGCTACCCCCAAAGGCCTGCTTGAAATAGAGACTTTATTTCCTCTGGGTACCTTTATTCTGGTAAATCCATCTGCAATTTCAAGGGAAAATCTTGCTCGCCTCGCTAGGGGAAAGGGATTTAATAAAGGATTAGTTCTGACAGCCTCTACCAGGAGTGGATTTTTAAAGACATAAGCAAAGATTCGAGAGGAATAAGTTAGTGGGAGCTGAAAACACAACTGCATTTGGGCTAATAAAGCTTAATTTCTCATTAGCTATGAGGAGACTGCAATGCAATGAAGCCATGCTGAGTGCTGGAGCAAGGGAGTGATGAGAGTCAGGAGGATGCTTGTGTGGAGTGACAAGGAGGGAGAGGAGCCAGAATCCCTCCTTTTAGCTCTGAATTCCCAACCAAGAAGGGTCCCCACTCACCCCCAAAAACTCTTGAGTGTCCTGGGAGAGCAGCAAGCACTTGGCAGGAGGAAGAAGAGCAGGTTTGGAGAAGCCTGGAAGCTCCTGGAAGCTGATGGTGGGTCAAGAAAAGCTTTGATCTGGATTTGAATTATATAGACAGCAATGAGCCCACTTCTAGGCAGGACATAGAATCCTAGAATGGCTGGGTTGGAAGGGACCTCAGAGCTCATCAAGTCCAACCCTTGATCCACTCCCGCTGCAGTTCCCAGCCCATGGCACTCAGTGCCACATCCAGGCTCTTTGGAAAGATCTCCAGACACGGAGAATCCACTACTTCCCTGGGCAGCCCATTCCAATGCCTTGATCACCCTCTCCAGAAAGAAATTCTTTCTCATCTCCAAACCTAAACCTCCCCTGGCACAAACTTGAGACCCTGCCCTCTTGTTCTTGCTGAGAGTTGCCTGGGAAAAGAGCCCAACCCCCCCTGGCTCCAACCTCCTTTCAGGGAGTTGGAGAGAGTGATGAGGTCTCCCCTGAGCCTCCTCTTCTCCAGCCTCACACCCCCAGCTCCCTCAGCCTCTCCTCATAGGATCTGTGCTCGAAGGAGAGATTTTCAAGCCTAAAGACACTTAAAGATGTGATTCACTTCCCAGCACTTGCTCAGATCTACTCAAATTTCTTTTCATTTAAGACACTGCTGGGTTTCCTTTTCACCCAGCCACCACTCTCAGCTCTTTTTTTTCTGGGAATCTTCCAGTTTGGAAAAATAAAAATAAATTGTAGTAATGAGCTCAGTGGGCAAACCATGAAAAAGGTCACATTTTAAAGAAACTCCTTCAGGGAGTTGTAGAGAGTGATGAGGTCTCCCCTGAGCCTCCTCTTCTCCAGCCTCAACACCCCAGCTCCCTCAGCCTCTCCTCATAGGATCTGTGCTCCAGTCCCTTCCCCAGCCCAGTTCCCTCCTTTGGACCTGCTCCAGCACCTCAATCTCCTTCCTGGAGCTGAGGGGGCCCAGAACTGGACACAGGGACTCAAGCTGTGGCCTCCCCAGGGCTGAGCACAGGGGCAGAATCCCTTCCCTGGACCCTGCTGGCCTGCTGTTTTGCCCCATCCCCATGGAAACTCCTCCATTGGAGTAACTCAAGTCACTCAAAGACATCAGCTCCTTGCCCAGGAAAGTTCCTCCCAGCAGCTTCAGCTTTAAAGCAGAGCAAGTACAGCAGAAATCCTCTTTTGTTTAGATTTCTCCCCAGATACTGAGATGATGTTTCTGCCCAAGGAAAATCAGACCTTGGGAAAGCCTCTCTGGGTAGTTCACTTGCCAGAAAAAATAGACCTGACATCTCAGTTAATCTCACAGCTTTGGGACTTTTAAACCAGGGCTGTCAACGTGGGCACTCTGGGATGAAAGCAGGAGAGGCAGAGTAAATGTCACCAGATCCTGCTGTCCCAGAGGACACCCAGCCTCTCTCTTGCCCCACACTGTACCCAGGCAGTGTCTCCATCCTACATCTGTCCCCAGCAGAGATGTCTGGGCACAGCTCCCATTGCCATGCCTGGCCCCATGGCACAGAACCACAGCCAGCTCTGCTTTGGGGAGGTGTGGGCAGAGGGAGGCAGAGAGGACTTAAAAAAAAAAACAAAAAAACTTCTTTTTAAAAAAATATTACTAATAAAATAAAGATTATTATCACTATTTTTTTCTTCTTATTATTTTTCCCTCTGGGTACAGGAACACCTGGGACTCTCAGGTGCTGTTGTGACATCACTTTAAATCCCCTCTGACTCCTGCACCTCAGCCCAAAGGCCTCAGCTGGGTACCCATTTCCCAGCTCTAAGTGCCAGAAGGAACTGCAGCCCTTTCATGCCACCTTCTAGCCTTAATCCCCAAGCTGGATCACTGGGATAAACTTCCAGCTTTCTTCCAACCTTTTCTCCCTGCAGCTGACTCAACCAACACTCAGAGACTCCTCGCAGCATCACTTGCTGCCCCAGCCTCCCCTTCCCTCCCACCCTCTCAGCCTTTTCCAGAAGATGCCCCCTGAGGACAGGTAGGTCCAAAACCTAGCTAACCCCTCCCTGGATGGTGTGAACACTGCCAGGAAAGGGTTGCTGTGACCTGAGTCACGTCAAGTGCCACTGAGAGCTTGGCAATGGCTGGAGCTGCCCCCGCTGCCCCACCCACTCCCTGCTCTAAATTCACAAGAACAGAGCAGCTCATTCCAATGCCAGGCCTGAAAATCCCCACCCTGCAAATGAGTGAGACCTCTGAGCTGCCCCTGACACACAGAAAACTGCTTTCCAGCTCTGTGCTAACCCAAAATCAGCCCTGCCTCCCTTCCCCATACCCAGCCCTTTCACAAAAACCTGTTTTAGCTCTGCTCTAATTGCTTCAAACGAAGCAATTCCATTGCCCTCCCTCCCTTCATTGCTCCTCACTGACAGACACCAGGTTTGCCCTCAACATGAATTAGCTCTGAGTGCTCAGGAGGTGGAAAAGTGGCTGCCCTGCCCATCACACCTCCCTGGGATGCAAAAAGGCTCCCACACAATTCCCCAAAGCCTAATGCAGGCTGGGAGCTTCCCTGGGGGGGTTAATAAGGGAAAAGACCAGAGACCAGGCAGGTGACCTCTGCAAAGCAGGGATGCAGCCACCCCCCACTGCTCCATTCTCAGCTTCTGATGTGGCTTTTGGTGCTTTTTCCCCAGCCTGAAGCTCTGCTCCCATCCCACCAGGTTTCCCAGGTAGCCAGGGGATACCCCGAGTTCTCCAAGCTCTAGACAGCAAGATAGGACTTCTGTGTTAATGCCTGTCCCCTTAGCACTCCATTCCTAACCTGTAGTTAGGAATAATTAACCTATTCCTAACCAAGTCCCCCCCCATCCTCTCTCAGGCTCTTGAGGATGTGCTGAGTGTGCATAATGATCTTAATTCCTTTTCTTGGGAATCTGCTGGATCCTGTAGCCACCTAAACAACCCAGAGCACCTCTGTTTGTTCATTTATCTATTTAAATCCCTTCCTTAACATGATAGCTGATTGCATCCACAACTTACAAACCCCTGGCTCCTCCCAGCATCCTACCAGCTCTGGTATTATTTACTTCCTGACACTAAAAGATTACAAAAAGACCTTCAGGAATTATTAGGGCACCCTGGATGAGATGTCTCAGTGTTCCTGTCTCCTTAGCACTCCATTCCTAACCTGTAGCTGCTGCCCAAGTCCCCCCCCATCCTCCCTGGGGCTCTTGAGGATGTGCTGAGTGTGTATAATGATCTTAATTCCTTTTCTTGGGAATCTACTGGATCCTGCAGCCACCTAAACAACCCAGAGCAGTTCTGTTTGTTCATTTATCTATTTTTAAATCCCCTCCTTACATGATAGCTGATTGCACCCACAACTTACAACCCCTGGCTCCTCCCAGCATCCTACCAGCTCTGTATTATTTACTGCCTGACACTAAAACATTACAAAAAGACCTTCAGGAATTATTAGGGCACCCTGGATGAGATGCCCACAGTGTTCCTGACCCCTTAGCACTCCATTCCTAACCTGTAGCTGCTCCCCAAGCCCCCCCCATCCTCCCTGGGGCTCTTGAGGATGTGCTGAGTGTGTATAATGATGTTAACTTCTTTTCTTGGGAATTTGCTGGATCCTGTAGCCACCTAAACAACCCAGAGCAGTTCTGTTTGTTCATTTATATAGTTTAAATCCCTTCCTTAACATGATAGCTGATTGCACTCACAACTTACAACCCCTGGCTCCTCCCAGCATCCTACCAGCTCTGTATTATTTACTGCCTGACACTAAAACATTACAAAAAGACCTTCAGGAATTATTAGGGCACCCTGGATGAGATGTCTCAGTGTTCCTGTCCCCTTAGCACTCCATTCCTAACCTGTAGCTGCCCCCCAAGCCCCCCCACATCCTCCCTCAGGCTCTTGAGGATGTGCTGAGTGTGGCATAATGATGTTAATTCCTTTTCTTGGGAATCTGCTGGATCCTGTAGCCACCTAAACAACCCAGAGCAGTTTCTGTTTGTTCATTTATATAGTTTAAATCCCTTCCTTAACATGATAGCTGATTGCATCCACAACTTACAACCCCTGGCTCCTCCCAGCATCCTACCAGCTCTGTATTATTTACTGCCTGACACTAAAAGATTACAAAAAGACCTTCAGGAATTATTAGGGCACCCTGGATGAGATACCCACAGTGTTCCTGACCCCTTAGCACTCCATTCCTAACCTGTAGCTGCTCCCCAAGCCCCCCCCATCCTCCCTGGGGCTCTTGAGGATGTGCTGAGTGTGCATAATGATGTTAACTCCTTTTCTTGGGAATCTGCTGGATCCTGCAGCCACCTAAACAACCCAGAGCACCTCTGTTTGTTCATTTATCTATTTTAAATCCCTTCCTTAACATGATAGCTGATTGCACCCACAACTTACAACCCCTGGCTCCTCCCAGCATCCTACCAGCTCTGTATTATTTACTGCCTGACACTAAGAAACATTACAAAAAGACCTTCAGGAATTATTAGGGCACCCTGGATGAGATGCCCACAGTGTTCCTGTCCCCTTAGCACTCCATTCCTAACCTGTAGCTGCCCCCAAGCCCCCCCACATCCTCTCTCAGGCTCTTGAGGATGTGCTGAGTGTGCATAATGATGTTAATTACTGAAAGACACTGATTTCACACTTGCCCCACTCTAGGAAGCATTAATTACAGCAGCCAGGAGCAGGGGATGCTGAGGTCCTGAGCCCTTGGGACATCCACCCCCTGGGGAGGGACAGCTGCTGCTCCAGTGTTTGGGAATCACCAGGGTTTGTTCCTTCCTCCAGGGCTCCACAAATCCATTCAGCACAGCAGCTCAGCTCCTAAATCCCCACGTTAGGAGTGAAGTCCTTAAAACTAAGGAGAAAAGAGTCATTTTAATTTATTTTTTTTTTTTTTTTGTCACCAAAATATTACTTCTTTTGCTTTCTTTTCCTGGAGGAGTTTTCCCAAAGGCTGTGGGGGGGTTCTGGCAGGGCTGCCAGGGACATCAGCTCTTCCCCATTAATGGGTTCACTTAGGAGCCATCCCCTGCAGTGCCCATTAACACAGCAGAGAGTGCCTGGAGGTGAGAGCTTCACTAATCAAACTTGCTATTAAGATCCTAATCCATTTCATTAGCCCTTTGCATCTGCCAGGGAGATGCTCTGTGCAAGCAGGATGAAGGCTTGGCCTCTGGGAAAAACCATCTTTTCATTAGCCCCCTAATTCCCTTTTTATCCCTTTGGGGTTTCTTTTCCAAAGCCAAAGGGTGCCAGGGATGAGCAGCTCTGGCAGAGATGCTCTGGCTTTTCCCTTCTTATCTGCATCACCCCCCAGAGGCAGAGGCTGGGAGGGATGTGCAGCTATTCCCCCCTCTGCAAAAAGCCCTGAAAAATCAGCCAGCCAATTATTTCATTACCTATTCCTCCACCTTACTTGGGAGATGTCACCTAGAAGACCCCCTATGAAGTATTCTAGAGACTGAAATGATTAAGAACTTCTGAAAAAAAAAATCAGAAATAAATTCCCCATCTGAAATAAATTCTGATTTCTTCCCTCCTTTGATTGGTACCCCACCTGAGATGGACTCAAAGGTCAGAGAGAGGCAGGATC